>NC_091501.1:8562182-8875672 GCF_947461875.1 Haliaeetus albicilla | reverse complement strand
AAATCATACAACAAAGACATTTTGACTTAAGCAACAGCTAACATTGCTAAGTGACAATGAAGTATTTATTCATCCATAAAACATGGATATCAAGGGCTGAACTTGGGACAAACAAGCAGTGCTGTTTTCTAAAGCATCGCTCACAGAGTACAATACTAATCTCACTTGGAACTAAGTACTAATGTACTTGAGACAACAAAGCAAAGCATCAGCCACAAATTCTGCAGCTGTTAAAACTGCCTGCATACATGTTCTGTCAGGCAGCTCCTGGGAGACTTTCAGAGACAGGACCAAAATTAAGGAATATTTAAAACTGGCCTGTGAGTAGGAAAATTCGTCTCTGGGGTGCCAGGTGATCCTGATACACCAGTTGAAATAAACAACTTCTACTCCTCAATGCAGAGAAAAAAAATAACAATGACAAAAAAGCATCTGTTTGTAATATGTTCATTCCTTTACCACACCACACACTGATCAGCAATGCAGCAATTCATGATGTTACCGCTGAAATTACTGTTACCAGGCACCAGACTTGCATGCTACCAAGACCGCTCTTGACATGTCCACAAACTATGGTTTCAGGCTGCCTGCAGACTCAGGTGAATGCTGCTGACTCATTTTCATAGTTTTCTTCACAGATAGGAAGATCAGTGACTTCCTTTAAAAAAACAACGGTGCAAAACTGGGGAACAAATATGACCCAGCTCAATTCAAGCCCTAGGAAATAAATAGCTAGGAAACTCATAAATTGCATTCTGCCCATGCAATCAACACATTGTTGTTATCAAGTGGGAAGAAATACCTTTCATCACAGCTTAACAACACCGAAGGTGACCTGTAAAGGGACAATCAGCTTGGGTTTGAGCTTTTTTTTTTATTATTATTACTCTCTGAACTATGAGAAGATAATTTTTTTTACGCATTTACATTTTACAAGGTATTTTCCTGCTGGTACCTTATATGTGAAATCTGGATATTTTCTGGAAGATGTTATAATGACTTGAGAAACTGTGAAGTGTTATTTATCACAAGTCTAAAGCCAGGGAGATTATAAGAGTGATTAGTGGAAGGTATTGTAATCAGGCTATTTAAAAGTTTGGGGACTTGGGGGTTTGTGGTTACGATATTTGGGTTCAGATGTGCAAAGGAGATTGTTTAATTATTAACATACTTCTTAATTTTAGAGCTATATAGCATTTGAAGGAAAGCAAGCCATTTTTAAAGATTCTGCATCCTTCTCCATTATATAAAGCAGCTAGTATGCTGCTGGCCCACCAGATCACATACTAGGTCATGATGCAGGCTGAACTCTGAACATGGACCAGTGTCCTTAGAGATCAGAACTTACATTCCTCATTTTGACAACAGCTCCAGACTATCACAGGTAAGTTTGAACAGTCTTCTAATTTATGTGAATTGCCAGCAGTCCCAAAAGATTAGTAGGACTGTCAAAAAGCAGCACTGCACAGGAAAGAGATGGTAATATCCATTTAACATTTACCTCAACATTGCTGGCATCAGGAGAGATCAGAGAGAGAGAAGCCAAAAGGCTGGTATCATCCAGCACAACAGATACTACACTTTCTGCTGCAAGACTTGAACAGGTGGCAACAAGAAGCATGTATGCTAAAGCATGCAATTTAGGCCATTACTACTTTTCAAGTTCTTAATATTTGTTTCCTTCTGAATGCCTGCATTTTGTCTGCAATGCAGGAAACGTGCTTTCTCAGGCCTTAACAAATTGCAGGAAGCTTTTTGGTTTTGATATGTTTTGCATACCCAGCATTACAAATTTAGGCACTTACAAGGCAGAGGTTTAAATAAACTTTATCTTTCCTAAACAGCAGTTTGCTGATGACCATGCTTTCCCCACCAGAGACCTTACACGTGGCTCAGAAGTCAGGAGAGGAAGCAAGTCCATGAGTACAACTTTCTAAAATCCCCAGTGCTGTGACATGAACCATGGACACACAACACAGAATAGAAATAACAATGTTTGGATATGCATCAGGCCAGAGCTTGTTCAAAGGTTCTTGGCTTTGTAGGTTAAATTTATATTTTGACCAGCAACAGAGCAGGTTCTGGGTCGGGGAGTGAGAAGCTGTGGATACCACTGCTGGTAAAGAGTGCTGGGAGTGAGCTGAAGGCTCTCAGGAGATGGTGGACCTAGGCAGGGGCCAAGAGAGAAGAAAGGAGCTTTAGGGAACCTCTTTATTCATACACAGTCTGCTGTTCCTCCTTGGCCCTCTCTTCCTATCCCCATCCTCTGGGATACAGCACTTCCCTTAGTCTAACCTGAGACCCCTAAGCTGTTGCTTCCAACCCACTTCTGCAATGAAGTCTCCTCCTTCAACCTTTTTCCCCACACAAACATCTTTTTACTCTCCCCTGATTCCACAGCTGCTAGAAAGGGCTTAAAAAGAGGAAAGGGCAGGGCTGGCCATCAGCTCCACTCTTGCATGATACAGGGCAGAGAAAGGGCAGGATCAGGATGGGCAGGGTCCCCACAGCGCAGGGATTTCTGCTCCTCTTGTGCCAGGAATAGGGTAGTAGCAGAGGTGAGGGCTGTGATTCTCTGCAATTAGGAGATGTGACATCTCACAGCAGTTGTCGTCCCCCCCCCCCCCCCCCAACTCCCCCGTCCCTTCCCTGGCAGCCCAAACAGCCTGGGCTCTGCTTGAGGGTGGCTTCTTGGAGCAAAGGGGCTGCTCTGCTTCAGGGCTGGTAGAGCAGACTGCCAGGAAGGGGACGAGCCTAGTGACATAGAGGACTAGGAGCTGTTGCTGGAGTAAAGTATGACAAGGCAGTGGCTGGATGTGCAGGGGAAAGAGTTCCTAAAAGGCATTGCAAAGCAGAGGCACAATTGAAGGAGCTTCTCGCCCTTTCTCCAGGAAACCAGGCCAGCTGCCATCCTAGCCAGCTGCCTGCTTGACCTCTGTCTTCGGTGAGCTCTGGACAGGCTAACTCTGGACAGCCTTGTTCAATATGGATTTCATAATACTCCAGCTTCGGAGGAAGTGCTGCTTCTGCAAAGTACCCCACAGCGCTAGGTGGGACTGATGCCAAGCACACATCATCATGTACACTCCAGCCACCAGGCTCAAGAAGTAACAAATCGTGAAAGAGTGCCAAACAGGAGGCATCTCCACAATGGGGACTACACAGTGCAGAAGATAAATGGGCAACATATTAAAACAGAATAAATCCAACAAACTGCAGCTGGACTATGAGGAACCTATTAGAAAACAGCTATTAGCTGCTCTGATTGAGCCTGGCCAAATAGTGCTGTAAAGCAATCCCTCCTTGAGAAACAGATATGTAGGCAGACAGAGCTTGCTGTGAGAAATGAAAAGACAAGAAAGGGTAGAAAGAAGATAGCCAACTTTTCCAGAAGCTTCTCCAAGTTTTTTTGTGTGTTGAGAGAGAAAATACCAAGTGCCATATTCTAGAGCTGGGAGCTAGGGATCAACTGTCATCTTGCCATGATCACAGAGGAGCTAACATCAGCCATGCAGTCACCTTAGCTTCTAACTGCTTCTTCTTCTAGCTCTACAATTGATCTGTTGTATGAGATTGTGCAAAATGTCTAAACTATATATGACTCAGTTTCCCTAGCTCCAAAATATAGGTTTTGCTTCTCTTCTTCACTGGGGGTTTGCAAACTGCCTTGGTAACGTAAGTGCTAACTATCAGTACTCACTGCAAATGTACCCAAGAGAAAAACATTCCCACTGATGGTGACATTACATCTAAGGAATCAAAGAGAACCATGTAGCATGTTCATCACAAATTTTTCTTCACTGTTTGGCAGGCCATTCTCTACCTAAAGCCACTAATCTTCGGAAGGTTGTACTTTCTTTTTTGTCCAGCACAACGGGCTTTTAAAAGGGCTTCTTTGCCACACATTTTTTTGCTGAGGGATGCAGAGGCCAAATTGTGAGTGCCAAGGCACAGTGGTTGAAAAATCCAAGAGGAAGGTTACAAGGTCAGTTACACTGTGCACTACTCTGCAAAATCCACAGTCCCTGGATGTTTGTAAAAAAAAAAAGCCTAGAAAACAAACAAGAAATACCCAGTTTCATTCTAGGAGTTCATATAAACTGGGAGAGTTTCCTATCTTCCCCTGCCTTTATTTAAAAGGGAGAAGTTGGAAGGGAAGTGCAAAGGGTTTGGAAAGCTTTCAGCAGGTCTGGAAGGTGCATGCTTGGGAGGGCCCATGGCCCATTTCTAAGCCAGCAAAAACCCTTCCCAATCCCTTCCCACTTGGTTCACCTGCCTTTCTGTTTCCTGCAGTTGACTTAATTAAGGAGAAAGGCCTCCCATGGCCTTTAAAGCTCAGGTCACAAAGTACAACAAAAACACTCTGTTGGTCCCCCAAAGGGAAGCAGAATGCAGTGGCTTAAAAATCACAGTACAGGAAACAAAAGCGCAGGCTGGGGCAGCAGCCTGTGGACACAGTGACTATTAACAACGTACCAGCTTGGCTGCCTGGAACCAGCCTGCGCAAAGCTGGTCAGTAGAGAGAGGCTAAGTGAAGAAAAGGAGATTTAACACTCTTCCTTTCTTCCCTCCCTTGGAGCAAAAGATCAACAGTGAAAAATGACGTTTGTACCTGCCCTTTCACTGCAGCCTGTTCCCTCGGCTTTCCTCTAGCGCATACATGTGGCAGCTTGAGCTCTGTCTGGTACCCCCTGCTGAAAGTTCAGACTTCTGTCCATGCTGCTATTCCCAAAATGGGAAAAGGGAGTAGAAAAATGAGAGAAAGCAGCTACTTGCAAAGCGAGCCAGTCTGGGAGATGCTCCCACTGCTCATGGTCCAGGGGTGACCATCTCCAGGAAGGGAGAAAAAAACTAGGGGAAGAAAAGAAGGAAACCAGAGAAGAAGAGGGGAGAAGACTTGAGACAGGTGTGGAAAAACAAAAGAACCATAAAGAGATGAAGATATGGAACATAGAAGAGGAAGAATAAAAAGGGAAAAAAAGAGACAACAGAGAAGTGGAGTTATCTACTGAACTGAGAGTATGAGTATGGTAGTCCTACTCGCTGTGTCAGTGCATTTACCAGTGAACATCTGTGGAGTATGTGCAGGTCGTATTTTAATATGGGTGGTATACCCCTTAAAGGGATGCATCTCATAAAGACTGAGCACAAGACCAAAAAGGAATCAGTTTCAGCACTAGTTCTCTGGATGCCCCTGAGCAAGTCACCTAACTTTTGTACCTCAACCTCTGTATTCTTTGCAGGAAATGGAGAAAATCCCATTAACCTCACACGGGGGTAGTGAGCCCAATTTCAACTTTTTGTTCCCCAGGAACCTGGAGGTAAGTTCTTCACCTTAAACTTGTTTCAGAACAGCAAAAATGTTCTGTATTCTTTGCAGGAAATGGAGAAAATCCTGTTAACCTCACAAGGCGGTAGTAAGCCTAATTTCAACTTTGTTCCCCAGGAACCTGGAGGCGAGTTCTTCACCTTAAACTTGTTTCAGAACAGCAAAAATGAGTTGACCTGTACTAAAAATCAAAGGACCTACATTTCCCAGAACTAATACAGTCATACCATTAGATGGCCTGAAAATTTAACAGATTAGCCCTGGGTAATGCTAACAGATGGCATGGCAGGGTACACACATGGCAGAGCAGGCAGGAACCACTTGGTAATCTCCCTGCTCTGCTGTTACACTTGTGGTGCTCCAAAGTTGTATTCAGCAATAGGCATTGTCCCCAGTTTGCTCCACGGGCAAAGTCAGCTTTGCCTGGGAATAGGACAAAGACTGAAGCCCTGTGCTGTCAAGCAAGAGAACACAGCTCAAAAGCCACTCTGGGACTCCTTGTTACAGTTCCTGCTAAGGGCACTGTAAAGTGAAATCAATTAATAACCAGGAGCAGCAAAGAAACTGGAAGAGACAGGGAACAACTAAAGATGCCAGTCGGAAAGGGGCAGGGAAGAACGGAACAACCCAAGTCATCATTAAAGGATCACAAGAATACAAAGAAAAGAGCACAAAGCCCCTTCAAAAGGGGACTGCACACAATTTTCCAAGACAAAACATCTGTTGAGAAGACACTGCCTATATGTTGCTGGGGCAGCCTTGAAAGAGTGCCAGGGGAAGGGAGCACCTTCTCTTTAGCCAGCATGGCATGGTGGCCTGGCAGTACAATGAGCCAATATTCAAAGCAACCTTTGCCACCTCTCAATTTCCCTCTGCAAACCCTCCCCTCCTCTCCACCTGCACCCTAGCAGAACAACCTAGCACAACAAGCCCTGCTAGTGGGCAGATTCATTACCAACTTTCAGTGGAAGCAAGAAGATGGTCTTTCACTTGGCTTTGAAGCAGTAATACTGTGGGGATAGGGTGGGAACGTCTATCAACGCCACTACCTTGTGAGGGAAGTGCGTTGACTTTCCCTCAGAAGAGGTTTTTTGTCATTGCCTGCAGCAGAGCTAGTGCAGTGCCATCTCGTGGTACTTTTGAATGACTCATGCTAGGTAAAAAGCCAGTCTAAAGCTAAATAAACAGATATCAAAATGGAGCTCATCATACCGCATTTGTGCTGGGGCCTAAACAGTAACACCAAGGACCACGAGCAAAATGCCGGCGTAGGTGAACAGTAAGACAACCCCTGCCGTTGCCATGACCAGTGGTACAAGGCTGTGGAGACAGCTGGTTTCAAAAACATCCCATTCTCCCCGTTCAGACAGCTCACCAGGGAGGCACCTAAGCAAATGTAGCCTTCCATTTCACTCAGAGATCCCACGCAGACCAGGACCAACAACACGAATTCGGGCAGTAACATGAGGTGGAAATATCTGACAGCACAGGGCAGGCTGTATTTATCCCAGATAGTAAGCGATGCTTGGCTCACTGCCCACCTGCCATAAAACTGACTTTGTACTGCAGTGTGGCACTGCATTAAAGCTGTCTCTAATCATCTCTGATTACAGCCCAGGAGCATGTGCAAAATCTAAAGTCCTAGAACTGCACTTATACCATGGAGAAACTTTTTTTTTTTTTAGACAAGCATCTTCCTTATCTGAGATTCTGAAGATACAGAGAGTTAATATAAACCAGCAGCATCAGGGAACAATGACCACGCATTTAAATAACTCATCAGTACATAGAAAGACAGCTATGCAAAAGCATAAGGAAGCAGCCTTATATGTGTTATTAAATTTCATTTAGCAAAAAGTATTTTTAGGCTACAGTGGTGATCCCAAAGATTTTTTAGAGCTACTTTTCCTCCTCAAGATCAATGTTGGATGAATGGGTGCACAGGAACCAGGCTTACACATATGTTTTAGTTATGCTCTGTTGTTTTAAGCTACTGGAATGGTACTAAATCCCAAATTAAAACAGCCCTAGAGACTTCATTTCACCTTCATACAGAGACCTGAATTCCGAGTCTCACAACTAGCAAATGGAGTTCATTGCTGCACCTAAGGCGAAAGCCTCACAGGCCTTTACTGCCTGCATGATATCCAGTTCTGCTTCTGCAAAAATACACCTGCCTGCTCAGCACTAACCCTTCTGCAGTCTCATCCCTTTTGTGGGTCAGCAGACTTCCCTACAACAGAGTGAAGGTAACATTAACTAAAGATCTGTGATCAGTGAAGGTAGATGGCAAAGCCTGAAAAGCAGAAAAAGTTTTCTTCAGCTATCTGGGACTAGGCTATTAATTCTCCAGAAAATCATAAAGAACATGAACTATGTCCCCACATTTCCTCCTTTTCCTGCTATATGCCTATATAATCTTTCCTAGGTAGATGCTACTTTTTTTTTTTGTCCATGCTCAACACAAACATGGCTCCAAGCAAAGTTCAGGGATGCGAAGAGTGAGCCCACCTGACTCTCTACAAAAGGCTGTATAGATGCACTGCTTGTCTCCTCCCTTCACACACATTCCTCACTCCTAACTCTTGTTAATATATTCATATACCTATTGTTTCAATGCATCATAAAAATCCATGTGCTAGTAAAACAGTGATCAGTCAAGATCTGTGTAACTCAGATTTGAAAAAGCTTGAAAAGATAATAAACATGAAATATGAAATAATGGCGGCACTGGCATATGGTTGAAAAGGAAAATCCTAAACTAACATTTTCAAGGACCTTCCAAAGAAAATTTCAAACTGTTCATAAGCCATCATTTTTTTGTCCCTTTTATGAAAGAGATGGAGACAAGAGAGAAAGAGAGCAAGAATCTCAAAAAACTGGTGGAGGAATGGGATGATTGACAGAATGACCACAATGTGTATAGGAACACACTCACTCCCCCATATACACTGTGTGAGGGATCTCCACATGATCTTGAGCTTACCTGATGGAAAACCCTACATCAGATCTCACATACAATAGGCTTCAG
The DNA here is from genome assembly GCF_947461875.1 of Haliaeetus albicilla. Classification (NCBI taxonomy): domain Eukaryota; kingdom Metazoa; phylum Chordata; class Aves; order Accipitriformes; family Accipitridae; genus Haliaeetus; species Haliaeetus albicilla. The sequence continues at coordinate 8,867,312 of NC_091501.1, read as the reverse complement.
GAGTAAGGTTTCCCTAGATTTTGTCCTGGGAAGAGACGCAAAGCCTCACATACCTCAAGGGTGCCGGCAAAAGGTTACAAGAAAAATCCATACAGCCTCCGAGTCTCATCAGGTTTGCAGCCAGAAAAGGGAGAAGAGAAAGCTGTAATGACTTTCATTAGTTATTGTCTTCCTTATTGAAAGCTATTTAAAAAAAAAAAAAAAAAAATCACCAAAGGGAGGATGAGGATGGTGGCAAAGATTGCCAAAATTTACAGCAATCTTAGTGCCTAAATCAAGCTCAGGGCTCTTTCAACTCTAAACAATAACTTAAAAAAAAATCTATAGAGTGCAAGAGTAAATAAAACCCTCTTCTGGATGTACAGCACAAGCTGATCTTTTATTACACATTGTCTCTCCATTTACATTAGCATACATGTATACTATATTAGCAAATACATTTATGTACACAAGTGCTTGTATACACATATATGTACTTATGAAATTATTTCAAAGCTTTACAGTGAGAAACACTGCAAACAGTGAGAACACTATGAAGTTAAGTCAGGTGAAGCTTATTTCAGTGTCTCTCATGAGAAAAAAAAAAAACCACTTTAGATGACTCCCTACAGAAAACAGGCAGTATGGAATATCTACAGGTTTTGTCAGGAGTTTGTCCTAAGCACAGCTCAGGCTTAAAGACCAAGTCTCCTGGTAACCCACAAGACACAGATTAGCCACCAACAACTGGACATGTGTGAGACCTACAGGATGGTGTTCCTCTTCTGCAACCTTAACCAGACTTTTGCTCATCTCACAGAGGAAGGACATGATGCTGGAATGAAGGCAATGCCTTGCCCTAGCAGACTTTGTAGCTTTGCCACTTCTGAAGATTAGAGGATATGGACTGGAAAACACCTCAAGTAAATATGTCCCTTCATATTTAATAGACACAAAGGAAAGTGTGGAACAGACATAGCTTCAAGGAGAAGATTAAATTAATTTATTGTCTGCCTGGCAGAGGGTACACAGAAGGCTAAACTGAATTTTTTTGTGTCTTACTGGCCCATAGGGATGAAAGTAAATGTGTTGGTTTACTGGGAATAAGTGGCTGTAATCCTTTACTGGAAGCGGTTCCATTATGTGGGCTCAACATTTCATTTAATTTAAAACTGTCACATTCTGACATGGGTCGTTATACCTTCTCCCTTGTTCATCTGAATACATATCCCAGTGCAAAAGTGTGCAGATATGGCAGAACAATAGTGATTCAGAGGCCAGGGTGCATGAGCAGCCCTATCCTGATGCCACAAAGCCACTTCCCCCTGCTCTCACACCGCTGCCCCATTGCACATCGCATGGGCTGTGGGCCTCTGTAACAATCGGGGCTGGGAAAATGATTCAGAAGAAAAATAAGTGGTTTTCCCCTCTCTGGGTCTTTATGAAGGGGGATCAGCTCCCTGATCTAGTTCACTGGACAGACACCCAAGGTTTTGCACAGGTACAACGGAGGAGATGGTATAGAGGTAGGAACAAGTGGACGGGAAACAGCACACTACTGTTAGAAATATGCACATCACAGGACTTATGTGACAAAACCATGAACTGCACACTGTCTATTCTGTATCAAGTAGACTTCATAGCCTACTTCCAAAACTTTATACTATCATATATTCTCTATACACTACATGTTGAAAAAGGTCTTTTTGGAACAATACAAAGAGCTTTTTAAAGTCCTGCTAGGAACTGTGTTACTCATTTTTTCAGTTTAAGCACCAGGTGCCTTAGTTACAACTAGCCCAACAACAGAGGGCTCAGAGGGAGCCATTAAAACTGGGGAAGGGAAAAAAAAAAAGAGACTTAAAAATAGCTTTCCTATATCTAAAAATACCTTAACTCTTATCTCAGACCTTCTGAAAGCTGTAGAAGTTTGTCCCACTGGAAGAAGAGGGTGACTTCCCAGTAGCACAAAACTCTTAACTCGCAGCTGTGAAGAGCTTGAGATACCTGATTTGCACTATGTCATATCATTATGTCCAAAGGATCAAAGACAAAATGATAACCATTTTAGGCCATGTTAGTAACCCTGAAAGAAAAAATATAAGCTTATGGAAGGAGAGGAAATACTACTCTGCCAGGCTGATTATTTTTTATTTAGTGTCAGATTTATTTTTCAAGATGTTGGAATACACTCAGAAAAATAAATTACTGAACAGAAGCCAATTGACTTATGTGTTTAATTGGTATCACATGACTTCTCAGTTTAATATCACCTCTACATCTGTGAGGGGACGTCCATGTGTATCTAATCCACAACTGCTGCCAAGAAACACTGAAAGAGTAATTTTCTCTGTTTATGTAGGTCCTACCTTGTGTTATCTTTTCCAGCTTCAGAACAAGCAGAGGGAGCATCTGTTAACTGAAAAAAACAATTCCCAGGGCAGAGAAGACGTTATCCAACATTGTGCAGGTGTTTCAATAATGCACTAAAGCCAGGTTAATTTTATACCTATTGGAAACAAAGGGCTATGGAAAAGACTTTAAACAGCACTCATATAATGTGTCTCTATCCCACATACACCTTGCAACATAATGGCAAAGGATGGAAAAGTTATTTATATCCCTTGAGAAAGTTCATAAATAGGAGAAAATATAAAAACCAAAAAATAAAAAACAAAGCAAAATTTTAATTTTCATGCCAAAAATCTGGCTCCACTTCATATTAGCTCTTTTACAGTTAGTTATACAGTCATTTCAGAGCTCCCTTTACATTCAAGAGCCAGAATTTCACTAGTGCCCATAAAGCTGCTATTTAGAGCTTTTCTCTCTGGCTGTCCAGCCATAATCCAAAATTCAGTCTGAAGTGCTGCATTTTTACCATCACTGCGTATTATATTAATGTAGGTAAGAAATCAGACTGAAGAATATGCTAGCAATTTACCACTGGGATTAAAACCGACTCTTATTTTTGTTCTTTCAAGATTGCTTTGCTTGCAGGGGAAAAAAAGCAGTGCTTCTGCCTCTATTGGTTTTTTCCTTTTGAATAGTTGGCAAACACAGCTCTATTTCCCTGTTCTTCTAAAGCCTTAGATGCCAACGTAATTCCAGTTTGGTTTCTGCTATGTCCATACATAAGTATTACTGATCTAACTAGCTGTTCCTTGGACTTTCTGAAGCGCCTGTGACAGTAAAAGAGCAATGAAAACTTTAATGGAAAAGGCAGCTCTTTTTGTTAGAGCAACTGATAGAAATACCAAGATGCAGTCAGGCACACAATCCCTTCTCCAAGGGGGAGACATTACCTCTTTGTACAAGACTTGATGCAACTATATCCTGAAACCATCATACCTAAAACAACATTGTCAAGAGTATTTGGGTGCTGTTCATAGATTATACTCAGATCTCATTCACACAGGACTGCTGTGGTTAAGCACTTGCTTCTGACTTTATACTTGCAGCTACATTTTTCCAGCTTCCCTTTAGGGAAGTTTTCAATGAAATGGCAAGTCCTGCAGAGAAACATGAAAGTAGCAAAACTTGGATCTCTTCTTGGTGTACCACTGGAAGCTTTCACAGAGAATGCTTCCCACTGTCACATGTCGTGTACTGCATCTAAATGACAGAATATGTTTATCTCTCATAGGTTTATAACCAGGCTTTATCTGCTGCAATACCTTGAACTACTGCAGCTTTTTTGCCAAGTCCTGGCAGGCTTTGAGATTATACATCTCCCCTTTCAATACAGGACAAAGCTTGTCACACCACCCATCTACTTCCTAAGCAGAACTGTAGCTTCAACTTGAAGTTGGTGCATTATGGAGTATTTAAGTTCATCAGTCCTTGAGTTCACTCAGCAGAAATGAGTGCATTATCACTGAATACTGTTTCTATTCAATAAAAAAAAGAACAGACTTTTAGAATGTTATTTTTAGAAGTCTGCCACTATGAAAAATATACTAAGTAGCAAATTTAGCTCTGCAGCTCCAGTTCTCGCCAACAGCCCAGAGAGCTGTGCTTATGTACCTGACAGCAGAAATTTAGTCCCTACAATTTAGAAGCAGGCCTAGATCAAAATATAGGGTTTGAACCTAAGGCATACCCTTAAAGACATATTTCTTAAATAACTACTCAAACATCAGAAAACTAAACTGAACCAACTAGATAAATATTTCAGATGATTTAGTGCTAGAGATTTATGTCTAACCGACTAGCTCTACTCAGAAAATAAGCACAGTTTATGGACTATCCATAATATATTCACTAGGCAGACTGGAATTCTGCTTCTGGTTGAACTTCTTTTCATTCTACTCATCTTCCCCCAGTTACGCTCATCTACACTTCTGCATTATTTACGGGACCTTCATTTACATAGTATTTAAGTACCTTATAATTTATAACATCAATCAGGGAAGCGATATTTATCCCAATTTTACAGATAACAGCCGAGGTGCTGCAGTTACATGGCTTGCACACAGCCACATCAGCAGGCATCAGTGATGAAATCTGGAACTCAAGACTAAAAATCAAGCCTGCACACTGCCTCCCCTTCTAGCTAGTTTCTATGAAGGTAATTCTTTTTTATGCTCCTGGTTCCCTAGTTTCTATCCTGATTGTCAGCAAGGTATGTTATCAGCATGGTTTAAAATGCAGTGGATCTGATAGCAATGACATCTGTCCAAGTTATCAAGTGGTAGTGATTGACACACACATTACTTCTGGGCTGGATGTAAGCTAAAGGCTTAGAAATGAAAGTTCTTCACCCTTGGAAACTAAAGAAAAAGATGGAATCAACAGCTGACCTTATATTTCTACCACACCATCTCCATTCATCAAAGGTCAAAACCTATCCCACTGAAAAATGGGGAACAGGGACCTTCTTCCAGAATTCCCAGACTGTTGCACTGGTTTGCTGGACCCATGGAAGAGAAACAAAGGAGCTGGAGGCTGATTCCCCAGTGCCAGACCAGTGGGTCAGCAGAGGAACCAACCCTTTCTAGTCCCATCGTAAGGACTGTACCAGGGACACAAGGAGCTGCAGTGGAAGTGGCTTCTGGGGTGAAAGAGATTCAATAGCCCCAGAGCAGCTTCTAGGGCTGCCCTAAATCCCGTCAGGCTACAAAGTCATCTCCTCTGCTTTTTCCTGGTTGAAGCTTGTATGCTGCACCCTTCCAATTCACAAGTGGCTTTGATAGGAGTGGAGTTGATCCCTGGGACTGCACTGCCTACTTACAGCAGCAGCAAATACAAGGACCACAGATGACTGCAATACCTACAGCAGGGACATGGAAGTGCATGTTACCTCTTGCAGAGAGTGTTAATGAGCATGACAGGGAGTGGGACTGCAGCAGAGCATCAGAGTAAAAGGAGATTTTGTCCAGAGAAATCCCTCGAGTCTCCACAGGTGTCAGTGTTGAAGGTAGCTTAGAGGCATGAACCAAACCCTTTATGCCTCCCAGATGTTGTGTAAACAGAGATGTGCTGTACAGCATGTAGGTTTTGGGGGGTTGTTAACAAATAAAACCAATTAATCAAGCAACCTACTCCTAGGTGCTTCCTACGAGCGTTTCCAGTGCTTGCTACATATTGTCCCTTTTGGCATGGATGAGACGCCCACAAGGGATTGCATAATACTAGCATCTAGATGACGAGCGTGCTAGCAGCTTGGCTTGGAGAGCGGAGAACCAGCAAAGAAGCAGGAACTGCTCCAGCACACAAGCAATGGAAGACCAGAAAGCTGTCTCTCTTTGATCAGAAATCAGAGTCATTTCCTTACCAATTTTTAAGTAGAGATTTGTATGGAGCAGAGTAATTGCTGGCTCTCCATCAGGCAAGTTTTGCACCACTTTCAATACTATCAGATAAAGAGATAATAAACTCATTTTCTTCCTCTCCTCTTTATTCCCTGACTCACTCTCCCTTGCCTTCTCCTGCACTTTGACATTCTATCCTTTGTAACCAATTTTCAGTCCCTTCACTAATTATATTTAGCTTATGCTACTGAATCTGTCTTTCCTTCTCTCTTTTTTGCGCTCTGCTTTCCCCTCTATCTCACTCCACATACTTATTGGCTTCTTCTCTGTCCTTTGCCATCCTTCCCTCCTCTTATCTCTGCTCACCCCTATACTGACAAAGAGAGACAAGTCTTTTCCTCTCACACTTCCACTGGCTCTTCTAGGAGAGACTGTTAAAAGTGAAGGATATAAGTAATTATCTGAACAAAACCTTGACATGCTAAATTAAGAAAACAACCTGTGAAGCTTTTGGCAGGTGCACCTCATGGGCAGGAGTCATCTTCTCTCATTCACTTATGTGCTGAACAGTTCAGAGTGACCCAGACATGGGAGACACCTCAAGGCCTGTCACTCTCCCACTATTTCATCTACTTCTGTAATGCCATAAGACATCAGCTAATCCACCTGACTGGAAAACAGGGTCTTTACAGTGTTCTGGTAAAGCTCTCCTTTGAAGCAAAAAGCAAGAATTTTGTTTCTGTTTCAGAACATTTCTTGCTTTGCATTATTAATAACGTTTGGCATGCTATAGCCCTTAGGTAACTAATCCTTACAACCACTTCTCGCCTCCAGCCTGTCAGGTAGGGAAGTGTTATCATTTCAGTTTTAACATTACAGACACTCAGTCAGAGATAGCATCTGAACTGGTAAGAGCCACTGGAAGACCAGTGTTGGCACTGGCAGGGAGAAGCCAGGAGTCCCTGCTTCCCAAAACCATTACTCCATCCAACTCTCTGGGGAAGAAGATGGCACTAATAGCATCTTATTAGCATATGCGTAGGAAAGCTCAGTGGGAGGTATGGCTTGCTCTACTCTCCCTGGGAAAAGCAAGGAGATGACCTAGAAGAGGGATCTCGGGGCTCTGACAGGCCCGATATGTGGGAATCTAGAAGCAGCCTAACCGGAGGAGAAGACTTAAGGGTAAATCCATCCCAGGGATAGAGAGACTCAAGCTGAATCTCCACATTAAACCCAGAAATAGACAGGCTGCAAAGCATCATTGAGAGATTTTGAGGCAGCGGGACGCAGGCTAGCTCAGGTCTGGGTGTTAGCGGGCTCTTTAGCGCAGGCACAGTGCCACGGGGAGGCAGTTCTGCTGCCTCCAGCTGCGAGGTGACGCACCCACTGGGTTTGCACTGTGCTGTACCACGTGGAATAAGTAGCATCAGTATTGCTTGGGGGATCCTGCACCATACCCCAGCACACAATGTACATATGATCTTGGATTCAGGCTGGTGCTGTACTTTCTTGACCACCTTAAAACTAAATCCCAGGAAAAGGTAAAAAAAAATCATCCTAAACAAAATCCTTGCAGCCCGTGTTAGCTCTTCAGAGCATCTGGTTGTTTATACATGCCATTACAGCTTGCTGGAAAGTACTGTCAAAAAAATTATTATGTTTTAAAATGGGAGCCTTTTAACTCAACATTAGTCAGAGATTGTCAAAAATTTTCTGTTGAAACATCTTTTTAAATAGATAATTAGATTTTTGACAAAAAGTGATGTGGAAAGCATTCACTTTCCTTGAAGAAAAAAAAGGTTTTGTTGGAGAAATAAATGCTAAAGACTTTTCAGCATTTGTCTGAAGTTTGGGAGGTTTTAGCAGTTTGTAGTTACACATGATCAAGACCCAAAAAGTTTTTGCCTGAACACCATAAAAGAATTGCTGGGAAAAAACATTCTCCTCAAAACAAGCACTTTTTTTTTTTTGGTCAGTACTTCTAATGAAAAAACATTCTTAAATCACTCTTATTAATCATACTTTGAGCAGCTATAACTTGATTCATTTAAACAAGCAGCTCCAGTTCATGTTTCCTCTTATACATGCTGTTATGCTACCCACTTGTTTTATACATGCAAACAAGTTTTGTTCTACTACACTAACACAAAAATGGATTAACTGAACAGTATTCTGCCTTGCACATCAAAGTAACTATTAGCTAACCTCTTTCTGGTAACTCTCCTTCATGTCTTTCTGCAAAAAAAGAAAAATCACCCACCTTGTATTCCAGAACAAAGGATTGTTTTAAAGATTTTTGCAACTGGATTATATCTTAAGTAAATTCAATAAGAAAAAAAGAGCAGGTAGGGAACACTGATGCTTTTCCACAGATATTTTTCTGTCTACAGATTCCCCCTTTACAGCTCTTTCATCCCCTATCTCATTACCAATGACCTGTGTGGAACTGAGGAACAAAAACCTGGTATCAGATTTTTATGAATAATAAGTGTTTGTTTAAAAAAAGGGTAAACCTTAGAGGTGCATTTCACACAAAATCAGCTTAAATATGCAATTGCAAAAGCTGTGGCAGGAGAAATTTTCTATTCAAGTGTATTTATTAATAATTGTTGTTTTTTCCTTGTTAATGTAGTGCTACTGAAAGTTGCCAGATTGAAAGCTCTAGAGGCATAAGTCCTATTTATTCACAAAAATAGGTCAAAAATAGTCATTGAAGCAAACACTTTCCCACACACACATCTCAGCCAAGAAGGCACTGTAGTTTCTACAGATTCAGTGATGCCAGTTTTCTGTGGTCAGTTGCTAGCAAAGGTACTTGCTCTGGTTAACTGTGCTATGGACATCTCCTGTGAACTATGTTTACATGTCAAATCTTTAAAGAGGTATCACATTGTTAAAGATTTTCATTAATTTATTACCTGGCGATATACCTTGAGGCTCAAACCCACCCACCCCACTTCAGCAGGAGGCATTAAAGTCACAGCAGAAAAGAATTCAGCTCTGTTTAAAAAAGCCTATCTGACAAAAAAAAAAATCTACTGGCAATAAAGAAATTAAAAGGGAAGTGACAGTATAGCAGAAACTGGTATCCTCCATCAAAGAGCATATGTGTCAAAAATGGAAGCACTTTCTCCACAAAGATCATGGCAGTAACAAATATCCTCGTCTGTGCAACGATGAAAATGCAAGGCAACTTTCTGCCTGCCATGAGAAAACTTGGGCTTCAGCAAGCTTGCAGGGAGTGAGGTAGAGATTACAGAGCAGCACGAGACCACGCCGTGCTGCTCTCCTCCTTCCCGCATTTGGTGAGCTGTATCAGTTTTCAGAGACTGGTGAAAAGCCAGAAGGATCTGTCACATTATTATAAAGGCCCAGAAACAGTTTACAATGAATAGGCTTGAATGAGGCACATTAAAAAAATAAATTATGTAATTCGTTGCACATGTCTTTTTTTAACAGTACTAATCGGAACGCCTGCCAAAAACTTTCAGACAGATGACATGCTTTCTAGTTGCAAACAAGTGAAAAGATGGATGATGCCTTCATGCCATGACACTTATCTCTTAAGTAGTTCCTTCAATACTGCTGACTCTTCATAAGTTAAAACCTCAAAAACTACAGCCGTTCCAGGATCCTGCACACAAGTACTCATGAGCCAAATCCAATATGTAGAGCATACACACGCCCAAGCCTGTTTTCACCAGTCAAACTGTATTTTAAGAGGATTAAAAAACAAGGTATGTGGAAAAAAGAAGAAAAATCTGATTTTCACAAGACATCTTTCATATACCCATATAAGGGGTGCCTCATATATGCCACTCAGGTGGCACAGTTTTATTACAAGTTCTATTTTCCAATTTGCTCAAAAACACTATGTAAAGAAGAGTCACTCTTCCCTCCTGCAATCTGCAGAGGGGCAGGGGTGGGGCACAAACAAAACCTCAAAATTAAATTCAAGTTCAGCTCAAGCCTGCTCTCTGCATTTCAGAAGGCTCAGGAACCCTCTTCAGAACCCAGTTTCCAGAGTACATCTCAAGAAAGTTATCCCAAGCCCAGTCCCTCTTTCTATTAGAAGTCTCTTTGAGCCAGCAGAAGAAAGATAACCTCTCCTAGCAGCATAAATACCTGAAAAATGTACAGGACGATGCTAAAGAACATTGCCAAGTAACTGCTATTTGTGAAGTTTAGTGTGGGTGAACATTTGCTGTACTGAAGTCCCCAGTTTAGTCACACAGCAGAAACAGCTCACAGAGTAGCAGCTTGCAAGCACAGTTAAAAAGAACAAGAACTCGTCTTAGCTGTGACCAGGAGGGAGCTTACCTGCCAGACTGAGACCAGCACAGTCTCTTGATCTATTCAGCTCTTGGCCTCTGAGACTGCTACAAGGTGCCAACTGCATAGGTAGTTGTGTGAAATGGTTGGGGAGCTCATAGAAAGAGAAGGAAGAGTACCCGTCTCCCCACACTGAGGTCCTTGCTCTTTCTGTCTGAGCAGAGAGTAACTCAGGGATGTTGTATTCTCACTGACAGCATTTGTATATCAATGTTAAGACACTCATTTAAGGGCACTAAACCTTGAGAAGGCATAGAGAAAATGTGCAAGATATCAACATACATACGACAAAAGGTATGGATACTGTCAAGCTCTCAGACTACCCAGTTGCATTGACTTCCACAGTTTTTCAGTGCAGACAACAGTGCAGTATTAGTAACTGCATAACAAGATGTTTATTTATATTCCCCTCTTGCACACACGGGACATCTAGGCAACATGAGTTTGTCCTCAGTCCCATATATATGCACGTGAATGTGTGTGCTACAGATACAAGGGAGACAGTAAGCAAGGATAACTGGAAAGGGACACATTCTATCAGGAATGAAAACTGAAGATTGTAGTCCTTGGGGCAATTTATTAGCTACACTTCAACTCAGGCAGTCACATCACACAGAAGGAAAAGTAGGAGCATTCGGGGTTCTTGCTTGAAACAACAAAACACCAGCAACACAGTCCTGTGATGAGCAGAGCACTGGGGACCAAACACCAGGAATCCTCTTGGTATGAGTGTCATCCCTCAAACTAGAAGATATTTAGGACTCAAGAGGAGCTGATACAGCAGAAATGCAGGAGGAAGGGCAGTCTCATTCTGCATGGACTAGTTTAGGTAAGTTCTGTGGGAAAGACAAACCCTTCCTCTAGAGATGAAATGGGACGTGAACTGTGAAGAGAAAAACCCAAGTGAATATCTTTAGATATCAGTATGGTTCTGGTCTCACTGCCCCGTCAGAAATCATATTTAAATACTTGCAAGATGAAAAGGGAGTACTGTCGAGTAAATAAAAGAGGGGGAAGTTCTCCTGTAGAATATTTATGGCATAGGGAAAGCAAATTACAATTGCAATAGAAACTGAAGAAGAGTTTATTCAGACACTATAAGGCTCCTGTCACTGGTAGAAGAGCAACATTAGTCTGTGCCCAGAACCACTGAGACTATAGCTAAAAATTTCTGCCTGAATAGATCAGAAATGCCTCAGCCAGACTGTTTTTAAGAACACTCAACCCCCCCACACACACTTCTGAACTTGAACTGATGTCTGCGCATAAGGAGCTATACTTCTAAATTTATCTCTAGCCACTTAACTAATTCCAAATAAAACACCTTTGATATTTTGTGCAAGCAGCCTGTTTAAATCAAGTGTCCTGAAGAAGCCCCTGACTACAGATTAATCCCTTGGGCACTCCCTAGCTAGGAGTTGTTGTTGCTTATGCATTCTTCATGGATTTTTAATGTAGAACAAGATCTGTCTTAATTTATCAAAGGGTTAACAAAAATTCCAATAATTAAATTAGCAGCAATCAGCTAAGGAGCTCCCCAGTGCAAAGTCTAGTAAATATCAATTTCTTTTCTCCTCCAGGATAACGGACCAGCCAAGAAAACTTCCAACTGTCCCCTGCAGGGCTGTAGCTAACAGGCACAAATGCGTACATGTACTGCCCCATCTCTCTCGTTCCATCCACAGCATGACTCCAGCTCCCTGTGGCAGTGACATTGTCTAAAATGGGCCAACTTACTTCTGTTTTTCCTGCTTTCTCCAAGGCTGAATCTGGTCTAATATGACAACTGCAGCAAGTGATTAGAAAGTGAGACTTAGCAACGTATTTTAAAAGATCCAAAATACATGCTGGTCCCCCAAAATTAGAACTTACACATGAGATCAGCAGAACACTGAGAACAGCTCTCAAAATCCTCCTGACTCCCTGGCACATGCTTTCTTTTCACCATCCCCCATGAGGGAAATCTCTGGGACAGACAGTCTCCCTCAAATGGTCAATGTTCTTTCTAATTACGCAGAAAGCATCCCTCCCCTCTCCAGATGTTAAAAAGCCGGTTAAGACTCTAGAGTGGGCAATAACCACCACAAGGTTACATCAGCCACAGAAACTTCTCTTACATCCTTTGGATGATGCATGGTGTGTCTTATTCCAATTCCCCTTGAAGGAGGGCCACAAGTTGGGAAACAGAGCTTTCGGGAGAGTCACGTCATGCTGGGGAGGCATCCATGACAAGATCCCGGTGCGGCATTTACTGAATCAATGCTGCCAAGATGTTCTTGATCAACGATTAAGGGAACCATGCTGCATCCTGAGCAACCGCAACGCCAGTCAAATGTATCAGACTATTTAGGACAGAGCAGGATGCAGTCCCAGAGGAAGAGGACAGCTGCTTCTTTCCCCAGAGAGGGAAACACATGGGGTTTTTTCCAACCAGAGATCCATCAGCTCGCTGCTGCCGAGGGCTTCCCAAAGACATACTGCATCAGCACATTCACTCATCAGTTTGATTCTGTTGCTGCCCGAAATAGTCTTGTTTATTTGTGAGCAGCCACAGCTGGAACCAGGGGTATTTGTGTGGCTTGTGCCATTATGTCTTAATCCTGGCAGTGAATAAAATCCACAGTGATTATGAAAATAATTTGCTCTTGTAATGTAAATTTATAAAATGCAGCGCATGCTTTTTGGTTTGCACTAGGGAGTCTATATTTGTTACAGAAAACATGAAGGTGAAAAATTATTTGTTGATTTCAGCATTTACAAGTTGATTTAAATTTTACATCAAATGTTTACTGTAGCGATTTTTTTAAATTTGCAAGTATCAACAGCAATAATCAATAGTAGCTGAGAACATCCACCTTGCTAGGTACTTAAAGGATATTAAGAAAGTGAAGCCTTAAATTTGTCCCTAAGGGAGTGTGAGGTGACACACGACACACAGTAACAGCACACTAACTCGATCTTCATCATCAATATTTTTAACAAACTGAAAAATACAAGCTTTTTTCAATATTAACTACATCAAAACAGAAGCACAAGCATATAAATGCATTATCTGTGCATTACTTAATAAATAAATTCTGTGCACTGTTAATGAATATGCTAATAACATGCAGTTCATAATGCTGATATTCCTCAGATACTAGAACTGTGTGACGGCTGTGTCTGAATTTCATTCTGTGATTCAACTAGAATAACAACTAGTTATTTTCTTCTCTTTTGTAAGTAGAATGTAACAAAAGATATCCTTGTGATAAAACTAGTACAAGGTTAAGGAAATTACATCAAAAGATTACAAAAAGTAATTCCATCATGCAGGTAGCCTCCTCCCTGTTAGACTTTGCAGCAAGCATGTGTCAAAAGCTCTCTCTACAGTTAATGCACCTCTAAAACTGAGGTTCATGAACTCAGACACATTTTCCTACCCAAGAAATAATTTGCAAGAAATTAAAATTCAAATCACGGCTTTGCTTTACCACCCGCTCCGTAGGATGTTGTGACACTGCAGTACCGGACTTTCTGCAGCTCTAAAGATAGAGCCATGCAGTCAGAGCCCGAGAGCTGCTAAAGCAGCGCTTGAAGGACCTGAGCAGCCCCAGCAGGAGCACGTGTGGAGTAACTGCTGCCTGCAGGATCCTGAGGCTGAAAGCATGGGGACTGGGGCAGGATGCTGACGTTATATTGTGTGCAACATTAGATCTTGCTCAAAAACTTATCTTGTAATCAAACTGTTGAAGAACAAACCTGTCATAGGTGTGCTCTGGAGCTTACTGATAAGAAAGCAGGAGCCCAAGTCACCTCTCAACTCAGGCAGAGAGAAGCCCTGCCTGCCCAGCCACAGCCACCACCGCGTAGCTCCTGCTGCCTCCCAGAGACATCAGGGGCTCACGCTGGGCAAACACATTGACAGCATCTCCTAGAAAATGCCCCAGCCCACGTGCTGCCAGTCTTATCAGCAAGGTGCTACTCTGCCCTTCTGCAGAGGAAATAGGCACGGAGAGAGGACGTAAGGGAAACAGAGTAAAGACGAGGTGTACAGGCATGTTTCATCCGCATAATATAAGAAGCTCACAAGAACTGTCCCATTACATACCTTCTAGTAGCAAAGTGCTGACTCTGTGTCCCTTAGGGAAACATGTTCAGTAAAAAAAATACCCATATCCAATGGATAGATATCCAATACCCAAACACCAGAGAAATTATGAAGTCAATGAAAGCAGAGGAACAGGGCTGACAGGAAGCAGTATGAGATTTTAATAAGCATATTGACTATTACAGGAAGAATCCACAGTAACTTTTTAAAGGAAGAATTTTAGAGTCTGGCTGCTGTGACTTTTACACGGTAACTTCTAAATCCTATTAGGGAGTTAGAGAAATTTGTTGTTGTTTCTTTAATTGCTATGGATTAGAAGTCAACAATGGAAAAACCCCAAACTCTGAGTACTAGTTCCTGCTACAGTTTGGAGAAAGGACAACAGATGAGTACAGTTTCCTTTTAAACATATAAATTTGAAAATTCAACTCATTGCAAGTACGTGGCTATTTTGTATAATTACAATCCTCAATCTTCTCCTGAAAGACAAGTTGTTTTTCCTATGTTTGGTCTATAGGGAGTTCTGAAAATAAGTAGTCATCTCTTCTAAAAATTCTGGATTATCCCAGATTTCTTTAATGTGCTTTCATAAAAATGAAACTCAAGAACCACATTTTTATACAATAATGGTGTGACTTGATGACACTGTCAAACATCTTGCAAGGACACAAAACATCCATGTGAACTCAACAAGACAGTAAAGCCTATGTTGTCTGAATAAATGAGACTTTGCCTGCAGTATAATCATCTTCCATTTGGAGCTAAACCAGAGTTTTTCACTACTAACCCACCCCAAAATCCCAAACAGGCCTGTGCCAGTACTCATGGTAGTCTGAAAGAGGCTGTTTCAGGATTGAAAATGGGGAAAGGGTACAAAAATACACTGCACAGCCCAATAGGAAATATTAAGGTCTGTCAGTCCTTCTACACTTGCTAAGAGCTGATACCGGGTAGGCTGCTACCTGGAATAGCAGCCACACACTCCAGCAGCAACTGCTGCCATATTGCTCCTAAGCCCTCTACCAGCCCCACTAAGGGCCATCACCATACTCCAGGTTGTCCCCCATATCCCTCTGTGAGATATGCCAGCAAGCAATTGAAAAAGGGACAATGTGCTTTTAGTTGAACGTTGCCTGCTCAGCTCCAGCTGATAGTTTAAATGGTTCATAACAAGAATTATCTAGAGCTCTTCACCCATTCATCCTGCTGAGAAGTCAGCTTGTCACTACTCACCTCTCTCAGATCAAAGGAAACTCAATCTCTTCTCTATCCTTTGACTGTCACCCCAGGCAGGGGCAGGGAAATGAACCCAAGTATCTGAGATACCATTGTTCAAATAACTAAAATTTCTCTTATCAAGAGGTATCTGGCACCAGCCTCATTGCTACAAAAAACCCCATGAGGGAAAGAGAAATCAGCTGGGAAATCATCCAATAGTTACATACTGAAGCAACAGGGATATGCATACGGATACTAGATAATTTAAAGTGAGAAAGAATATAAAGTTGATGCATTTGGGAAAGAAGGAAAAAAGCAGGAAAGGTGAAGAAAATTCAAAATGTTTATTGGAAAGTGGGAGGGAAAGGGAATTCTACCTAATAAATGACCCACTCCCCCAGACTGATAATCCTGATATTCAAGCTTGTGCTGTGAAATCATTATTTCAAACAGTGTTTCTGAAGGAATCTTAGGTTTTGCAATACAAGCTACAGATGTAGCTGTAATTATGGCTATTCATCTCAAGACAAACTTGGTATTCAGGAGGTCCTTTGACTTTGGCTGCCATTTGCCACATGTCTTCCAAAGCCAGTTCGCACCAGGATCACCAAGACAGTTTGCATCCATCAATTTTTGTGCTGGTTCATCTACTCTGGGAACAAAATATGGTATTTTCAAGATTTGCCTGTGACTTTCAGGGTCATTTGGGATCCCAAGCAGTCTGAGTGCTTTTAGAAATCTCCTGCTTTTGGGACATGAACATCCACTGTATGTGTGGAGGAAACTTTTCACATGTAGCAAAAAAATATCCAGTACTATGGTGCAATTTTGCACACAGCCTTTTCTCCATGAGTTGGTTCCTAGCCAAAGTTCTCTCCTCCAGTGAGAAAGCAGCATCTTCACTGGAAATCTCAGGTCTAACGCAGAAATAACAAATACTGCCAAATCTGCCAAAGGGACACCTTTGCTGGGCAACTGCCCGTACTAGGAGATACCGCTACACAAAAATAGCCAGATACCAACAGCCTTATTCAGGCTGCTGAGGAATGCTGAGCCCTTTCCCACTGACCATCAGGCCCTTTCAAGCATACTTCATGTCAGACATCTCAAAATCAGGTATCTCAATTCATTTCCCTCTGAAAAAGCACATGCTTTCATAAGTAACTCACTGATGTCAAAACCATGCTCCAGATGCAGGATTGCTATCTATCAAAGCTAACAGGGCAGCTTTCCCCGTGTGCTTTCTGATGGCTGCCTAAAGGTCACATTTTCCTCTACAGCCACTAATTTTGCATGTGCAACAAAGGGTGTCAAAGGCATTTATGAGGTTTTTGTCGCTCCTTTGTAAATCTAGCCTGAATTTCTAGTAAACACACCTGCTTTTGGCACCGAAGAGTTCAAGGACAGGGAAAAAAGACAATCCTGCCTTCCCATTTCAAGGCCCAGGGCTCAGCAAAATGTCATGACTTAAAACAGATGGAAACCAATGCCAGCAACATAGACAAAAGGATTTATGAAAGAATTAATAAACAACTATCACTTCTCTTGCCTCAGGACTTTTCTGGGTAAATTATTACTCTTTAAAGCAATGCACTAGTAAGCTGCCTGACTCCCATTAACATTAGTAGCGGTGGCATAGCATAAGCTTTACGTGCCAGTTCTGAGGATTAATCAGTCATATCTGTAGGGCACTCCCTTTGAACTCAGCAAATCTGCAACAGAACAACTCTTCTTTGTCAGACTCTTCTTTGAAGAAAAAATCACAAGGAAATGGGTGGGCTGCTGGCTAAGCCTCTTCTTAACCCACCACCACATCCTCCATAACTCTAACAGAACAGTAAAGCAACAAGTGAGCTCTCTCTTGCTGCGTCTCCAGTAATGTTAGCCAAGGTAGGGGAGCAAGAAGGGATAATATTTTTGGAGCAGGAAGAAGAAAGGATAAAAAGAAATGATACAAAATAATGCAATAAATGTGCTATCAAGATGAGATTTTTTTTTATACAGGATAAAAGCTGGAACACTTGAGAATAATTTCCATGTATGGATTTGGAAGTCTAAAAATAACACCTCATTTAATACAAAAAATGACAACAACTGACCCTAGAATAGATGGTGATGAATACATTCAACATCAAATTTTCGCTATTCTCTCTTCCCTTCTGTGCTTGCTGGCACCTTTCCCCCAGACCACCCCTTGTCATTTCCCTAAAGAGGGAGGAGAGAGAATCATTTCTGAGCAGCCTCAGAGCGGCTTTGGCAGAGCAGAACAGCTGCAATGGCTAAGGCTTTGCAGGAAGGTGGCTCCATCAACTCAGGGCTTGTTATTGTTTGCCTGAGGTACTGGCATTTTGTCTCACTTGATACTACAGTGAAAGATTTCCACCTCCCGTGGTTTCTACATGATGTTGCTCCATAAGTTTTTAGACATCCCTTTTTGCAGCTCTTTTGTTCTCCTCCACTCGCCAGCAGTACATCTCCCTGTCACAGGCTTTCAGTTTGGTAAAACCCCCAGGAGGACCCACACAGGGGCACCACCAGGCAAAAGGGGAACGCAAGGATGCAGCCAGCTCTTGAGCCTCAGCCTTCCCCTCCCAGGGGCTGGAGGCAGGCCCACGGCCCCTCTGCGCTCCAGCTGCACTGCAGTAGCACCTTCAGCACACGCCTTCAGCTAACAGAAAGCCAAAAATCACTGACTACATGCTAACTCTGTTTCTCCCACTTCACAACTGAATAAGAGCTGACCAGTCCCCTCCAGGGAGCTCTTGCTCTACAATGAAATCTACTGGTGCAACAAGTTCTCGGGGCCATGTCTGTCAGGCCCAGTTACAATACACACCCATCAGGGGCCAAAGTACTTCGAGATAACTGTATGATGAAAAGCATATAAATGCATCTCACAGACACTCTCTGCCCCCAAAATAGGGGCTGGATAAAGCTAGGGACCTAAAGATCAGCACCATGAGTTGAACTCATACCCTACAAATGGATGCTAGTCTACAGGATCTGACCTCCTCCAGGAAGAGCATGACACTGAAGCAAGACATGTTCTGACGTGAGCGGCAGCCCCAGGAGCAGAGCGTGCAGCTGCAATAGTGCTACATTTCTGGAAAAACAGGGCAGTAGTGCAGGGGAAGGCTCAAGACACAGCAGCAAAGCTGTCTGAAAACAAGAGAGTACACCACACCAACAAGGGATCAACTCTTGATAGAAGAACAGTTTGTACACTGTGATTAAGCACACCAGCATGGCTGTAACTGGGAAAAGTGCCCAGCACTTGCCTGCAGTATGCCTGGTTTTAGCCAGTGCTGTCAAGTCTCTTGCTTTCACAAGCAATACATTATTTCAGCCTTCTCAGACACCCCCAAATAAAGAGAAAACTCATCTTATTGCAGGAGCCAATGTTCTGTTCCTGCTGTCAGTTCATTCACACCAGAGGCCCACCAGAACAGCCACATCAAACTGCTGCATCTCATTTACTTTTATTGACGATGCCAGCATTGTAGCAAGAGAAACAAAACAACACATTGAATTCAGGACAACTGAAAAATCAGTTTTCCAATCCTTCATAAGAGTCAGGCATCAGCTATTGATATTTTCTACCAGTAATATTCCACTTACACTGCTTTCTCTCCTGTGCCACCTGTTGTATATCCAAACCTGTTCACGTACAGGTGGATATAAGATGTGTATATACAGCAGTGCCTACAAGAACATTTTTATAACTTGGTGCTCTAAGTATCCAGTGATCCTACCAGGACAACTGTTTTCTTGACAGTACTCTGTACTATCAGACCTTTTAAAACTACTTCACCAAAACCTATGTTTTGATACTTGAATGCAACAGTGAGCAAGCCTTTCAGTACACAGCAATCCATCAGCAAACTGAGTCCAGTGAATCTCACACACTGTTTAGTCATCCTGCCTTCAAGCTGTACCTGTAAGGTTTGTTGGCATTCAGTGCACTGGTGTGGCTATGTCCCACATGGTTGACTGAATGATCTAATGACAACTAAATGAATTAACTCATCCCACTCCCAGACTTTTATGTAAGTTAGTGCACCAGATGTGCTGTATTACTGGACAGCACATGATCTGGTACCAATCTACATTACAGATATTGACTAACACCAAAGTAAAGTCCCATCTTCATGTGACCTGCAGCTCTGCCCTAGACGCTGTGGTCTAGGACATACGTATGCCCAAAGCTGTACGGCACTTCAGACGGTGTCATGGACCACTAGTAAATAACAAAATAACAAACCTAGCCCTAGTCAAATACCTTGGCCAGAATCCACCATGCACATGCCTCAAGGCACATCTACCTGTTGTGTGATCCTCATGTCTGTGCTATCATCCCTCTGACGGGGTCAGTATAAATAATGTGCAGGCAAGAGCTCTCCTATGTGTCCCTTGCTACTTTGGTTTTGCGAGCTGCCTGCTAGCTATCAGCATCAAATATACTTAATTGCTGTTTTTGTTTTGTCATTCTGTCGAAATGAAGAGATTGATCTCTATCGATCTGTGGAAAGGCTCACTTTGTTTGCTCAACCTTTCTGTTGCTTATCAGGATTGTGCCAAGAGCTTGACACACACAGACTGAGAAGTAAATTTCAAAAAGTAATGAGTGAGTGACGGCAAGCTCACGCTGGTCTCATGCGCTATCAGACTTTGCTGCAAAAGGAAAGTGACAGAGGCAACAACTTTGGTTATTGTCTCAGCAGTGCCAGCAATGTCAGGAATTTGTTTGATTTTCACATGAATCTAATGCATCCACATTGATGCATAAAAAACAGAGAAGAGAGGTTTGCTAGAGTGCAGAAGAGCATCTAGGTATTGCATTTTTATTTCCCCCAGCAGCTTTTCCATTTTTCTCTGTTTTCTCTTTTAGCTACTCCCCAGGTGTTTACACACATCACCTTGGGTTCCTTATTCATATTCTTAAAGGCACCACTAAAAGCTCATCCACCTGCATCCTCAGAAGAAAAAAAAAAAGAAAAAAAAGCATCCCAGTCATACAAAGAGGTCCTCTCTTCACTCACCACTATCCAAGGCTGTAAGAGTCCTGCTCCTACACCTGGGAGTGTTTTCTCTACTCATGCCTACAATACAGGAATAAAAGACTTGGAAAGCAGCAATGCTTCTCCAGTTACCAACCATACCACTAAACAGCCACCCACCAGATGTCTTTCCTCTTGTATCAACATCAAAATAAAGGAAGCTGTCAAAGCGGGTGGCTTTCTGCCCCAAAGTAGTTCCCCCCAACACCACCAAGATGGGATTGCTGTGTGGGTCAGATCACTCTGCAGATAACTTTGGCCCACATCAGCATCCTGCCTATATACTCTTTGACTGAAGGTCCTGCCAACTTCATAGCCAAGTTTGCAATTCTTAATAGACCATTTCTGCCTGAGGATTAGCTCTCCCAAGTCCCCCACTCAGGTGGAACCCTTTCAGCTAATGCATCTCTTCTGGGGACTACACCACCAGGTTTAGGGGTCTCCCAGACCTTACTACAGAGTCTCAGCTCCTACAACAGTATCTACTATGCCTTCTATAAGCATTTTTGTACAGCAACAGATTAACTGTTCTGCTCTGTGAGAAGAGGACAGCAAAACACTCATGAATCCAATCAGCTGATGACAAATGGCCTCTCTTTTCTGGCTAGTAAAATACTGAGTCTCCCCCAATAGTGAAAAAAAAAGAATATCCTTAAATTGCACTTGGTGTCATCTGACTGCCATAAAATGGGGATTCATTTACCTCTGGAACTCTGCTCTCTTACTTGCATAGGGGTGCCTTCCCATGGAAAGCCAAGGCCATAACCATTAATCAGAGAATGCTACAAACTAGCAGCCAACAAGACACATCAAATAATCTAATCCATCTATGCATCAAACAGATTTTCAAAGTGCTCCTACCTATGCTACCCTTGGTCCATCAAAAAGCTTCACCTAGCAGAGCTGTCAGTTCACATCTTCAGAGAACCACTGATTCCTCCTGGAATGCTTTGGGAGCTCTGAAAAGCTAATCCTATTGCCATATCAAGTAGTTTTCACATTTCTTTGCCCTGTTCCTTGTTACAAAAGGCTTTTGCATGAATTGTCTGCTTCTTAAAAAAAAAAAATCCTCAATTCCTTCTACATGAAAAAATCTGGTCCCCCCTGGAAGTGATGTCACCACAGACTTTTCAACTTCATCAGCTGAAGTCAGTACAGAGGGCTAGTGCTCCAGAGAACGGTTAAATGTCAGAGGCAAGGCTTATTTGCTGAATAAAAATCCTGCTTTCATGCTAAGACCTAAACAGCAATAAAATACATCAGAAATATATCAGTCAACACATAGATCCTGATAATGCCGAGTTCCATGAGGGATAAAGATACTCCTGAAAAGAGCCAAACACCAGTTCAACCTAGGTTTATGTTGGAATAAATCACAGGTAGCTCTAATATGCCCTGGCAGTGGATGGTTCACAGTTAGTTATCATGGTACAGGGCTATACCTGTCAATCAGTTTCATGGCTCACCCATGCCATTTTGGGATGAGATGCAGAGCTGGCTGTGGCCACTCTGCTAGCCAAGGAGGATTCACCATACAGGACAGGTTCTCCCCAGGCCATATGAGGAAGGCCGTTTTGAAATTACTTGCCTACAGTTTTCCATTCAGTGTGCATTTCTTCTTCCAGATTATTTTATGGCTCAGCAATAGGACTAATAATTATTATTTCTCAAAATGTACTCATTTAATTACTTTTCAAATAAAATGACAGTTAAGATTACTTGCAGGTAAAACTGAGTACCAGTATGTTATTCTTGCTGTGCATATTAGTTGTCATGACAATCAGTGAGGACACTGGTTTAGAGTCCACTTCATATGTGGCAGAAAATCCACACCACCTACACATATTCTAATGGAGATAATTTTTTAAATTATTATTGATTGTAGTTGCTCACCCTCTGATATCTCTGAGGACCTGGTTTGCAGCAGGTGCTGAGGAATCCCCACTTTGTATACCTTAATTCACTACCAGCCTTTGATGGTTCTTTTGCCATTATTTTGGAGAGAAAAATCACCACTAATGTACGTAATGGATTCTGGTTTTGGCCAGTAAGCTTTCACTTGAAAAAAGTTGGTTTTTTTTTTTTAATACCTTTAGAAAAACCATTATCCTTGTTATAGAGTTTTGCAATGGTCTTTTCCAGGAGATATGCTGCATAATCTCTGGCACTATAGGAGGCAGCATTGTCTAGCACTTACAGCAGTGGGAGTCCAAAGACCTGAGTTCTGTTTCTGGCTCTCCCACTCACTCCCTGCATGACATTTAGCAGGTCAATTAACTTCTCTGTAACTCTCTTTCTGCATGTAAAATGGGTGTATTTGGGTTGTATTCCTTCTTCAGCATCCTGTTTAAGTCAGAAGGATACTGAGTGAAAACCCTTGCCCAAGTGTTTCAAAATGCTAGGATGGAACATGCACTACACACTAGCAGCAGCAGCAGCATTAACAAAAGTGTAATTGTGGAATCTGTTCATTTTCACTCAATTATCAAAAAGTCTAAAATCTGAAGAAGCACTTTTTCTGAATATTTTGTACCTAGATGCTGATTTCACATTATTTTTATCTCAGAATATCAATTCTGGTTTCAGTAGAATTATTATTCTGGTATAAATATAAGCAGAACCAAACTTCTAGTCCCCAGCTTATTGCTCCCTTCTGATTAGGATCTTTGTGTGTATGGATTCATGCCACTACTGACTTCCTCCCGATACGGGGGGAAGAAAAAAAAAAAATTAAGCCTTGCCTGGGCCGTTTAACACTTTTCTTCCCACGGCAACACAATCAGGCATGAGAGTGAGTTATAAGGAATGGCATTACATCATGTTCAAATACATGATTATAACATGCTGCAGAATGGATTCTACAAGGAAGACTGATTTAATACGTGCCTATGATGATGAGTGAAAAGCAGCTAGTACCAAGCTAATGCATTGCTAAAGATTGTATCAGATAAAACCAGTAATTCAGCCACCTCCATGTCCCCTCCCATAAAATTTTAATAAACCCAATCTTACGGGAGGAAAGAAAAGACAGGGACCCTACTGAATTATTTACAGCCTTAGCTGTGTATGGTAAAGAAGCCCCTCTTAGGTCAGTAACTGATATTCTTCCATTGATTTCCTTCTCTCAGAGTATCTAGGTGAGAATCAAGTTTGGGGGAAAAAAAAACAACAAAGAAATAGGGATGCAAAGGGCAAGCCAGAAAAGACAAAGCTGATGGAGGCAGAGATGAGAGAGAGTTTGTATTTATGAAAGAGATATTGATCATTGGACACACTAGCAGTAAATAGATTCAAATTAGCTGTCATAATTCCAGTGATGCAGAGG
The DNA here is from genome assembly GCF_947461875.1 of Haliaeetus albicilla. Taxonomy (NCBI): domain Eukaryota; kingdom Metazoa; phylum Chordata; class Aves; order Accipitriformes; family Accipitridae; genus Haliaeetus; species Haliaeetus albicilla. The sequence continues at coordinate 8,843,561 of NC_091501.1, read as the reverse complement.
GACACGCAGGCTCAAGCTCCATTAAATATAACCTACATCCAGAGCAGCCAGATGAGATTTGCGAGACTGAACTCTAAAGTCCCACAGGAGATACCTGCAGTTGATTTATATTCCTGATTTCCTATTCCCTCACCAACTGTGCAATCAGTTCCTGGAGGTGGGCAGGGAATAATTGAACAGCTAAACTGTGATTCACCCAGCCAATTAAGGAGTCTTGGGATGGGCCCTAGAACAAATCCTTCAGCTTCATCCAGTCTTCCTGGGCCAGAACTACATTCAGCTCTGACAACATGGCCGAAATAGTCATGGCCCAGTTAACAATTTAAGAATCTGAGGATGTAAAGCTGCATTATAGTTTTCGCACATTAATATGCACACATTTTAGAGCTTTGCAAAGTAGCAAGTAGGAGGATATCCTGGTGGTACATGAGGATCAGGTTTACTCTGCGATTCAATGTACAAAAAGCATCACTGCAAAACAGTAATTAAAATGGCAACCACTGCCTAGTAGCTATCAACATGTAAAAACCATCTACATGTTTCAGCCTGCAGCTTCTGTCAGGGTCAAAGCCAGGTTGTTTGATGCAAAGTTTGTTGGCATCTCTCTCATGCTGGCTGCAGTGATGTTTCCCTGTGGATGGTGCACAGCTCTCTGAACAAATCACAATAATGTCCTTTCCAAAATGTTCCACTTAAGTCTTTCTTCTTGCACTGAAGCAAGGAAGCATTTACTTCTCATTACTAACTCTGTGTGTGGCATGTGGCATATAATCACCTTGAAATATTTAACTGGATGGCTTTCATCTTGCTAACAGTGTGGGGTGGGGCATCAGACCAGGGTATAAATAAACTGGGATATAAATCATCATAAACCAGGCATTAAATTGGTATATAAATCAAAAATTATAGAAGTCAGATGGAAGAGACCCATTAGATCATCCTGTTTGTTCTTTCCTGTGTTCTCACCCTAAGAATGCACAAGGCATCATTCTTGATTAGCCAAGAGACATAGAAAAACGCCCATCTCTCCCCCACTGTGTCTCTCAAGAAGGAAAGAAGGGAAACAGAGAGCTCTGTATGCATATTAATAAAGCTATATTTTGACTGGCTGAATGACTGGAAATGATTAGAGATGGTATGTTTTACCTGTCAACATCTCCACACTGCAACAGCCAAAATGTCTCTAATACTCCTTTGTAAAAAATCACCGGTAAGGCTTGAGGGGGTTTGCTCTCAATTTTCCTGCACTCAGAACATCTCCGTAAATACCCTAAGACTCTTTTCAATGATCGAGATAAAAACATGTCTTCTTTTTTCCAATATAATAGTGGGAGACAACATAAAACATTGCCTAAGCCAAGGTGAATCAAAGTGCCTGCAATTACAAATATAACAAAAAACCAAAAGCAAACAGAAAAATACCAAAATACTCTAAAGGCCGCCGAGTCAAGCATGCCAGTGTTAGGAAATACAAGAATGTGACCCTTTGAAAGGGTCCGTGTAAAAGGTGAGAACACATGCAACCCCTCTAGCAAAGAGCAGTTGGAGCTGAGATCAGTCAGCTGACATACAGCTCCTCCTCCCTCTCACACAAGCACTTTCCTCTACATTTACCCCCAAAGTCCTTGGTGATATGTCAATTACTCTAAGAAATCTCTTTAGAGGTGGTGTGTAGCCATATTTTCCTCATTTACTCTGACCCAGTGTGAGTTGGGTGACCATGTGAAGTCTGATTTACAGGGTGTGGAGCACTTAGAGTTGCTCTGAAAGTCAATGTGAACTGTGCTCTGAACATACAAAAAGCCATTTAATGTTAACTACTGTAAAACCCAAGTCATCTCCAACTGGACACCCAAAAAAACCTAAACCAGCTAACTTTGATTGCCAGACCTAAAATAGAAAATATAGCCCACCTCGAAAGGTTATTAGATATTAATATATTTATATTTACACACCATACTTCAATACAATAATTACAAGTGTGACAAAGCTTAAAGTGGTTAACTCTGTCTTTGGAGCAGGAGTTGGGTATTCTGCAATAGAGGCCAGCAACCATACATTAAGCAATAAAAAAAAAATAATCAAACTTTGAAAACATCATTGAATGGAAACAGAATATCCCAAATGTATGGAAGAAGGCAGGGGTCCTGTGGAAAACACAGTATGTGATTACAGTAATTAAAGACTTGATAATGAGTGTGCTCAGAGGAGATAAATTAAGGCCAAGTATGCAGCCTGAACTGTGTAATCTCCTAACTTTACATGCTTCTGTTTGCAACCTTAAAAATATTCATCTTAATTTCTTAACTTTAAAACAAACAACAAACTGCAAAAGCAGGAATTCTAGTGTGGGGTTCCTTACTGATTCAGGAGAGTGGCAAGTAGTTCATCAGCACATTAAGACTCTTCTGACTCACCTCTGAGCCCCCTGTTACTTGAGCTGGCGGAAGAACCTACCAGCTGAGGAAGCAGGATGAGACCTCCCCTCTGCCAGTGTTTCGCAGGTGTGTTAGCAGCAGATGTACAGTAGGACTCCTGACTTGTGCACTTTCAACAGGGCTTTGGAGGGGATTCTTCCCTGTTCATTCCCCAGCCCCGTCCACACACAAACAACACAGAGCTTGGCCATTTTTTGCACATCCCCTTCCAAATTGTTCCAGCCCACCACTCCAGCCCTTATCCCAGTCTCAATGTTCAGTAATCCCTTGTCTCACCTCTCCCAACTCACCAGCACAAAGTTTCACCCCTTTCCTAATTTCCTCCCTTCTCAAATCTTAGCCATGTTTTCTGCTTGGACACCCCTGTCAACTCAGGACTGGGAGGCCTACTGACGCTCTCCCTTACTCCTTCCCACTTTTCTGTCTCTTAGAAGCAAAGTTAGTATTGGAAATAAAAAGTAGTATGCAGTTGAGAAAGCTGTTCACTAGTGTAGGTATTAAGGTCACAGCCATATTAGCAGATCCTAAGATGAAGCCTAGCAGAAGGCAATAAAATCCCTTACAGATTTCAAAATAGGTCTTAGATTTTGATGCCAAAAAAACATTTTTATATCTTAGCTTGAAATAGCAGGATATGAAGAAAACGCTACAGCAGAGAGAGGGAGGGAAATGAGAAGGTCTGTCACTACCACCTGGTCATCAGCTATAGGAACAACGAATATGGTGGAGATCCAGCAACACTAGACCTCCAGGCATGTAAGCACCTGCTGCCTGACTAACCTCCAGGATGGCTGCCCCGTCTGCCTTAATAGTCAATGCATTAAAGGAATGACATCATATTGTCAGCCAAATGGCACTGACCAGCAGGACGGTGTCATACTTCAGGGTGTACCTCCATCTGGGGGTCAAGGTAGCTAATTAAAAATGAAACAGCATTTCCTTGTAGAGGAAGATAGGAATGGAAGGAGACCCAAGGGAGTATGGGAGAGAGTGGAAGAAAGGAGCAAGAAAAGTGGGATGCTGCTGCCTATTTATTTCAAACACTGCTTTCAGTAGTACCCAGGAAAAAAACAAAAGAAAAAATTCTCTCGGGTCAGCACTCAATACAGATACAATAATGAAATATTTATTGTTGCTTATAAAAGCAGAGAGGGTCAAGCCCATGAGCCTACTGGTGTTACTAATGCATTGCCAAGCTATCAACTGAGCTTCTGTACAAACCTCAACATCTTGTTCCATGGAATGAGAAGGCTTGGGAAGCCTGTAGAAATTAAAAGTATAGACATTACGGTCTTTTCCAGAGTGCTAATTGTTGCCACTGCTATCAGTACCATAACTGACCTCCACAAAAGGAGATTTTTCCAGCCCCTCCCCAGTAGTTTTACTGGTTATAAGGAGGCATTTGAGTGCTTTGTAGGCCTAAATGAGGAATCCTTAATCTCCTGCAAAGTTCAGACCATTAAGGCTGATAAAATCCATTCAGCTTTCAGCATAGATGTTATATGAATTAAAATATTACCACTCTCTACATCCTGTAGAAATCCTTCATTTCCTCCAATACTTGCCTCCTCTCAGAATGCAGCAGGCTATTACTTTTGACTTTACAATTCATTTTTTATGCAAATGGCTTTCAGACCACCACAAACACGGGATTATTGCAGTTTTCAACAGCACAGACAAACCTTATCATTCCAATTAAGAAAAGGCATTACGCTTCCTCTTCTCCTGACAATGCAGCTCCCCATGCCAACGCTCTAAATTCAGAGCCCATATCCTGTGGTCTCACAGTAGAAGTGGAGAAGGGGTAGGAGACAGGCAAAGGAGAACCCACAGTACCAGACAAGGAATATTTCCAAGAAAAACCCAGGAAATTCTAACCATTTCTCAGGAAGCATCAGCTACCTGTTTGTGAACTGGTTCTCTCTAAAGCAGTCTGGTGATACAATTTCTAAGCTGTGCAGGAAGAGATCAGTTTCCATACCAATTTCAGCCACTTTCCACACAGATGCAGCACTCTCCATGTTCCTGGACACAAAACACAGCTGCTGTGGAAGACAGGCCTAGGTGGCAATGGCAAGCTGGAGAAGAACAGACAAATTCCTTCTTCTGTGGCCACGTTTAATCCAAAGTACAAATTCAAGTTTGTGATATATAGGGAGGAAGGAAAAATAACAGACTTAAAGACCCAGCTATCTACTTTGCATGATAGGCTCTGTGAGTCAGCAAAATAAAAGCTTTTGGAGAGAAGGAAGAATTTTCCATCTCTCTTCTGGTGTTGAGACATTCATGTGATACAGCACAAGCCATGGGGACCTCTGCCATACAAAGGCTCTGAGCACCATGCAGTATTTGTCCCATTTCAGCTACCAAGGCAGGAGAACAGAAACTGAGACAGTGGTTTGACTTGTTCTCTAAGAAAAGAGTGAGATTTCTTTTTCAAGAACACACATTGCAACTTGCTTGTTTGCAGCACTTTAAAGCCACAATACTTTCTTCACCTGCCTTGGAGAGAAGGTGACTCTGGAAAAGTCCCCTTTTACCCTTCCCTTGCCAAGACCACAGTGAGGAAGACTGAAGAGTGACCCACAAGCATCAGCCCTGTGAGGCTCCAGGCAGCAGTTAGCCTGCTGAGCCCACAGCAGACTAACCCACAATCCTGTAGTATCTACACAGTTGTTCTTGTTGAAATCATTCAAGGAATGGATACGCAAAAAAGTCCCACGGAAAATGCAAGTATGTTCAAAGGTAAAAAATGAGCAAGGAAGCATAAGGTCTAAACAAAAGAAGCTAGAGGCAAAAATAAAACATTATCATGCTAGCTAGACTGGCTCCAAAGGTATAGATAAAATTTCTATAGATAAAATTTCTGTGCACAAGGCTAGGGCCAAAATGTGACAGGTAAATGCCTAATAGTGACTCAATCATATCATCACACTGGCATCTTCCATAAAGGGACAGTTACTCATCCTCAAAGTTGTTGGGACACAGCTTTCCTTCCCTACTTCCTTCCCCTCCTAGCTCATCTAGATACTTGTTTTGTCTAACTAGATGAACATTTACCTCCTGACAGGTGAGAGCTGGCAATACTGCAATCATCCTTCCCTCCATCCCTGTTTTACCAGAGATAGTTGAGAGGAAGTGATTGCAGGGAAGTGAAGTCTCATTTCCCCAGCTCATGCTGCCATAGGCAATCAGTTTGGAGCAAAGGTTCCATCTTGAAAATGTCAAGTAGAATGAAAAAAATATAAAATAAAAAAAGTTATAAAGTCAAGTCCAAACATTCCTCTAGGTTCAGCTGCTCCCCTGGGTTCTTCTAGCACAGCTGGCAGAACAGGTAGAAGAATATCTGCTTTCTGTGCTGACTGGTGCCATGGGGTTCTCAGCCTCAAATTAATTGCCTCTCACCCACTCCTGCAATTCAAGAGAAACTGGTGGAGCATCAGTCCTGCCCACCAGTTTGAAAAACAAGCAGTCAGCTGGGCACGGCTGGAACCCTTTCTCCTCTGATCGCCCACCCAGTAAAAAGGGCAAAGCAACAGATTTCCTTCCCAGGCATCACAGTTTGCTACCCATGCACAAGGGAAGGAAAAGAACCACTGCAGAAATACAAATATGGCAAAGGACAGCAGTGGCTTCAGTGTGGAATAGGCATTTTTCTTTCAGTTCCTCTGAAATTCTCCAGGGTGCCATCAGGAAATACTTTTTTACCATTTCCATTCCAAGAAATTACCCATGGCAAAACCAGGAAGAACAAGAGGCCTGGGCCCTGCTCCTTTTGCTGTTTGTCACAACACTCAGCAAAAGGGCAATTCTGAATAGGAAATTGTTCAGAGGAAAATAACGGCCAGGCTGACTCAGAAACACTATTCTAACCTCAGGATGAGCAGTGATGATCTGAAGTAGCTGTGCTCTGGGTGAAGCTAGTCTAGAGGTATAGAACCAGATCAGCTGCTAAGGCAGGGACTAAAATTACAGGGACTTTCTGAAGAGACTTTACCCCACTTTATGTCTACTCCACTGCAAAGGGAGAACATCCCCCTCAACCAAAACACAATTTGAAAAGATTGGTATTGCCCTTTTCTTTTAAAAGAAGAGATATTTTGGAGAAAAACAGCAAGGTTGCTGTTCTTACACAGGAAATAGTCATATAGGTTCAGTTCATTCTTAAATACAGTCACCTCCAGATCCTCCAGTGGCTAACCCCATGTATCAAGCACTCACCATTGCACCTAACTGCTCTGGAGAAGAGAGCACTTTAGCAAAGTATTCTTCTTCCTCTCTGTCTTTAGATGGGGAGATTCAATCTTCAACTCTGTCTACATCTACCTACACTTATCTGACTCATGAACCAGCAAGAAAATCTGGGTCAGAAATATGCATGCACACCCACACACTCAGAGTACCCTCCCCAGGGAGGGAACAAGAAGCCTCACCCTGAAAGTGCCTCGGACCAAATCAGATATGTAAATGTGCAAGCACAGTATGTCTAGACTGCCACTCTGGAGACTGACAAATGCCCTACTGAAGGCTCCTGTCAGCTGCCAGCACACCAGGCTCAGGAACTTGCTGATCCCACCAAGGGATACACACACCAAGTGTCTTACATGGCCAGATATATTAGTAATGGTATTTAACTGTGCATATGGGGGGGGGGGGGGGGATACAAACACACCTACAGAATAACCCTTTATTTCAGCCATTGCTGAGATAAAGATGAACTTCTTTCAGACAATAATTCCTACATTAAATAGTGAGATTCCCAGTGGATGGTTGCAGACGTCATTGTTGCTCGCAATAGTGGCAAAAGCACACATACACAAACAAAAGCATAAACCAAAGACCCTTCCTACTGTCCTACAAACCCTAACAGAAGACGTCTTGGGTGGGGAGTGTGTTTCTTTTTGCCCACAGATGAGCAATGTTAACATAAAACTGACACCAGCAGAGATGACAGGTGGTAGTAGAAAACGTAAAGGGAACCAAACCACCTGATGTTCTGATTTCAGGTACAAATGAGCACAGCACAGTATTTTGCAAGACCAGCCTCTTATAACCTCGAGAGGCATGAATTCAATATTCCTTTTCTTCATCATGTCACAACAAAAATATGTAATTATCCACACAGATACATTTCAAAAAAGTCAGGAGTGTAGCAAGACCCTCTAGAACTTCCTTAATGCTTTAGCATATTTGACCAGGTGGGCCTACAAGCACCAGTGAGTCTCAAACCAGGCCCAATTTGACCAATACAGGAAATCGACTATATCATTATATCATCTCCTCCCCAGAGCTTAAAAAGACCCTCCCAAAACAAGAGCCACATAAGGCAGGAGTGAAACAGAGACTGAAAGCCCTGGAAACACCAGAGGTCTTGCACATTTCTCAGACTGAGACAGTCCGGACAGTAGCTGCTCACTACCACATTTCTAGGTTTTCAAGCAGAATCAGCATCCCTCAACCCCTGCCATCTTCAAGATGCTGTTAACTGCTTCCACTGAAACATTGGAGCTCAGGACATTCATTAATCCCCATGACTATGTAGTAACAAGAGCAAGTTGCAATGGCATCCTTCCTTGTGAAATCCTACCTCTTCCATTTTATCAGTGAAAACCCTTTTCCATCTCCAAGATGAGAAAGAGAAAAGCTTTAAGGCCAGCCAATACATCCCAAGGCAATTCCATCCCTGTCAAATCTTGTTGCTTCAGCAAATGTTACAAGTTGGTGACCACTGGCTACAATTATCACTGAGGGCTAAACTCCTTCCCTGTGCCTTAAAGGGTACAGCAGTTCTCTTTCTAGATCTTCAAAGGAAAATGATGCCACACTCACCCAGGAGCTGCTGGCAACAGGACATATTCTACAATAAAAGCCAGCAATGAATTCTCCTGGAAGGAGGAAACTCAGCAGCAGCATGAACTGCATGAGAATATGCTCACATACAGAGCATTCTACTGTATTAAAAAATAGGGCATTGATTTTGTTATTCGTTTTTATCTTTAACTCTATATTAATCTCTGCATATGAATGCCTCTTCCCCACTGCCACTTTCTCATGCCTCAGCAGAATTTCTAGTCAGCAGCAGAAACAGAGATGTAGGTACTAAGAACAAATCCATCGGTCTGCTACAAACTGTATGTGAGAGGAGGACTCTGAGTGGGTTGCCAGTCAAAGTCTCTGTTGTCATTTACCAGTGAGTACCTCCCTTAGACTACACGTGAGGAAAATAGAGAAGAAAGCCAGCAACACTTACGCAAGGCATGCCACTCATCCTGGCGGATTGTCTTGGTGATGTTGTAGGTGAGGTTCTTGGGAATGGTCGCTGAGGAGTAGTGGTACTTGATGTACGTGCACCGCTCAATTGCTCCTGGGAAGGACAAAATGCAGAAGAGAAAGTGCTGTTAAATGAATGCAACATGTCCTTCCAGCTGTAGACCAGATGGGCCTGACAACCAAAAACAAAGGCTAGGACCAAAGCAATCCCTACCATCAGTCCACTGTGACAACCAATGCCATCTCTAGCCCATGACAGGCACAAGTTACCTGTAGGGTAAGGTCAAATCCAAAATTAGGATACACCAAAGTCCCTGCAGCAGCTGTCTGCTTTCGCTATCCGATATATATGTGGCAAGTCACCCCCTCTTTCATTTCTTCTCTCTGAACTATGAGCTAGCAGTAGGTATACCAGCATTTACTGTGCAGAAACTGTAAATTCACATCTTAGTTTATTGTGCAGTAATGTGTCTCAGTGCCCATACTCCAGGAGACAAACAAAGCAAACAGCTTTGATCTTTCCTTCAGTAACAAAGAACAGAACAGGAAAAATAATATATATATAAATAGCGAACAAGTTTCCTGATCCCCTTCCAACCCACAGCCAAGAAGCAAGACAATCAGAAGGATACGTGACGGGCTATGGTATGTCTCTTGAAAGTACCTAGCCACTTTCATAGCAGGCTAAGAAACAGAATTTATTGGCATCCCTGAATAATGAGCCTCAGATGGCAACACAAATGGCTGAAACGGGCAATTTCTTTCCCCTGTAGTCAGGACTTCATCTACATTCCATGGAAAAAAGCACCACATGCTGCTTCTGTTTGTCTTCTGGTCACATTATTACATTCTCCTTTTACAGCCACTTTCCTTCCTCTACAATAATCACACCTCCAGGCCCTGATCTCCTGGCATCTCTCTGCATAGTTAGTGTCCTTAGAGGACTGGGTCTGGCATAGCCTGATGCTTTCCGTGGATTATAGCCTAGCCAAGTTTCACACCTGATCAGAAGCTTGTGATAGCACAACCATTCTTGCATTGATGAAAACCAGTAAGTTTTCCTACATCCCTTTTGCCAGCATCCTCAACTAACACTGGCTTTATTAGACCTTCTCACTAAGCAGTCAGATTCAAAGCTCAAGAAATTCATTTTTCCATTAATATTATGGTATCTTGGATCAGGCCTTTAATAACTAAATAGGCATCCTTAATGTGGTTGGACACACTGTTTGCTACTAGCTACCATTGGTCAGAGAAGCAGCTATGCTGGAAATGCTTTTATGTATTAAAAATACATTAAGACAGGCACTCAATAGAATAAATTAAATGAAGCAATGAATTACATAAATAAGAAAGAGTGCTATACCAAGACGCAGGTAGAGAACACTTACTGTCAGCCTGAACTGAAAAGGCAGAGCCATTAGCCTTATATCGACAGCTCCAAGGGGTTAAATATGCTTTTACACCACTAGAAATACTAGTTTCTACCTCAGGTTGTAAAATATTGGCATGAACTTAGATCATACACCATGAATTCACAGCGTGAGTAAGAAAACCCATGAAACAAAATTATTAGTTACACCTCAGCCTTCCAAAGTCAGTGCAATACAAACATTTGAGGTCCTCATTGTTTGCTCCTCTTAAGCATTCTTCACATTCTGCCTCTGACAGCAATTAGATTAGACAAAGCCAAATATTATAGGAGGAAAAGGCAAAATATTTACATATGTATCCGCCTGCCCTGACAGCGTGATGGGCTTCTGTGTGAGTCTGCACCATCTGGGCACCAAATGTACGCCCAGAATTAAAGTTTCAAACCAAGAACAGTATTTAAAAAAAAGACAGCTAGTGTGTAAAGAGCTTTAAAAAAGCCCCAAATTGCAATCGTGCCTTCTTATAGGTTTTCCTGTCTCCTTTTGTGGGGGGATCAGAAGCTTTCATGGATCAGAAGCATTGGCAAGAAAATGGAAAATGCTTATTTGTCAGAAAATAATCTTTGGTTATCAGATACCTGCCCAAAGAGATTTATATAGAATAGCAGACAAGGACACAGAGCCAAGATGCAAAATAAAAGCGTACAGAAGGAAGGAAGAAAAAAATCCTGTTCCATTTGCTATAATTTCTGCTATAATCAGCAGAAAGCACCTCCTTTTACACCAAAGAGGCTAATTTCTAGCAAGGTCCATCAAACTTTTTATTCTTACTGCAGATACTGTTAGTAGTAATGCAGTGAGCTGTTCACTATCTTATATGACCAAAGCCTAAAGCAGAAAGAAAGATTATGGTCTGAATTCAGGTCATCACTTCACCATATGTATAATTTTGGTCTTATGCTTACATCCTCATGGCTTTAATGAGACTTAAGTACATGTTTAAAGACTGCCTAGAACTAAGAGCACAACTGCAGTGGCAATGGTTCAATGGTAGCTGAAGTACAGGCAGATTTGAATGGTAAATTCCATGATGATCTCCTTTCCAGCCACACAATGTATTTCAACACTGTTCCCACCTCTGAATGACATGCTATTAGCCAATAAACATCATGATTCCAGCCAAGAGTTTGCAGGGACCAGAAGGTAAAGTGCTTTTCAGTATACATTGCGAGATACATTCTCCTTTGCCCCTACATGTCTGTAAAATATCAGGGCTGGCCACTGCACGCACTCACCAGGGCTGAGCAGAGTACAGAGAATTCACTTGTACCTGGGAATTGTCCCTGCTACTTGTGTTACACAGGGAAACAGACCCCCAGGTCAGACAGACAAGGATACTGCTCCTGGATTGTCACCCTTCTCTGCAACACTAAGCATAGGTCCACTGCTAGAATGGGTAAGCCTAATTAATTTTTTGTTACAGGGCTCAAGATGCTTCAGTCTAATCCAAGTTACTGGGCTTAATAAAGGGATAAACAGGTGAACTGTAATAGTCTATGATATACCAGAGGTCAGTCCGCATGAGCTAATGGGGCCTTTTGGCTTTAGGCTATTAAACTCTCCTGTGAACATGGAGTTTAATACTCTCAGGATAGTGTAGTTCAGAGTCTTTCAGAGCTGTCTTCTATCAGCTTCCAGCACTTCAATTACTTCAGACTCTAGAACAGCAGCAACCACTGGAGAGAGCATGCAGCCATCTTTGTCCCCATGGCCACTGCTGATAGGAGAGGCAGGTAGGCTCTTACTGGGAACCTCAAGCTTTTCATGGCCCAAACTGACAAGGTTTGCAATTGCTTGGCATTTAAACATGAGCCATTTATCTAAACCTGCTCTCACAGGTGCAGAAGTGTGACCTTGCTGAGTTAGTGCAACTACATCAGCATATATCTAGCTAGAGGTAAGAATTAGCTTTTGAAACTTAGAAAAAAGACTTTCATTTGCCTGGACTTGCCAATAAAAATTAGGAAAAGGATAAGTTTGTAGAAGTAACAATTTCATACTCCATCATGTTTCCCTACTTGTCCCACACAGAAGAAAACTATGTTCAAGACCCCCAAACATCCAGTTCCTGGAGGCCTCTGGGAAAGCAGAGGCAGGGACCACAGCAAGGATCAGAACTACTGCTCTCCTGGAAAGTCATCTCAGAAAAACCCTAGGAAATCCTTACCTTCAGATGAATGAATAACTATGTTCACTCCAGTCTTTGGGACGCGAGAGGAAGCAAGAGTATAAAAAAACTCCACATACTTTCCCTTCCCTACCCTCAATAGGGTAACTCAATTTACAGACCATCTCCAGCCTTCAGCACTGACTTAGAAAGACCAAATGCAACTATGGCTGAGCTTTGCACTTTGTTCAAATAACTAGGAACAGTATTTATGGAGCAAACCAGCGAGTGCTTTTTTTCACCTATGCAGCTGCCATAGCAAGTGTTATAGCTGGCCACAAGAAACATTAAACAACCACAAAGCTGCTCTGCTGGCAGATGCAGTATATTCCATGTTCCTCTGATCAAAGGGAAGTGTTTGCTGAAAATCCTAAAGAAAAGTGGCTGACATCTTCAAATAGAGTACTAGAAAAGGGATCAGCAGGAAGATGCAACTAGAACCATGCAGAGCAAAACTCTGCCATACCATCCTCACACAGGCACAGATGCTCAGAGGGGATTCAGCAGCTGTAACTCTGTGGTTGGCAACCCCCTGTTCCAGCAAAGTTCAGATGCCAAGTAAAACTGAGATAAGGAAATTAGAGAGCTTCATCCAGAGCAGCTAAGTATTCACAGCATCAAACATGCCACTCTTCTTACTGATCCACTTCCCTGCTCAGCTCCCCTCCCATATTTGTTGAACATTGCTCTGTGCTATCACCTTATTATTATATAATATTTCCTCTTCTCTCCATTACAAGGAAAATTCTTAAACTGTGCTATAGCAGAAATATCACCTGAAAACATTGTGCAATTCTTTTCTATTCAATTTTCAAAACTATCCCAATATCCTGATGTTAACTCAGCTGCTGGTGAAATTCATCTCCTGCTACATTACTAGGGCTGTAAAGACTATCCCAATAGATGCCCCAAACTGTTTGGTAATGCAGGGGGCAAGTAAACCATTCTCCCACTCTAAGCTGAACAGGAAATTGAAAGGAAGGTCATACTGCTGGCTGGTATCCGTACTACATTTGTCTGATGGGTAAACAGAAAACTTTTTTCAGAACTTTTGGGCCAGTGTTTTTCTTCATCACCACCACCCCACCCTTAAATATAATAATATTTCAACACTTTCAAAATGCTCCAAGAAACAGTCTTTACCCATTGTTAATTTAAGAAATAGAATGAAAATTCAAAATGCCATCAGGGTATTGGACACATCAGTCCTACAGTTCGGACCTCAGAAGTGCCCAGAGGCGTTTACCCTGTGAGGTCAGCTTGACTTTTGCAAAGGTGGTTGTCAAGTTTCAGGAATTTACACTGTCACTGTGATCATATAGTTTAGTCCGCTGCATAACGCAGACCAACTGATATGAAAGCTGGCAACACAAAGTAGTCCTTCAGATGGTCTTTCATGAAACTGGTAATCTGTGAGAGCAGTTAGGTAAGTGTCAGTAACATCACTTCAGATCCAGCCCAAAATGACGCACAGAAGACTTACTTGCAGAGGTTATCTGACTGTACTCCCCTCATGTCAGTGAGGGCTACAGGATTTCACATTTTTTCCCCCCACCTTTCAGGGCTGCAGATTGTGGAACCATCCTTAAGGTTCAGGTACAGATTAACCCAATGTCTGTGAGCAAGTTCCCTCTGGTAGCTGGAGGGCTCACGGGTACGCTCACTTGCTCTGGATGGACTATGGCACAGCCTTTCCAGACTTTACAACAAGCTAGCACTGACATCACAGTCACCTTGCTTTCTGTAACATGCAGAGATCTGAAACCAGGTGGTAGCCATTCTTCTCTTGTAGTATGTATGTTGATTTCTAAGAAGGATCCAGCTGTACACTAGTATTTGTTTTATTACATTTCCTGCCAAGGCTTTTGATATGATGAGCTTCCCTGAAAAGACTGACATGGATGTTCAGAGCCTTCACTACCTCCAGGCAGCTTTTCCTTCTTCTGCGTTGTAGATACCTCTGGATGATGTTTGTAGCAAGAAATTTATTCCACAAAATTCACCCTTTGTGCTAGCTCTAATTTTTACAAATCTGTTTGAGAATTACTACACAAACATTTCCTAGTAAAAGGAATCTTAGCCTCTGGCTTGCAAACTGCACTCACTACATATATTTGCTATTCATTATGAGAAACTGCCTTCTGTATGAGATTGCCTTAATTCCATGGTTTGGTTACTGTTCCCTTATTGGGTGGCTATATCCACACCAAGCAGACAGAAGATGTAGATTGTTCATTTAGCCTCTATTCTTTCACATTATCTCCAGAAAATCTGTAGAGCAGAGAAAGTTTATAGTTTTTTCTTTGCATAACATTTCAGTAAGATTTCCAGGGGCTATAATCATAGCTAGGACTAGGATCAGGTTACACAAAGCAATTGCATGTGGCATATATATCTGTTAATCTCTTAAAAGTCTTGTCTCCCTTGGAGAAGTTCATTGTTAAATTGTGCTAGCAGCCTCCAAACCAACCCTGGCCATTCAAGAATAGCAAACTTAAGAATTATTGCCCTCAGCTGTATGTGCTGCCCTCCATCTCTTAAATAATTTCACATGAATCATCAGAACTCATTTGGGAGGTACCTTAATATAGACAAGATTGTTGTTGCAGTTTCAGCATGCATTGACTGGTCAAACTAAACCCTGGAGGAAGGTAGGAGGAAAAATTAGGCTCTACCTTGACCAGCTGCTATGACAGAATTGCAATCAGATATGCTGACTAGTAATGAACTTGTGATGAGTAACTATCATCTTAATGAAGGCAGAGACTTCATTAGAAAGTATTCCAACACACTTAACAGGATTATTTTATTAACTCTGGAGTAATACTAACTATGAAATTACTGGTTACATATTTGCGCCCATCTATAAGTATATTAATGCCAAAAATGTAGGAACATTATTCTTCTGCATTAATCGTAGAATTGTTTATTAGAAGAGTCCTCTAGATGTCAAGCAGCCCAATTCCCTGCTCAAAAGAGGAACAACTTCAAAGTTAAAATCAAATTCAAAGACAGTTCACATTGCTCAGAGCCTTGTCCAGTCAAGTTTTAAATACCTCCAAGAACAGAGGTGCACAACACCTCCAAGCACCTGTTCCAACACCTGACCACCTTCATTACGAATTTTTTTCCCCTTAATACCTAATCAGAATTTCCCTTGGTGCCACATGAAAATCTTGAATATGAGAATACCTAAGGGTAAAGGTCTAAAAATCTAGGAAGAATATGCAAATGTCATCACCTTAATCAACACATCTGATGAATATTCATTATCTTATACACATAAATAGAAGCTAATGTTCTAATTAATGGAGCTCCAGATAGATTTTCAGCCACAGCATGGGCCAAATTTTTATAACAGGAGATCACATTTGTTCCTGGCTGGCTCTGTCATCATCCCGAATTGAGGTTCAGCTTGGTTCTGCCAGTAGGACTTGGTGCTACTTGCCCTAGATAAAGCAAATCAACTTCTGGTACTGGTTGTTGCTTGCTGTGTGCTGCAAGGAAATCGGGCAGATGCCTCCCTTCAGTTGACAGGTTGTGGTTTGTGTCTTTTGGATTTAAGACTAAGTTTCTAGCCCCTAGCTGCTACCTCTATAAGTGGGTAGAGGTGCAGTGTCAGCTTCTACTCACCATTTACATGTTTGTGTAAAAGTCAGAGAAAGGGATGTGAAACAGTCCCCTTCCCCATTCACAGACAGACCAAAGGATCACATACTGGGAGAGACAATGAATGTGTGTGTCTATGGTAACATTTAGCATGTATCAGGAGTGCACTTCTGAAAATGACATCCTGTTCATCTCTAGTGACCATGCTTTGGTTCATAATGTGATGTGCTGTAAGACCATGCCAACTAATTCTTCACAAATAAAGCTAAATTGGAAGATGAGCTAATGGGAATTCAACTAATAGTACAGAAGCAGAGCTAGTCTGAAGTAGCATCCCCTCCCCAAAAACACAAAGTGAATGTTAGGCCCTAAGCACTAATTGTTTCTTACAAATCTACCTCCGTTGCACCATGCTATTTACAAATGTAGATCTAACCTATGTTGCATGCTGTGTCTCTGCAGTTAAAATCATCCTAGTAAGGACTGCCAAAGGAAATTCAGCTCTGAGTGACCATAGCTCTAGGAAAGCTGCCTGGAAGGATGCCTTACCTACCTAGATGGTTGATCTCCAAGACCAGAAAAGCCTATGGAGCAGCCACCACAGCATGAACAGTACCATAACAAGAAGCACAGGTCTGCAGTCAAGTCCTGTAGAACTGTAGTCATCACCGATATGCTCACACCAGTCACGCTCACAAATACAGGTGGGCAAATAGTCTGTGTTTTGGGTTCAAACTCCAACTTGAAAAATTGTGGGGGTACAGGGGAGGGATCACTGACACAACCAGAAATAAAACAAACAAACCAGAATTTCAGATCAGCTGAAAAATTTTGTAGAGCCACAAAACTGTAGTCATCTAACTTATCTTGACACCTCTAAAGAATAATTTAAAATGTATTTCCATTGAAAGTCAGAAAAATGTATTTTGAGAATTCTAAAACACTGACATTCTTCTTAATTTCATAGTGTTTTTTTCCAACTGAAACCATCAGCCATATTAGATCAAGTTTCACAAGTAGTTCTGCTCCCTTGCAAGCTCTTTGCTTCAGAGCCAATTTTCTGCATGAAAATAAATAACGATTTGCTAACCGTACTTACTATAAATGTACTTACAAGCACAACAGGCACCTATATGTTCCCTGTTGGGTAAAATGCAGCAAGCCTGCTAGGCTGCCAGTGGCAAAGGGATATTTCAATAGCCAGAAATCTACGATATCACCTAAACTTTCTTTTTACATGTAGATGTCTTTACTGACCACCAGAAAATGTAATGAACACAGAACTTCAGCAAAACATACTCAGAAGATAACAGTATCCTCTGTTTTACCTGAAGGAAAAGCTTGCTTGTATTCACCAAGTTGGCAGCCACCGAAAGGATGAGACATTCGTAAGATAAATATTACTTCATCCCTGAAATGGCACATACCCAGCAAATACATTAACAGAATGTACGGTTTAAAGTTTTTCATTAGGAAAGTGAGCAAAGGTTTTTTCAGAGTGACAAGCAGAACCTTCCTGCTCTTTTTTCCTCCCACTTTTCTTTTACAGTTCATCTCACTTGATTTCCAAATAAAGGTTCTCTCAGAGCCTCTAGCTTAGTAAAACTTGTCAGACAATGCTCCGCTGGTAAAGAGGTCTTGTAAAAACCCAGTGAAAACATTGTGGGGGGGATGGTTGAAAGAATCCAATATACTGTACTATACTGTATTATCCATATAGAAATGGGGTCATAGATGACAATATGCCATTCCTATTCGTCGCAGGTCATCTGGGTTGAAAACCTGCCAGCTCACTTTCAGTGGTGATCCATTAGATCCCTAGAGATACAGAAAAAATTCAGATACAAAGTGCATGTGAAATGGAGGCAATCCATGAAGCTTATGGGTCTGCAGAGGCACACAACAGCTTTGTGATGTGTGGGCTATATGGTGACCAGCTTCCACATAGGGACTTCCAAATATTTCAGACTGAAACACCTACATTTCATTTCGACTTCTGTTTCCACACCAAAATATCTAAATTTCTTTTTCAACCACTGTGGAAGTAAAGATAGAGGTGCAGACGTGCGTGCATGCACTGAGCAGACAGCAACATTTTCAGAGTAGAGGCAAAAGAAAGTGCCTGAACAGCTTTTGCCAGGCCTGTTCCCCACATGCTCTCTGGATATCCCAGCAAATAGCAGCTTGCTTAAAACAACCAGCTGGCAGAAGATAAATATTCCACCCATGATAAGAAAAGAATCCAAGTATGAGACCAAAAGCTGAATTTGCATCAGAAAGTGATGAGCTCACACTTTCTCTCCAGGGACCAAGGAAAGGGGGCTGGCAAGGAAGCTGGTTACATGTAAGCAAGAGGATGGTTATGAAACACTTTTTTTACTTCAGCTATTAATAACAGTCTCCAAGCCACAGGGCACTTGAGAGGAGGAAGGCATCTCCTTGCTTCTATTAATCTTTTTGTCCACCTTTTTGCATTGGGCTGGCCACAGGGGAGAGGGAAGCACAGCACAAATGAAAAGTTAAGGAGGTTAAAAGGGCTGAAAAATATTTGCTCCTACTTGTTTGGAGGCAGAAATTAAATGATCAATAAAAAGTCACTGAGACAGCAATTACCAGTAAAAACTCACAGATGACCCAATAGCTCATGGAACAAAGCATTGTCTCAGCAATGCTGTCAAGCCAAAGAAAAAGCATAGCAAAGGCTATGCCATTGACAGCTTTCTTTTATTTCAATGTACATCTTCTAATTCTCATCATAAGATACTCCCATGAAGCTTGGTATTTATTGAACCATCTCTTTCAAAGAGATGTCTGGGAAGCAGGGTCCCAGATTGCCAAGAAGAAAGTAAGGATGGGTCCACTGACACCACTAATTCTGCTGAGGATCTGCAATCACATGCAGTGAAGATTGCCTATCTCTGTACCTTGGAAAGCTATTGTATGTGCTGCTTTACAACATAAATGTGCCTTTCTATACACATTTACTCCTCTTCAGTTCTTAAAGTGAGAGGAACATAAGCCCTTCTCTGTGTCTCCATACTGTTAGTTTACAGCTACCTCCTGAGCTGGAGAAAGCACTTAGCTTTCTTGTAGCACTTCAGGTTCTTGTAGCACTTCAAACTCATGTTTAAACAGAAGAAATCACAACATGACAAAGAATCATTCAGATGCTTTGCATCCCACATTAGAGAACTTAAACCGAGACCCAACAGACTAATCTCCCAGAAGGTCCCACTTACAGTCTCAGCCTCATCCAGCACCTACAGCAGTCTCTTAAGAACATCACTTAAATGAAAGGACTTGTGGGCTATGCAACATATCTATAGAACACTATTTTCATGTAGGTTTTGTCCCTCAGCTGAGTTTGTGGGGGAGGGGGATGGTTTCACAACTTTCACTTGAACATAAATTCTGGTAAGAAAAAGGAGAGAAAATGACAAAGTTCTTGACAGGACTCTTATATTAGGGATTCACAGAAATCAAGCTAAGGAGACCAATTTTTAGAAGAATAACTGTATTTTTACCCTATCTTAAGATTGGCACATAGTCAAAAAGCATTTTGCTTATACACTGAAGTTAAGATATGGTTTTCTAACTCACATGGTTACATATAAGAGGTGAATTGGCTTGCCTTAAATTTTGGCAAGTACACCACCATCAGCATGGATCTTGTTTTGCACATTTTAAACAAAAGGTAACTATGAGAAACCACAGGATTTGAAAGGATTGCAGTTCCAAAATAACTACCAGCAGGCAACTAGCCTATCAAAGAAATAAGTGAGGAAGGAATCCAGCATCAGCTTTTCAGCAAGGCTGGGTTTCTTCCCCCCTGAGAAGATGGATAGACCAGAAAGGGTGTGCCCTGCTATGCCCATAAACTGTTCTCAATCTACCATGCAATGAGCTTGTAACCTCCTTTGCTGATACAACAGACTGTCTCCATCCATCAAGGACTCTATTGAGACTTTAAAACTATGCAAACAGAAGACTGTAGACATATTCTGTCTTTGGTGGAAAGATTTCTTTCTTAATAAGTACATCCTTATCTTCTGAATTCCCTAAGATTCACTAGCCTTTTTTTTAATGCTGTCCCTATTCTAGTTATTTCAAATAACTGTTAGGGTAGTATGGTTGGAAGAAAGGCATTTTCAAGACATCACTTCATACACAAAAAAGTATTTCCCAAAGGTACCTTGCAGCTAAATGTATGTGTGGTGTAAAGATAACAGACAAGATCATCCCTAAGTGAGCAGAGTTTCCCCTGCAAGTTCATAATGTCTCTTGCCCCATAAACTCTACCAACTGAATATCTACTCAGATCACGCAGCCTGATGGACATAAGCTACTAAAAACTACCTTGAAATAAACCTTGGGACTGTTTACTGGCAAGTAGAGACCACTAAACTATAAAGATAGTATGTATAACGGCTCTCCAAAGTGAGGAGTAGTTTCATGTTTGACCATGCTCTTTCCCTGTAAAGTCATTGCCTGGATTGTCCTTGTTCAAATTATTCATTAACTGGTGAGTTGCTGTCACTAAATTACAAGGATGCTCCATCTTCCTTTGTAAAGGAGTATGGCATTCAGAAAGACGAGATTTCACAGCTGACTGCTCTTTCCTTGCAAGGCCACTTGCAGAACTATTGTAACTGGACTGATTACTGTACATAAGGGCTTGAATCAAATAAAGGCCTTAAGAAATTAAATGTTGTGTAGATATTCAAAAAGTAGTCCTTGAATAGTCAAACTGAAAGGCACAACTAGAAGGAAGGGGAGAAGATAAAGAAGGTGGTAAGAGGATCAGACAACTGTGCTGTGAAATCAGAGATGAGCAGAAGCACAATTTGGTCATTCTAAAACCTATGAACCACATATATTGTTAATCTCTCTGCAGCTGTCTGAAATAAGTGGTTTCTCCCTTACAGAAGTAAATGATTCTTGAAGACATATTTGAAATAAGAAAGGTTGGTAGATGTGATAAAATATTTTTCCAATTGACTGAACTCTGCCCTTACTTATCCAGTGATGAGTTTTGCAATACTATCGTATGCCCTTGTGTCCAGAAAGCTTAGACATTGAGTGCCTCTTCACAAATGCTACAATAATTCATTTTTGGTGCTAGCATCAAGTTCTAGCTGCACTCAAATATACTTAGGTCAACAACTTAGGACTAGAATCTCAACATTGCTGCAGACACTCTGTACCAAATGAGCAACAGATGTTTCAGAATGGCTGAAAATATTGAAAAGATAAATGCCCTTGTATAGGGGTAGAGGGGGCCAGAAACTGAGAAGGCATCAACTTATCTCCAACCCCAACCTTTCCTTTGCTTATTCCCAATACAAAACTGGGAGCACCAGGGTATGCCAATATCTGCCAGCTACAGGAAAGTTAGGAGTGAGAAGACCTATTCCCAGCATGGTCTTCAACTGGGAATTAAGTTGCTCTAGTCAAATCCCAAAGGCATCTAGTCTCCAAGCACATTAGCCAAGATTCATCACATTTCTTTTAAGACATGTGTAAGATGTGCCATTTAATGCAGAAATAAAAAATGGCAGAAGCCAGCCCAGCTTATGTAAGAGGGCAGCAAAACAGAGTAAAGAAAACCCAATATCTCCAATAGCATCTGTTACTTTTTTTACATACCAAAGAAAGTTACAGGTGGTTGTAAAACCACATGGCCCTAGCTTAGACCCAGAGCTGGTGTATCTAAATGTAGAAAGACTACTGTGTGATGAGAATTTCTCATCCAGTAGACACATCTACTGCTGGGTCAGTGCAAATTGCGGAGCAGACTGGGCTTTTGCTGCTGCTTTTGGGTTTGGGTTTTTTTGCAGGGAAAGATAGATGTTCCTTTGCTTTGGGAGAGTGTTGTGGCATGATATTCCCTTGCCTATAACATCCTTTTGTCATTTGGTAAAAGTAATCTACCACTTCTTGCATCTTCCTGTCTGAAATGTCAAATCAAATTAGAGGGTCACAGTATGAAAATCTCCCACTCACTGCAGTGTAAGATGTTCTGGCCAAGGCAAGCTGGACTAAATATGTCTGCTGCCTGTCAAAAAGGATTCATAGCTTGAAAGACATGATTCAAAAAGCACAGAGCACCATTAGTTAATATAACTCTATTGATGGCAGCAACAAGCATTATCTGAAAGGTAAACATTGCACCTCTGAAGACTTTTGTCACTATCCATGTCTTCCCACCACACCCATGCCTGAAAGGCCAGCAGAATCCCACTGGGGCTTACAGACCTAAGTGTTATTCAGCCCTTTACAATTCAAGAACCTGCTTTATGATCCGCATTCTGACAGGGGAGGGTCAACCATACCCCAGAATACCCATCACCATACATGGGACCAGAGAAGAAAGCACTTCCTAGCATCACTTGCAAGGTACAGAATAGCCCTTTAACTCCACACTGGAATTTCACCAGTTTCGATTATTGCTTCACATTTGGAGGGGAGGAGCTTTGGAAACAGGCATTTACTCAGACACTGTCAGCTCAGGATTTATTTTCTTTTAGTCTTTACTCTTAGTCTGAGCTGTAATAAATGCCTCTGTCTCAGTAACATCTGATAACGCCCAATGGAACAGAGGTGCTCTTGAAGCAGAATGCTGTACAAATACAGTGAACAGAATCTGTGCCCTGGAAACTGTGCCGTTCCTGTTTTGTACCTTCCCTCCCCATCTAGTTGCTCATTTTGTTCAATATGTAAAGATAAGTCTTGAACTGTAATGTTTGATTCTAGAAATTAACTCTGTTTCAGCATCCTATGTGCTTCTGAACTCATATTTTTATCTGTACAATTAATTCTAAATCCAAGTGTTATTATAGACCATTGCATTCTGTTAATGCTTTACTTTCTATTCTAATTACTACTCTAACAATACCTTGCACAGTATATTTCTTAATAATATCTCAAAACATTTAATAAAGACAATATTGCTACCCAGCACTGTTACATATTATCCTCCCCTCCCCCCGCCGAAAAAGTTAAGCCTTCTGTTTCCTACCTTTGTTCATTAACTTGTGGACAGTACAATCAATCCCCTCTGCAATAGGTCTAGAAGCAGACTTTAATCCATCATTCTATTAACTATAAATTGAGTTATTTAAGAGACAGCAGATCTCTATTCCCCCCTCCAAACATCCCAATTATAAATTAAGGCAATAAAAACATGAATAGCAACTAATCACTGCTTGTCCCAAGTTAGGGACCAACACCTTATTACAATATGGAATTCTTCCTACACTAAATTACAACATGGCTTAAGAGAAGGACTGAGCAGATGCTATCCTACCCCCCTAATTTTCTTTCCTCTTATTTTGTCAGGGGCTGTGTTCAGCCTCTCAGACTCCAAAAGCATGAGGCTTCAGTTCACTGACTGCAGGATCAGGTGAAGAAGATCCAGGATGATTCTTAACATGCCTCCACTACACCATCAGCCACTCTGATGAAGGGTATGAAGAGAACATGTCAGCTTAATGAAAAACATATTCTTTGGAAAACATCCAAACCTTTAAGAAAATATGCCATTATCTTTAGTCTTATCCCCTAGGGTTCTGCAATATCAGGTTTAATTACAAAAATTGTGACAAAAATCATAGTAAAGAGATGTAGCTGCAAGCCAATCTTGCCCAGAGATTCTGCCCACCAGGGTAACAACCAAATGCAGCACTAGGAAGAGACTGCAGTACAAGCTCAGTGAGCAAACTACATTCAAATCACTTCCAACAAAAATATTTCTAAGTCTAGCCTAACTCAAAGGGAACAAGAGATTAAGGTGGCAGGTACGTGGCTGAGATTCAGGGAAGCACTCCCAGGACAAGGAGACTTAGGAAGGAGAAGCAAAAAGGTAGTCTCATACTGCAGTAGAAATGCAGTGAAGGTAGACAAGTGCCAGACTCGCTGGCAGAACAGTCAATGCCCCAAATTGTCATACAGTAGATTTGGGGTTTGTTGCTGGAATCAGCTGAAGAAACAAACACTTATGTGGCCTCCTCCAGCAACTGATTAGCATGATCATGCCTAGAGAAAAGAGCATCCAAGTTTGCATGGTTAACAGGATGGGTTACAGCACTTACACTTGTAGCTACCCAACTGTGCAATAGGCAAGAAAAAGGAGCTAGCAGCACAGAGCTCTAAAAGAAAAGGGGAGAGGAATAAAAGACAAAATAGCCCAATTTCTGAAACTGATATCATCATCCTACATCTTTGTAGGACTCATTTGCAAGTGTGGTGGATTTTACACCTTAAGGATTGAACAGCTTTTCTGAAGATATCCACAGCAGCTGCAGGATACAGGGATAACCATTCTCAGTACAGGGACACAGTTTTGGTAAAATACTCCAATCCTGGGTTACCAGAAAGTGAACAGTTTGAACTTGCATGAATGTTACTTCATCCACACAAAAGAGAAGCCTCTGCCAGGAGCATGCACAGGTGTGAGTCTGGATGTCAGCACTTAATGGATTACATTAAAGAAAATATATCTCAGCAATATAGAATCCCAGAGGTTTAATAATTATCTTTCCAAAACGAGTGAGCAAGCGGCCCAGAAGGGGAGAATCCCTCAGCAGGTAGAAAACAGAAATTTCTAGGTAGTATTTTCCACCTTCCAGCAAGTATCTTTCTACAGGAAAATAGCCAAGTTATCTTAAGGAGTAAGAAATAACAGTATTCAACCATTCCTCCACAGCCTTTCAGCTATGGAAGAAAGATTTGGCTATGAAATTGTGTGACAATAAGTTACTTCAAAGAAAAATATGCAGCACTCCATCTCATATAGACTGTAATATTTAAGAACACTTAGGTTGTCATCAAAAGGAGGGATCAAGAGAAAATACCTTTATTCTCTATTTAGATTTCCTACAGACTTGGTGACATTTACTGTATTTTAGCAGTGCTGTGGCAATGCATAGGAGCCTCAGTCTTGGACCATGTCCCCATTAGGCCAGGCACTGTGCAAAATTGAAATTAAAACTGTCCCAGACCCACTTCCTTTACCATTTCATTAAAATTTCAAGTGTTTCTAAATGTCTCCAGTACCACACCTAATAAGCTGATTTTATACCGAGGTGGGGAGATGCACTTTAAGAAAAAAAAAACAATCAGTGAAAGAAAATAGCTGTATATATTACTAGCATTCAAGGTCCAAGAAAAGACATAACCAGGTGGAATGGTCTCATTATGCTAACCATACATCTCACCTACCCACACAGCCTCATTATGCTCAACTATACCTCTCACCTACCCACAAGAGTACTTCCTTGAGGACAAGCCTGTAATTTTTTTATTCATATTATACCAGGGCAGAAAACAGAGTTTTAAACAGTGGCCATGCAAGCTGCAGATCGCCTCTACAGCCTTCTTTGAGCCCCAATATGCTCCTCTGATTTAATCAGATGCCTTTCGTCTGATTAGGATAAACTAAGTCTGAGGTTTTGATCATTCCATAGCCCTAATTCCATGCCATGAAGTACAAAATCAGTAAGGGGTTTAATGCAAATGATTGCACCCATGGCACTAGCATAACACTTGAAGCATTTCAGCACTAGACAGCTCTGCAGCTTCTCACCGCTGACAGTGCGGAACCAGAGACCCACATGTGCTGTCCTGGGCATCAAGCTGAGCACAATTTCCTCTCAGCTATTACTCCTAATTCCATAAAGCAAATTCAAGTAATACCAATACCACGTGGCCTTTGCGCATGATAGCTGAAGGATGCCAGTCTCACTTCTAATAGGAGAAAAGCAGACTCCTGCCACAGTTACTCTTAGTAGGAGAATTTTAGGAGGAGTTGGTTTTTTTTTTTAAGCTATGCTAGATACAGTCTGTTACTTGTCTCTATCTGGAGAATGATGGTGCCTGCCGGATCCTCAGCCTACTGCTAAAAAAGAGAGGGATAATCACTAGAGTGCCTTGTCAAAAATGGGTACCCTCATAGTTGCAGGAATGTGCATAACTGCAGCTGTGCTGCATCAGGGATGCAGTCAGATAGTCCTAGGCAGGAAGATATTCACATATGTACTGCTCTGCCACATCACATAAAAGCATGATGAAAGGTTCTGAGAGTATCTTTCATCAGGGTTAGGGCTATGCTGCTCCCATCAGTCAGAAGGAAAGCAACAGGAAAAGTCCAAGTAATGTCCTGCCAGAGACTCCGTAGTATGTCTTGGCAGGCAGACTCAGTCTCCTGTGTCATGAATTACCTGACCAGAGGAAGTACAGCTTGTTGCAAGATTAAAAACAAATATCCCTTTCATTGGTTTAACCTTTGGTTCCTTAGGTCTGCAGTTCATCTCTCTGAACTACAAGCAGCAATCACAAGCCATGAGTATTTAGGAGGGGGCAATAGCTTCTCCCTATTCCAGAAAAGGAAGTTTAGTGTGAACTGCACTATTTAGCATGAACCCACACCAGATGATTATGAAATGAATTAGCAGTAAAAATTTATTTCAAGTATAAAAGCCTTTTAAAAGATAAATAAGCCAGGCTCCAAATTACCATTAAAACTAACTTCCACGGATGCTCTGCCAGTGCTGCTGAGCTAAGTTCTTTGCAGAAGCCGAGCAGATTGTTCAATGATTGAGTGATATTAATCAACAGGAACTATTGTGCTAGTTGCTTCATCTGGAGATTAAAGGGGGTTGTTTTAAGGAGAACAGAAAAATGCACCACCACTAAGGGTTCCCCTTTCTGCATCTCTCTCCATTTCCAATACAGTCTCTGGCATGACTAGCATTTTTTCCCAAGCAGAACTATCTGTATTTAGGTAACCACCAACCATAAAGGCAAAACAAAAAATCCCATCCTCTGAGAATTAAAGCTCTGAATAGAACAGCTCACAGACCACAGGCAACTGAACTGTTATATTACAAAGCTATCACACAACTAGCCATGGCTGAGTGATGTTCAGGTGAGTGGACGCAGCTTGCGCTGGTTTCTTTCCCTGTGGCACCCTGGCAAGACGACAAATCTCATTCAAGGTGGCTGCCTGTTTCTTTCATACATTTACAACCAGCACGATTAGGTCTTTTTCAGCTCTCTTCCTTGTCAAATATCAATTTGAGATAGCATGATGCTTATGTTTTCCTCAGCTTATAAACCACCCAATTTTTTGATCCATGCCAGTGAGCTGCAGCTGCAGGCAGTTAAGCAGAGAGCTAGTTGTGACATCAGTAAAGGAGCATCAAGAAGGGGAAAATTACATATGAGAGAATTCTGGCTGCCCCAGAAAGTCTCACACAAACTCTCTCAGGTCACTCAAACACTCCCATCAGTAGTCTCAACTGAAGCAAGTGTCTGGGTAAACAGTTCAGGAACTAGCCTAGCCTTTGTGATTTGTGTCCAGACATTATCTGAGTATTTTGCCTTTGACTTGCACATGCTAGGAGACATATGCAGGCTCCATCTCATGCCTTAGCATCACCAGAGTTTCTCTGTACTGACTGCAAGTCCCACTATAGTAACCAAATTCAAATAAGTGGTCTGCCTTGATTTCAAAGCAGTCAGAGTCACTACAACACAACCCAAATGTAGCATGTTAACAAACACATCTACTACAGCCACAGGAAACAGGTTCATGAGATTTGTTAATATTAGCATCTTAATTAGCACAAGAGTTATATCTGAAAGGACTGGACCACTTAATACCTAAAGTGCATCCATTGCTTCTCTTTGCTTTTTAAGGGCAAAGAAGGACCTACTCCTATAGCTCCAGTAGCTGTAGCAAAACATGACTTCACTTGGCTATAGCATGCTCTCCATGCTAAATCCCAAAATACCCTGTAGAGGCTAATAAGTAAGAGCAGGTATGAAAAGGAGTTAAGGGACAGACAAAGGGTACATTGTCTGCTGTGTTTTGAGATGAGGTGGAAAGTCAATGAGGCAGAAAAAGCTCATTCTGATGGCAAGAGCTGCAAAGGAGAAGACTCACATCAATGGGACAAGACTATCAACTCTGAAAAGACAGAAGGTTAAGAACGAGGCCAAACCTAAAAAAATACATGGGTGTAGGCCTACATTTTGGTAGGAGCCAAGAAGAAAGGGCAAAAATTCTACTTTTTCACATGTATCTTAAGACATTTATGGCTGGGATTATACAGAGCAGTTGCTTGCAATAGCAGAGGACTAGACTGATTCAGCAACTCACCCTAGTCCTACACAGAAATGTGAGAAGACAGTAGGAATGATCTGGATTTCTTGGAAGTGAAGCGGGAAAACACATGAGTAACTAAACGTTTTAATTCTCCTCTGTATATTCTGCAACTATGACCACAATACATCATTTGAAGAACTCTCTACTCAGTTAACAGTTTTAAGATGGATCAACCACCTCTAGCTTCCATTCCACTATACCCACCCTTCCCCACCCATAAGACTAGCTCAGTAGTCATTCAAAGCCTTCTGTAAAGCACTATGCTGCCTTGTACAAAAGATCAGCAGGGAATACTTTAATTAGTATTTTCTCCTGAAGGGTAAAAAATTATTCTGAAATTACTTTGCCTGGTAATGAACTGCATCTTCTTTCACACTACTGTAGACATAGAACAGTAATTCCCGTTTCATGTGTTTGCCTTAGTTTAATTTTTTTGTTGTTGTTTTGGTTTACAGATTTGTTTCTATCATGATGAAAGCTAGACAAAATATTACAAAAGCAGGGGAGAAGGGAATGTCAATATTAAGGGAAATATTTTTCTCTTACCTTGCTAAAATAAGTTAGTCAGGATGGGTGGGAACAATCTCAGTGGAAACAGAAAACATGTAAACTATTTTATTTTGGGGGGAACTGAATTCATTGGTATGATTAGAAAGTACCAGGGTAAAAAAAAAATCAATATATTTCACTAGTTGAATGTTCCCTGCCCCCTTATATTTAACATAGGTACTTCTAGTAAGGTAGCACTGGAGTGACAACTGACTTTTGGAGTGGAAACAACTGTGTTTAAAATTATTTTCTTATGTTTGATAAGTGGATAGTGCAGGTGAAATCTGGGCAACACTGAGGACCTGACTCAGACTATGTCTTCTCACACCCAACTCACTCCAGGTAACAGTAGAGATCTGTGCTAATCTGGTTTATTTCCCTGACAAGCATCAAGAATTTAGCAGGATGGGAGCTGCTCAGGTTTATATTCTCAATCTCTGAGTGACTCCATAACATCTTAGGAGGCAGGATTCATGCACCTTTATCAATAAAGCCAACCTCTTCTGTTTATTGTTTTTCCCATACTCATTTCTCCCACATAGACCATTCTCAATGTTTCCATTGCCTCATTCACCAGAGTTCATTGACTTTGAACTCAGAGTGAAGCAGAGGTCACTTCCAGCTTTCAAACCAGGTATGGCTCACACACACATGCCAACACCAGAAGTTCTTACATGGGTCAGGTTCTGAAGACATTCCCCTGCCAGGCTGGGTAGCCATTCACCAGCCATCTCAGTTAAAAAACATGAAGAGAGGTTATAACCTTAGGTGCTGTGTGTGGTGCACGTGCAACTCACATTCCTGAAAAGATGCCCAGCAATTACAGAAACAATTAAATCCATCTTTTCCTGTTATGCAGTGAAGTGCATTTCAATAACACTCCTATGTACTTACTAAATATTTTCCCCTGGAATATCTCCAGAATGATAAACATTCATTCATCACCACAAGGTACCTGTAAGATACCAAACTACTTGAAAACTACATCAAACAGGTGATCAGAGACAGAGCTAGAGGCCATTTTATATTAGGACAACTTCATGCTGCTCTGCTGACACACAGCCAACTTGCTGTGAGCCATTGCAGCCCCAGAAGAGTTACTTTTCTTGTAAGAAAACATACTTTGGCCAACAGCACCCCTGCATTTGTCAATCATCCCAAAAGCTTCATCCGACAGAAGGGAGTGGAGATCCAGGCATCCATGAACTGAGACTAACCCAGCAGCTAAGCCAGACCACAGGCTGTCAGCACAAGTGACCTTCAGCCACCTCTAATGAGTTCTCATGGGCAAAGGGTGGAGAAAAGCAGGGTGGAGGGGAAAGAACAACACAGCCAGACCCCACTTTTTCCCACAGGATCACAGAGTTACAGTTTAGGTAGCCGAGTCACCCACATCTCAGGAAAAGAGGACAGAGACCCTTGCCATTGTAGCAGGTGGCTCCCACTGGCCACACCTGACAAAAGCTTCCCAGTGAACAGCCCATAGCATAAGACTTCACTGGAATTGACAAAATCCCCCTAGAATGCAGGCTCAAGGGGTAGTCTGTATTTAAATAAGGTTTTCACACTACTATTGCAATAAGGGTAAGATTTCTCCCCCAAAATCGTACTAGTAGAAACTCCAGGATGCTGTGTTAGAGGCAAACCACCCGGTACTAATATAGCTTCTTTTCATTACAGAACTTGAACAACCTATTCTATTGGAAAAGTTGAAGGTTAACTAAGAAAATCCAGACACCAACATTTTTTGCTTATTTCTTGGCACAATTGCTAGCACATCACCAGGCTGTTTAAAACCTGTACCAATGTAGAAAAAAAGACTTCAAACAAAGTTTACGGAGCATTTGTACTGCAGAGTACTACTGTCTCTGATGCTCAGTCAGAAGAGCATACAAGTTTTGGTACTTTCATTTGTATACATGAGTATGTGTGCATATACATGTTTTAATTAAGCCTTATTAATGTACTTGCTCTATTTTCTCACTGTAATTATACAGTTATACAGAAAAACATTCAAAAGTCTAGATGACTCAGGAGTTTGACAACAAGATACAAACTGCCAAATTTAGCCAATAGTAAAAACCCAGCTACCCAGTTTAAGTCAGTAATCTGGAGCAGACTGAACCAATTAATTACAACTTTGACAACTCTTGTCCTTTTTTCTTTGTTAATTGTCTGCTAACAGGCTGTAAAAAAGCTGAAATTTATTCATTATTCAAAATGATTCATAAATGTCTTCACTGACTAACTCTTGGCCTACAAATATCTTAAGCTATGACTGTCACAACTAAGTAAATAATTTGCAATTCATGGTGTAACTTATGTAATGAATTTCTTCACCTTATGTAACTAGCCTGAACAGTTTAAACAGCTGACAAACACAGCATACATTTTTAATTGCACACTTGTAGTTAACAGTTGGGTGGTTACAGGAATCACCCTCCCAGGAAACAGACAATGGCATGTGATTTAGGTTGCAAATACCAAATCTTTCATTTGAGAATGTGCTGTGAAACTCACTTTCTTTGCCCACACTCAATGAATTATGCAAGCCTTCAAGCTATAAATGAGTTTTCCACATATCCTTATGCTGTAGTAGTAATATTACAAAGCTTCCAATTAAGCATGATTTTGTCAAATTCAGAAAATGACACTTTTCTTTATTCCATCCTCCCTGTAGTACTCCAAGATTTGGAAAATGCACATTTACCAAGAAACTGTTGCCTTTTTCCTAGCACCACAAAGCATGCACAACAGACTCTGCATCAAGCATTGGGGTTACACTAACACGCTATCTTCCTGACACTCCACTTCAGGAGTTTAAGACAAATACATGAAACTACATAGCAGAAGAGAGCTTTAAGCAGTTTCTCAAACAAATTAAGAGCTTCAGGCAACCAGGGTTTACCATTTATCTCAGAATCTAATTCCACAGCTTATCACCACAGTCAATTCTGTCTTGTATTGAACTAAAATTTTACATTCCATTTACATTTAATTATTAATTACTTCCTCTATGTGTTTCCCTAAAATTTCCTCTCACTAGAACCATGGAAAGTTTGACAATCTCCTGTCTTTCGCTTCATTTTTTGTGTCAATGTACAAACTGGATTTTGATACCATTAATCTGGCTCTCAAAAGTAACCCTTTATATTGTGCATAAAGTCAGGAGAAGGAAGGTGACTTTAATGGGGCTACTACTAAACATGAACAGAAGCTCTGATATCTGGCCCTACTGATTTAGCTTTGAAAAAAAAACCAAAAAATTGACTCCTAAGCCAATCATCCCAGTGTCCCAGTTTTTACTGTTCTTTGTTTTCCCCCCAGTATTATTCTGGTAGCAGGGTGAAATATTTCTGTGCAACCAGAAAATAGCTATCAACAGTTCTGGGGTATTCTGATGCTTTGCCCTCTTCTACACTTAGAATACATTTTAAAATCCTGTCAGTTTAATATCTCTTCTCACACAGGTTACAACCGTTCATATTTTTTTGCTAAAAGGAACTATTCCCAGACAGGACTCTGCCCATCAGCAACAAGAACTTTACAGAGCCCAGGCTTGAAACAGCAAGGACCACCATGAGGTCTCTGGCATTACATCTTGTGGACAAGCATGGGGCAGCGGTGAATCAGATCCTGGGATCATTGCCTTGAAGAAAGGTGTTTTTCCTTGACTAAATTATGCAAGTGTTCCACGTTTTTTATTTCTGCTACTTTCCATGACTATATACTTTTATGGAAACATTATTGAACATTTCAGTTGAACAATTAGAAAACTAGGATTTCATTATAACAACTTTAGAGATTATATGAAGATGTCACTGAAATTTAATGGAGAAAAGAAAAAACAAAATAAGCCTATCTTGAACTACCTAAAAAACCCTACCTAAAAGACTGGGACTATCTTTCCACAACTGTCTTCTCATTTTGCAGACAGATCTCACCTCTGGGACTTCATCTGTCCTCAAGACTTTCCTTTACCAGTGGTAACACGTTCCTGATGATTTGCCCTGAATGTATAAGCAGCCATGTGTACTCCCCCCCCTACAACGCACACATTTGTCTTTTGTTCCTTCCTGCCCATGTTCCACCGTGCTATTTTAGTCTCTCTGCTTCTGTCTAGACAAATTTTACAACTATTCATATTACTGCTTTTTCCTAATAAAAATACCCCTGTGCAATCTGCCATCACAGGGCCTATATGCCATTTAAGATAAATTTAAACACCCAAAATAAAGCTGAAAAGGTGCACAGGCCTCATATCTTTTGGGTCTGCAAGATTCACACAAATATGAAATCCAAAAGCAGGTTATTCCAACTTCAGAGTAGGCTTTATTAGATTCTTTTCTGAGAAAGCTCCTACACTATAGATGATGGCCCCACCAACCCCAACTTTAACAGTATATCCTAGGCAAAATGATCTTTCTGATAAAGACTATAGTACTTACAAAGAGTAGCACCAAATTCCGTATCATGCTCCAACTGCAAGGCAATAGCCAAACTTTTATATTTTACCACTATTTCCCACAATATTTTGACTTTTAAAGGCTCAGCTCCAGGAGTCTAGCAGTTATACTCATAGAGGATAGCTGAAAACATACCCTGAATATCTGGTTATTGATCAATAACCAGAAGAAAATAAAAATTAAGCCAATATTTGTCAACCATGTATTGTTTTTAAATCTCAATTTTTTTTTTTAGTTAGATTGACTTTTTTGCACACTTGATGTGTAAGTTGTCAAGTAATGCATTGAATAAAATTCAGATATGAAGTATTAAAACCTAGACCTTAAACATAAATCCTGCATGAAAGAGACAGCCTTTCTAATACTTTTCCAATTTATAATATTCCTCTCAGCAACATTTGGCACAAAGTAGCAGTTATACCCCAAAATCTCACACAATTATGTGATACGTATTATAATAGGGTTCATTTAATATTTTCACTTATAATACCTAAAATGTCAATTCAATTAGGCTGCTACTATTATAGCTTCCTGGTGATAGTTTGCTCTACAGATATGTGACCTAGTGCTCTTGCTACTTGTTACTCTGGGGAAAAAAATTGTTGCTATTGCATCATGTAAGGGACCATCAGAAGGTAAGAAAGCTGTTAAGAGCTGTGGGTTTCAACCTATTTAAACTCATGGACCTATAAAGCATCTCAAATAGAGGTATGGATCCCTGGATAATGAATTTAAGCCTAATGACAATAGTCTCACTTTTCTCATTACCTTTCACAAACCCTTAGAAATAGTCCCTGGACCATTGGTCAAAGACCATTACTTTAGGGCAGTGAAGAATTACATGCTGACACGTACAGTACTGCTGACCAAGTAATAAGCTGAATAATTACACATATTGCAGCAAAGCAGAAACTCCTGTGACTGGCCAGTCCTAGGCTCTGTGCCAGCATACAGGTGCCCATACAAGCAACTGCCCCAGTAGGCAGTATTGGTGCAATAAAGGAAACTACACAAAGGTATTAAACTGCATGCAGAAGTATTGCTGGGTAAAGACCTAAACAAGGATGCAGCGTGAGAACTTTTAACTCCCGCTCCCCCTCAGCAAGTCACCAACCCTACATTCAGAAACCTCAAACTGGAAAAACAACACATACCTAAAGAACACAATCAGCCCCACTAACTCAGTTAGACCCATTTTTCCTGATCCATTTGGCCCCTGAACTAAGGCCTTTCTTGGAAAGCGTTGATAAATTCCTTGCTTGTTTAAACCTATTTCCACTTACTCTTAAGTAAATGTAGACAAGACACACACGAAGCACTTCCCCTCACTGCTCAGCCAGCAGCTCCACTGGCCCAGTCACACTGGGTCCTGGTCCCCTTCAGGCCCACAAGCTCGGAGCCATCGTGGCCTGCCAGCGCTGGGACAGCTTCAGTGGAAGCTCTCGGGCAGATGGAAACCCCAAGCTACAGCCTCTCCAAGCTGGGAATAAAAAAGTTTAAGAAAGAGCCAGCTTATGTGAGGACAACCCTCTGCCCCCCCTGCCCCACTGCAGCCACCCACCAGGCAGGGGGGCAGTGCCATGCCTGCCTCACAGGCAGCCAGTTTCATTACAAGGATCACACACAGCTGCTTTACAAGCCAAGCCTGTGCTAGTGCATCACCCAGCCCAAGCACCAGCACTGCTCAGGTGGGCTTCACCACCTTCGGTGGCTCACACAGGAAACCCCCCACAGCTCCTCCTAAGAGGTGACGATGCCACAAACCAACGGCCAAGTCTCCCCAGGCCAAGGGAAGAGCCAGGAAAGAAAAAGATGCCACGTCACCCCCAAGCTAATGTCATGTTTCATTTTCTGGGCACTGCACGAGCCATGCAGACACAGGGGAGGTCCCTTGCCACGTCCCAGACCGGGGAGCTCCCCACCTGAGGGAGGTGTCCCATCTGTACCCACAGAGCCACATGAGCAGCATGGCCCCTTGTGCTCCTGCCTCGCTCACCGCCACAGGGTCTTAGCCAGCTGCTACTTGCCTTCACACAACCTGCCTGCAAGGAGAGCTATGTCCAGTCCCGGACACTGCTGAAGCCCACGCTGCTGGTTCTGCCCGCAGGGGCCACAGCACCCTGGTCCTCAGCCCCCAGGGAGACCCCAGCACCAACTCCCACCAGCCACAGGGGACTCCAGGTGCACAAAACCAGCTCCTACCCGCACCACAGGGCCCAGCCAAGCACGTACCTTGTTCAAATGGCAGGCAAAGCTTCACGAGGGGTGCAGCCCCACAAGACTAAACATGGTGCAGCTGGTAACAGGGTCCATCAGCACAGCAAGGAGTGGGCCAGGACCACAGCACACCCCAGAGATGGGGCTGGAGACCCCCACCCCACAGCAGAGCTCAGGAAGGGCCCAACAGCCCCAGGGCTGAGCTGAAATGGCCTCCGGGCATGAGTGGTGGGAGGCCCCAGGTGGGGCCAATTAGGGCCATTAAGGCCTGTTGGCCCCCCAGCTGAGGGAGAGCTGTACCAACCATCAGCCCCATGTGGTGTGTGGGGCTTGTTTTCCCCACGGAGACATGGAGGAGCCGTACCTAGCGCAGTGCTCCCCACCGCTGCCTCAGCGGCTGCCCACAGCACGGGTCAGTGGGCTGAGGGATCACAGCTACTGCAAATGGTACCACCGGTGTCCGGTCAGGATCTGGCCCTGCGATGGCAGAGCTGGAGTGAAATGTGGTGTTTCCTTTTCCCTCAAGAAAACTTCAAACTGATAAAAGGCAAACAAATCCCACCATAAATTTTCTCGGGATTATTTACAACGTTCATTTGGCAGAAGCAATTAACATCTAGAGGCCTTACGTATCTCCCCCTCCAGTAGTAAACAGCCAGTGAAATAAATGAATTGTCAAGCAAAGAGCGAGAGAAAAGCGCCCAAAGTTTCCCCCCCTGCAGCAGTGCTCGGAGGATGCGCCCCTCTGTCCCTCGCTCCTCCAGAAACTGCCGGCACCTGCGGCTGGCTGAGGTGTCCTCCTGCTCGTCTCCTTGGCTTCTTGTCCTCACCCCCAGACGCAGCCCTGCGGCAGCGCCCAGGCACATTTCATGCCCGCTGAAAATGCCCTCCAGAAATATTTAGCAAGCAAGGACCAAAGGTCTGATCCAGAGCTGCCGCCTTCAGATGTAAGCAGTCTGCCGTGCTGCAGGTGAACAAAATGAAAGCAATCTGAAGTTTACTTGGGGAAGAAACCAAAATTAAAAGGAACGCAGATCTTGCCCCCGAGCATGTGGGGGCTTCTGCTAGAGGCTACACTGCAGGTAGAGAGGAGATGGGCCTCAGGCAATGAAGAGATTTGTGAAGTGGCACAATGGAAGAGTTTCATCTTTAAGGAAGAAGACAACTTTTGTTCTTCTTAACTGTGTGGCAAGGCACATGATGGGTTAACTCGCCAGATTTTAATGTGTTTAGATATTTAGATAAAACATTTGCAACAATGGGCTACGTTAGCAAGATTCCTGAAATGTGTATACTCACTGGGAACATAATATGGAAGTCATAACCACGTAGCAATAAATTAATATGCAAATTAGATGTGTTGGGTTAGAAGAGGACAGGTTGAATGAATGGTGCAGTCGCAAAGATGTTATTTTTAATATTTCTTGATCATCTTGTTCTGTCAGGCCAGAAGTTCACAAGTGTGAAAGCGATAACAAGCCACTACAAGTTTTGTGGCATTAGAGGGCTTCTTTGGTGGTACTAATGAAGCAGTTGACTGACTGCCACAAATTTCCATTATGCTCATTCTCATAAAAGTAACTAATATTGATCAGTCTCTATAATCTCTTATCAGACAATCAACACTTTGGCCTATTTTTGTTTGACAGAATATATGGGAAAGAAACTGATAGTGTGGAAGAAACAAAATGTGTGGTAGATAGAAGTTGTCTCAGACAGGTGAATGGGTAATCTCCAGCCCACCTCTCTTCTGGTGCAGGCTGACTCTATGCAGTATAGCTTCCAAAGTTTTGCCACCGGGGCCTGTTACCTACCTCTGTAGATACTTCACTGACAACAAAACCTGAAGAGAAAGTTAGTACTACATATTTTGACAGCAGAAAGTTCTTTGTAGTTTTCAGACTAATTTGTCACTTCCTTGTGTGTCACTTCTCATGATATACCCCTTTGAATCACACAAAGTAATTCTTCTCCTCTTAGCATTAACACCCGCCAAATATTTGTAGTCTCTTAGCACATCCCTGCCTTCATCATCTCTTACCCACATTTAGCACTTCTAATCTTTTCACCTAAATCAATCCTGAAGCCATCCTGATAATTTTTATTGCTTTTCTTTGAACTCCTTTCAGTTTGTGGAGACGCTGCTAGTAAAGTTTTATGCAAGGCTGGATATGACAATTTTAGGTGTGAATGCATCAGAACTGTATAGAGTAAATCTATTACCACCTTGAGCTGCGGTACAGTGCTTCCATATATGCAGCTCAAAACCATATTGTCACGTTTCTGCAAACACGCTGCTTTACAAATTAACATGTAATGTCCTATCCCGAATCTCAGAGCTGATCCCCAGGCTTTTGCTTCTTTCCGAGTGGCATGAGTTCCAGATTGTTTTCATATCTTGCTTTTTCCATTAGTAGACCGATACAGAGGTCACAGGCTCAGAAAATCTCAATAGGAGGAGCATCAGAATACACTATAATAATCAGAAAAGAAGGCTTCAACATATTTTTCCAAAGTCTCCATGGCATTTTGCCCCAGAAGAAAAAAATGGTTTGGTTAAATCCTTGTTTAGTTTCTGTGTGCACAGAGATTCCTCCTGGGACAGCAAAGGACCACTAAATCCCACAATCACAGTCCTGAGACCACTGCACAGCAGTATCCATCGCTATATACAACCTATATAGCCTCGGATTATGTATAGCTGTATTCCCATGGTGAAGGAAGCTGCTGAGCCTCCAGTCACAGGATCACAGGGAGACACATGGTACAAAATCTTGCTGATGGATGGACAGGAGATTCAGAAGACAGTGAGGAAACAGTACTGGAGCGGGGGACTCAAAGTCACCCAGCTCACGCACAGGACAAATCAAAGAGTATACAGAGGAGGGTTCCCCCAGCCCTTTATAAAAGCCTCCCAATCTTGCCTTGTTGGTAAGGTGTAAGTCTCCTCTCTTACCCTGGACTGACTGTTGCCCACTCGCTGTCCTGAGGCTCCCTGAGAAACCAGTTACCTGTGTGTTCCTGCTGTGGAAGGCCAGGACTGCTGCACGCGGGCTGTCTCTGGCTCTTCAAAGATAGGGAACCTTATGAGTTACACTGTACAATTTGCATGGGAAGGCA
Organism: Haliaeetus albicilla; assembly: GCF_947461875.1. Lineage (NCBI taxonomy): Eukaryota > Metazoa > Chordata > Aves > Accipitriformes > Accipitridae > Haliaeetus > Haliaeetus albicilla. The sequence goes on along the minus strand of NC_091501.1, from coordinate 8,805,126 downwards.
CGGGGTCAATGCAAAATGGGCAGGGGATGAAGGCTGGGTTAAATAACAGGCTAACTTAAAAGGACAAGCATAATAATAACAAAATGGGACTAGGGAAAGGGACAGAAAGGAAGGGAGCAGAGAAGAGCAGGATCAAAGGAGCAGGAAGAATAGCAGTATGGAGGCAGAGAAGAAAGGTTGCTCAGCCCCAGAGGTCCCTCAGCCACAGGGCAGCAGACTGCATCAGGCCACGAGGAGCACGATGTCGTGTCACTCATGAATGCGATGCAAAGGAAGCCCTGGCAGCTTCCAAAGGGACACCCTCCGCATTTCAAACACTACTGATGCAACACGGAGGAGCCCCAGACTGAGCTGCTAGTAGGTGAGTAGGTGTTGGAAGGCAATAGCCAACAGCCATTTCTACTGAGATAAAACCTGGCCACATGTCTGTTTGAGAAGTCAACAAAATCTCGTCTTTCTCCAGACAGAAACTGAGTAACTCTAATAGCATTGTGACAGTAATACTCCTTCCTTTAATAGCTCACTCTTTACTAGCAGATTTCAAAGCACCCTACAGACGAGGTATCTCCATTGCCAATAACAGGTGAGTGGGCTGAGGCTCAGGGGGGTGAAGTTACTTCCTAAAGCAGTCTAGCAGCAGATCAGGGAATAGAGACTGCCCCCTGCTCTCTTGCTCTAGTGCACTAGTTGCAAAGCAATGCTTCTTATATCATGATCTGCTCCCCTCTCTACTTAACGAGGATCACTTCTCCTTCAAATGGAAGAATACGCTTCCTCCGGTTTCTTATGGTTACCCTGGTGACAGGATAAAAGCCAGGTGACATCCACTCTTCCCTTTAACATTCATCATCAGAAATGAGGAAGGTAGGTGTGGTTAAAGGGAAGGACCAGAGCCCTCCCAAGCAGAGTTATCCCTCTTACCCTGTGCCAGCCCAGCTCCCTCCTCCTCACCCGACTGCTCAGCATGCTAAGTACGTGACAAGTGGATTAAAATAACATTTAAGACAAAACTTAACACTCATTAAAAAGAGGTGAGATCTCAAAGCAAGCTCAAACTGCATCCTCACCTCACCCTCAAGAGATGGAAGATGGCAGCTTGCAGCACAGATTGCTGGCAGTTTCTGTCACAGGCCGTGTCAGGCTGCCACACGCGTGCATTAAATACACAAATGCACATGTCAAGGAGCTCGGGAGGGTGTTCAGTGTCGTGTGCCAAACCCCATGCGGTACCATGCTCAATGAGGAGAGCTCTGGGACTAGAAACCCCAAAATCTGACCACATCTTCTGTTGGCCAGCTGAGCACTTTGCAGAGCAGAGGCCCCCATATTCCTCTCTTGCGCCCCCGACTTTTGATCTCCCAAACCCATTTTGCTTTGGAAGCTAGCGAGTGGGCACAAAGGTGGGGGGAAGGAAGACAAAAGGGATTTCTCCCAAGCTTAGTATCACAGGGTCCCACCAGTGGGTTTGTCTGGGAAATATTTTGCTAAAATGAAATGCGTTTGTGGTGGGGGAAAGCACTACATAAAAAACCCTCCATCTTAGGAGATCTGCTATTCAGATCATCCTGTTCTGGCTTGCTTTACAAATAGCACGCATTTAACCAATTAATGATGAAGAGTCAGCCTAGCTATGGATGAATGGCTTGGATTAATCTTTTTTGTCTTGTGTATGATAAACACCAACTTGTCAGCTAAATCCTGTCTATAGAAACTTTATTAAGGATGATTATGCATGAGTCAGAAAGGACACAGCTTGACTTTCAGATCCCAATTTGAGTTTAAGGGCTGGCTGGTTAGAAACATCACCTTGAAAACCTAGTAAATTTGATCTGGATGCCACTGAAGAGAATAAATACACAGCCTGGTGATGTCATTTTTCTCCAAAGTCACTTTCCTGTCTGCAGCAGGGTTTTATCTTTATTTGAATGAAGACCTTCCTTCTGACTTTTCTTGTCTTTGCACTTTATAAACTATTTAAGAAGAAAAAGAAAGCAAAAGAAAAAAAAGGAAAATATAATTTTCAGTTTTGTGCAATGACATTCTTAGCTGTGACACTACATATAGCTGCAGAGGACAGAAACCAATAAAAGTTATTTATAGGGGTTTTAAGTCGAGTAGATAGAGGTCAAGATGTTTACCTGACCCACTGCTACAGTCAATGGGCTGGAGGATATTTTAGAAGAACCAAAGTGGGATGAAATTCTTAGGGACCCATAATAAAGTTACACATTATGAAAATTTAATGCATTTAATTTTCAAATTATTTTTGCCTTTTTTCACATTCAAAAATATAAGTTAGAAACTGTCAACCAAAAAGATATTTAATGTCAAATTAAGTGTGCAAGATCAAGCTAGCGAGAGTAAAGATGCTGGTTTAGTAAAGAATGATCCATCAGATACAGTTGGCTAAATGGAAAAATCAGGAAAAATTAAATTTGAATCAAGCTGAATAAAATTTTTAAAGCTTTTCAGTGAAATGTTAAGGCAAAAAATTTCATTTTAGGTCAACCCAGCATGTTTTGGTCAAACCATAAAGAAATGCTCTGATTTTTAATATTTTTAACTGGATCAAGTTTTCCTTGAGAAATGTTCCCTAAAAAATGAAAGTCCTTTTTAAGAATACTAAAAATTGTCATCTTTTCCACAATGATATTTTTCATGCTGCAAAAATATTACTTTTTCACCCCTTTGTTTCCCTTGACCCTTGCTTAACCTTCTAACACTATAGTGACTATTTTGTCACTATACTTGACAAAAATTCACAAGAGCCTTTGTTTGTCCCCCAAATCGATAAGCTTATCTTTTATGAAAAAACATTTGACCAGCTCTGCAATGCCAGTAATTCAACCATGTCATAGAGACATCATCCTTCTTTTTTCCATATATCTGATTACATTGACCTAAAGCTTTATTCAGATTTATAATACTGGAGACAAGAGTCTACATTTCTCTTTGTTCCCTGGGTGGACCATTATTTGAGCTATTTAGGAAGGAAGGATGCTTTTATAGCTAAGGCATAAGACTAGGAGTCAAGATATTTGGACACATTTCCAGCTCTAGCTCAGATTTTTGTGCAATTGCAGACAAGGCATCCTGAGTTTCTTGGCAAAATAAGGAAAACAGAGTATCTCAATAATTCTTTCCCTGTTTAGATTTTATGCTTTGAGGCAGTCTTTTTCCTTGCCACATTAGTCAGCCCAAAATTAGATACACAGTTCTTAATTGGGGACTATGCCTTCTGCTGGGACCCTTGGTAGAAATCTCATTCTGAAGCTCAATTTTAATGCTTTGGAGGTGGATTTGTTTTATTTTCGGTTCTGCTTTTTGGAAGGTGGAAGCCGCATATTTTTTCCCATCAGCAGATCTTACCATAAGCTGGCAGCACCACCCCCAGCAACCTGTACTCCTCCAGTTTGGTGATGCCCTTCTCATTTACCAAAACCACCGTTTTCTTCAGCTCTCCCAAGCCCCGGCTGCCCGGACGAGCTGCACCTCGAGGGTTCGCACCTGGCACCACGCGCCAGCGCCACGCCGGCCACGTGCTGTGTCAGCAGATGCTAACGGGGGGGCTGCGGCTCCTGTGGGCTCCCCCAGTATATCTATGCCATGCTGCAGCTCCACTGAGGTCCGTCAAGATACTCCTGCCAGGTTTTCTGCTCCTTTTGGAGAATCCCTGTCAGTAAGCCCCATTGCCACCATACCACCTCCCTTGCTGCGCTACCACGACGCTGACGGTCGGGGGACACAAACACCTCTGTGCAACCCATGTTCAGCTACGACAAAGACGGCCTCACTCTGAAAACCCGGGTAGCAAGAGCAGCAGAGCCCTGTTGGCCTCTGCTCAGCATTGCCGCATGGGGAGCCACATAAGGCATTTTTCACTCCAAATCACCCCAATGAAGAGCATACAGCGCACTGGGCAGAGGCGTTTCTACAAGGGAGACGAGACAGCAGGATCCAATTCATAGCCATGACTGCAGGACTGCACACAGCTGCAGAAGTAGCCAGAGTGCAGGGATGGAGCAAAGCATCCCCCTGCTGTAAGGAGAGCTATAAAGACATGATTAAATAATAGCAAAGGGTTGGCCTCCAAGAAGGCACTTTCCACTGCTGTTTTCCTATAGCTGTGCACAGAGACATTGCAAGCACGGTACAACTGTCAGGGCTTGGGGAGAGGAGAGTGATGGAAGCGGGGGGCTCTGGGGATTTAGCAGCAGGCAATGGACAATATGTGCTTACCAAGATAAATGAATCAATAAAGCAAAATCAAAATTAAATATCTCAGTTACTAAAACAGGGGCTTTCAGCTGATTCAAACTGCATGTCTACTTCAGTGTTTTGGTTCTGAGAAAAATGAGCTATTTTGACTTTCCAGATCAGTTCTTGCAAGCCTTCCCCAGCTTGGAAATCTGCTGCCTGTAGCTTCAAGCAAAATGGCCCAACTGCTCTCCCTCCTCCTGGGCCATGGCTCTGGCTCTGCATCTCACCCCATCTGTACCCCAACGAAGCCAAGTATCTCTGGGTAGTCACAGCACGTCTGATGGTGCTCTATGGCTCGGAAAGACCTGGCAGACAGCAGCCCTATTTGTCCACAGTGTGACACCCTGTGTAGACCAAGCCTGAGCATGTTGTCGCATCGGCACACTAGGTTAAAAACGATGTGCTGGGCACAGCCAGGGCTGCTGGTCTCTGCCCTGCCTCAGCAGAGACGGGGGCAGAGGCTTTTTGCCACCTTTGTATCTGCTGAAGATGGAGGCTGTCTGGGGAGTGGGACCGTCCCATGTGTAAGTCAGAGCAGCCCCAGGGACTGCTCTGATTTATGCAGGCCTGAAATAGCTTTTACAGCTATTTTACAGCTTCTGTTATTTTCATTCTCTTGAAAGTGAATAAGCACAAAACTTAAAGCCTGTTCTCCTTGCACTTTTGCTGAGGTTTCAGTCCAGCCGTACTGACCCTGGGTCTGCTTAAGACTTCCCAAAAAAGCACCATTTGTGATGGTGGTTTGGTAATGCAGACAACTGTCTGCTAATAATTGACTGAGACCAATACATTTCACATAAGCCACTTATGGTAATAACTTTTGGTCACTAGTGATGCGAGCAAGGTCAAATTAAAACCCATGGGTGAGAGACTGCATAGTCCGTTCTGAGTCCCTTAGGACATCCGTTCTCCAGTGGTGATAACTGAAGTAGCAGGGTGGCTTGCCGAGAAAACTTAATTTGCAAGCAAGGAAATATCTTGGAGCTTGTGCGGGGCTGTCAGCAATGTGACTCTGCTGGACTGGAAATATTCTGAGCAAATATGATAAGATGAATTGGCCGGCACCGAGGCCTCAGCGCCATGTCAGTCCCAGAGCTCTATTTTAAGGGTTTAAGAGACATTTAAGTGGTGTAGAAAAGTGAATTTCGCCCTAGAGACAGAAACTGCCTATCCCAAAAGCAAAAAAACCACCGAGTAATTTTAACTTGCTTTTCCCTTTTACCTGCCTCCCCTCCTTTTAACTGTTTGCATATCTTGCTTGCTCTTCCAAAATGAAACAAGTCTGAACCACATGTCCCATAGTGTCAGTATAGTAGGAAACAAAAACTGACCATCCATGACCTGAATTGTAACTGAATGCCCCCAATCATAAAGCAAAGGGTTCAGCTCATCTGTGTTTAAGGATTTTTCCCTCCCTTTCACGTCTTGCGAAGCACAACCATGGCACTACCTTCTCCAGAGGCCACTGGCTCCCCATGCAACAGCTTAGAACCTGCTTCTGCAAAGGAGGTGCCAAGGGCAGGAGATGTAGGCGCTCAGGAACTAAATATGGAGCCCAAAAGGGCTTGTTCTGTTATACAGGTTACTTGAGAGGGGCTGGGCAGTGAACACTTCTGAAGTTTTGGCTAATAAGTGCTGATTCCCCACAAATTGCATCCTGTGACTATCTGCAGGTTAGGGAAAAACATAAATGAAGTTCTTGCTTTTTAATTGATATACAGCAAATCTCTGGTTTTTTTAATAGTCTGCTTTCCCATATGTTATAACATCTACATAGGAATTTTTAAGTGACATGATGCAGCATGTCTGTGTTTAAAATAATAATAATAATAACAATCTTATCTCAAGCCTACAGGATGCTGAGGGGTTCAGTGTTGGGTGAAATGTCACCCTTGCAGAGGATAGGCTGAGGAATTTGTGTACAGCAGGAGCTTGTGATCTGAGCACAGGGGTTTAGAAGAGGGCTGCATTTCATGACCTACAAAAGAAAAAAAAATGAGATTTACATTCCAAATGTGCTGAGCAGCCCTTTCCCTTTAGCTATTAGAGGCACTCGGCATATAATTCATAATCACCTAATGGCAGGGAGGTGGGGGGAGGTGCACCATTGCCGTTCAACATCAAAATCCCTCCAGGAACAGCAGTAACGGGGTTCTGCTCTTATTTATATCGTGACACTAAATGTCTGGCAGGAAGATACCAGCAAATATCAGAATAAATAATTCAGTAAGTGTAACGGAAGGTCACGAAGACTAACAAACATGTTTCTGTTTCCTCTCCTTTTCTCTCTCCCCATCCTTTATTTACATGCGCTTTCTCTTCTGGTCTCCCCCTCCCAAATCTCCCTTTTTTGTGCAATACTTCTCCTCCTTTTTTCTTATGTACACAAAAATATGGCTTAAAATGCAGCTTTACCATTTGCTTTCCAGCCTCCATCATGCTCCTGATGGTTTTCCTCCATCTGTCCTCCCTCGCTATCTTTCCCTTATATTCTTTCCCTCTTTTATTGCCTGCTCCTGTCATCACCCACCACATCCCTTCTTGTGGGACAACTGGCAGTGCTGACTTGCCAGGGTAAACTCAACTCTGAGTTACACTACAGTAAAATGCTGCCGAAGTTGACAAAATCCTTTTGGCTTGATCTCAGAGCAGCAGCAGAATATGGCCCTGCGTTAAGAGCACTCCTAGGTTATTGCATTGCTACACTACCAGATCCACTCAGTTACCCAAAGTATGGCAAGGATGTGTGCTTTGAAGTGGATGCATTTATGGCTTTGCTTACTTACACACATAAAATACTCCAAGTTTTGATCTACCTTCAGGAAAGCCAGAAAACCCCTTGGCTGACACTAAAAATCTGAATTCTTGGTGTCAGGCACTTGTTTTCCAGTGCCACAACTTCTGTGTAATGTTACATCATAAATTGTGAGCCCAGAAGGCAGCTCTGATTATGCCCTCAGATACCCAGTAGAGTACAGGCCACAGGACGGTCCTGAATTCATTTCTGTTCAGAAGATACAATCTAAGTTTTCAGAGTGTTTTCAATGGAGAATTTGCCACCTCTGAGAGCAAGATGTTCCCAGGGTTAATGCCTTCCTCGCTAACCGGGGAAGGCATTAACCGTTGTTGGCCTTATATCTCGTTTGAATTCAGCTGGTTTAACTCCAGCCTTCCACTCGTGATGAACCCAGTATCTGCCTGTAGATAGAGAGTCCTCTCTGAGCAGGTTGTCTTTCCATACGCAGTTTTATAGCCTATGATATAAGCCACCCCTCAATCTTCTCTTTGTTAAGCTTGGCTGGTTGAGCTCCTTAAGCCTCGCGTTACAGAGCGTGCCCTCCTCGACGGCACTGCCGCTTCTGCCCTGAACCCTCTCCGCTGCCTCAACCCTTCCTGCATTTGTAAGTGCCAAAAGTGGAAAAGCCACAAAACTTACATCATTGCAAAACAAATATTATCAGTCTTATGAAGACTTTGTAGCCCAATGGAGTGCTATGCAGGGATGATGTCTGGGCCAGCTGTACCCCAAGACATGTCATCTGAGGCACATAATTTGCTTCCAGTACAGACACTAGGATAGATCCGCTATATCTATATGCCATCTCACTGTCCCAAACACATGTACCTGAAGTACACATTGGTTCTGTCCACTTTGCAAAGAGATCTAATCTATTTCCAGTTACCTGCTTTTCATTATTATTTATCACTTCCCAAACTATTATTAGTATACTTTATGGATCACTTTGTCATGGTTTTTTTCTAGTTCTTTAATAAAAATGGTAACTAGCCTAATGCAAAAAGCTGTTAGTTTTAACACCCTGTGAAGTCTGGTTTATGTCTATAGAAAATTTCATTTTAAACTCTATAATTTAGCCAGCTTTTTAATCCATTTAATGTGCATCATGTTGGTTTCTGTAGCTTATTAATCAAAATATCATCTGGTACTGAGTCAAGTGCCTAAAAGAAGAGAAGGAATATTCAATCAACACTAGTGCCTTTATCAACAAAAATTAATGAGATCTATTGTTATAAATCCATGTTGATTAGCATTAGCTAGCATATCTGCATTTAATTCTTTATTAATTTATTAATTAATTACATTAGCTGCCACATTACTTTTCCTAGTATTGCTATATTTACACTTTTCAAGAGTTTGAATAATACCAGCTTTCTTCCAGGTCTTTGATATTTCACCCATAACCTGACAAATTCTAAAAACCACCATTTATATAAATTAAGTCTGGAAATTTCCTTAGCCAGCTCTTTCAAAATGCTTGGTATCAAATTATTCAGATCTACTAAATTAAAATGACTGACTTTATTAACTGTGCTCCACCGGTCTAAATTACTGCTGGAGAAGAAAGTATTTTGTTGTCATAATATGGCAAGAATAACTCATCTAGCTTTTTTTCAAAAGAAGAATAAAAATAATTATTAAACATATCCTTGATTTCCACTTTTTTTTTAATCATTTCCATTTGGCAAAAGACAAATACTATTGTTAGCATTTCTATCACTAATATGCTTTGCTATTACAGAGTATGTAATAATAATTTACTTGAAGTGTCTGGTTTTTAATAGCTTTTGGAGCTTTGTTTCCTGTGTTAGCTCAGCTACACATAGCTTTCCCTTCTTGTACTTCTTTTCCTATCTAGCTTTTACTGTTCCTAGTTTCTAATTTCCAGGTACTTCAGTATGTTGCCCTTTCTTCCTGCATGTGAGAACAGGCACATTAACAATTTTTATTTCCTGCCACTATTACTTCTTCTCATAGCAAAGTTATTGTAGTTTTTAACAATGTGGTCTTCTTTCTCATACGTAACACCACAGCTTTTTGCAGATATGTAGTAAAATGTTGTCAATATGTTCCGAATTACCTGTTAAGATTGTTTAGATTTTATCCCCAAATTAATTTGGTCCTTCACTATTTTCAGCTTTGTGAAATGTTACTCAGTTCTTTCTCCTTTTGCCTTCAACCTTCAGGGCTTTATTTTCATTAGTACGCTTGCATAGTTCAGTGGGATCTCTTTCTCAATGGGCAAATATCTACAACTATTCGATATTTGCTGTCTCTGTGTGCACAGTTGCAGACGTGCAGGGCAGGGAGATGCTCACGCAGAAGGGATAGGAATGCCGGATCTACTCTTCCAATGCCAGACCAGCAAGAAAAGACTTCACAAGCCTGAACGTGACGTGCCGTCTTGTCGCCATACGGTCTGACATCCCCCCGTGCCTTTAACACCACGCTGACCCCGACAGTCAGCAGCCTGGCTTTCACTGAAATCCCCAGCACACAACCATAGAGTCATCAAAGTGTACGGAGAGCTATGAATCTGTGCTGAAAGGAACAATTTAAGTGAGTTAAGCAGAATGATTTAAGTCACCCCTAGCTATGCAGTGCTCTGCCACCCATGGGTAAAGCAGGCAAGTTTTGTAAGCAAATCCTTTCCCAGCACACGGGCTTAGTCATCAGTGAAAGCTGCTGGCTCGCTCCCATCCCAACTGTGGTTCAGCTACTGCTTGGAGGTCAGCTCTGCAGGCACTTGATAAAGCTTCAATTAAGTGCTCTTCTTGCAGCACTCGCTGATTTACACATCTTCTGCCCGCATCGGCCATTTTGCTGAATAAGCCCGCATAACGGCAGGGACCGCATGCACAGAGGAGTCAAACTTTCCCTGCCTACTGCAGGAATTAAGCTCCTCAAGCCTGGGCGTCACCAGGCAGCTTAAAATAAATAATAATATTCAAATAAAGTTTTTAAAAGGGTGGGGGGAATAAAGCTGCAGAGGGCATAGTACAAATATTACTATAGATACTTAACTGGGGAATTAATAATACATGGCATATCTATTCCAGACAGTTTCTGAGCTGTATTTCCTTGTGGAGATGTGCACGTCTGCATTTAGATGCTACTGTGATGGGACAGTATAAAAATTTCAGTGACATGAGCATCATGGTACGCTTCTCCAGCCTGTGTAGCAGCCTGGCAGATCAGCCCCCCCAAAGAGGTTATGATCGAAAGGCCTGACCTTACCTGCTCATTAACGGGGGTCGCACTTAACTGCAGTGAGCAGCTCTTATCGAAGCCTTGCACTCGTGTTCAATTGCTTTGGCTACAAGTCAAAATGGAAAGTGACTCGTAATGATTGCAAATCCCTCCGGGAAAGATGAAAAAGTAACAAGCATAAGACGATGGAAATTATTTGGTCAACACAACGTGCATCAGGGAAGATCTGTGTTATTTATTTGTGAGTGGCACTGTATGAAAGGGAACATTTACATTTGCAGCTTTCACAGAAGGAAGGAGTTCTGCAGAGACAGCAATGTTAGAGGCATATTGGACTATTCAAGGAAAGACCCAATATTTTCATTTGTAAAGGTAGTTATATGAATTGATATAAAGTCTCAAATTATTTTTCCTTGGACTTTTTTGGGCAGTGGTTCAGAATAACAACCTTAAAAAATTCACTTGAAAATTTATCAGCCTAGGCACGAAATCTTCTTCCTTGCCAGGAGCATAGTAAAGAAACTAACGAACATCATTTTGCTCCCTCCTCGGGAAAAAATACATATCCCAGCCAAACAGGCAAGTGGAATTTGGCAAGACTGAATTGTTGACATGCTTTTATTATACCAACAAATAAAACGTTAACTGCAAGTGTTACACTGCACTTGCCTTGTATGTAGGTCATTTTCTCTAGGCAAACCTCCTGCTCAACTCAAGGAAATATTTCAGGGGACTCACATGGCAGTGAACCTGTACAAGAAGGAGTGATTAGTAAGCCCCTGGGAGGTTTGGTCTAGAAGGCCTTTCTCCATTTTTTCCTCAAGTCTTTTCAAAAGCAAAAATTAATGCTGGGCAAAATCTGTGTCCCACTGAAGTCAGAGGCATGCTTGCTTCCAACTTTAGCAAGACTGACTTTGCTCCCCTGGACTTAAAAGCAGTTTTGCTTGAGCAAGAACAGAGTAAAAGCTACGTGTGATCTTCAGCACATTGCCCTGGGCTAACTCCAGGGAACACCATCCTCTCAAAGCCCAGCTGCAGACATGAGAGCTTATTTAAGACTACTTTAAAATGCAAATTACGTCGGCATGCTCATCATATGCCTATGGATCCACTAACATGGAAATATGCACAGTCCAGAAACATCCATGATCAGAGGAGGCTCACCAGAGCCAGGATGCTGAGAGTTAAGAGTGAAAATCCCAGATAAGGGTCCATCCCGAACTTATCCAACAAAGAACAGACTATCAGCATGGATTTGCTCTCATTTGTCATGCTTTTCTTCGTTCAAGTCAGAACCCCTAACCTTGTTTTAATATGGATTTTCTACAGGCTCACCGACAGAACAACTGAAAGGCAGCCATGAATTGCAAGGATATGAATACGTCCGAGGGCTGTGGTGGCCATTGCTGATACAGTAAACAACTACTCTAACAGATTACTTCTTGGCGCTGCGTTTTGTAGAAGCCATCTGATCGCTGATTATTCCAGGTAGCAAGGAAAAAAAAAAAAGGCACCGTGATTACTCTCACTTAATGATTTTGGCAACCTGAGCCTGTCCTGTCGTGTCAGTGCCACCCACAGTAGCGACATCCCAGGCCTTACACGCAGGGCAGTAACACGGCTGTCAGCAAAGCAGGAGCAGTTCTCCCGTGGGCAGCGAGAGACGGCACAGCCGTAGCATCGCGGGGGCTCCCCGTCCGCACAAGGAGGAGGTGTGCAGCTGCCTCCCCGCCACGGGCCACGGAGCAAAGGCGGCACTGGGCAGCGCAAAGGGAGCCCTCAAGCCAGTCTCCCTCCGCAAATGGCCCCACAGCAATGGCTGTGGAAGACCTGCATTGCCAAACGCGAGCCTGCAAGGGCAAGGCCGGCAAGGAGACTTCGGCAGGTGCTGGTGCTGCCTGGAGGCTACGACCTGTCTGTCTTGCTCTGTAACCCTGGTCTTGCCTCCTCTTCCCCTTCCCTTTCTTCTTGGTGCAAGGCAAAGCTGCGGAGACCACAGTCTCCTGGAGGTTTTGCCCCTGGCCTGAGCTCGTTTGAAGGGGTTAATGCCAACAGGCTTTTGCATCCTCTCACATAGGCCTCTGTACCCATGCCCCATGCTAGTCACAACCTCCTAGCAAAGCTGTATGCTGTGATACAGGCTATGCTCAGCCCATGACAGCAGAAGGGAACTGTTCAGTTGTCTGTCCTCGCCCCTGATGGAAACAAGCTGATCTCTGCTGTATTTTCACAAGAGCTGTGTCCCATCTAATTTTAAATGTCACTTGTAATAGCTGTTTTTCCTTCCCCAAATAACTTTTGCAGCCCTGCAGTCGAAGCCATCTGAAGCCACAAGACTGGAGTTTGAATGGCCTTTGATATTATCAGTGAGCCGAGCCATTGCTCTGCACCTCAGCCATCATTTTCTCTCTCCGTTGTTCACTGAGATGTACGCACAAATCCAAAGGAACCAGTCAGTCAAACGTGGTGAAGCTATCAAACATACCGCTCCTCTTCCCCAGCAGAAGAAGCCTCACTAAAGCTGGGGGGATATCTAGGTAACTGCAGTCAGTAGAGGGATTTAGGACCTCCACAATGAGTGACAAAGTTGTCATTAAAGCAGTAGAGCAGTACTGGGATCTTGAAAAATGCAAAGATAGTAGCATAAACAGTGAGGAGGTCTTGTTTTATTATAAATTATTCCCAGCATACCACAGTACAGTCTTGAGCCTCCTGAATTCACTGTCATCTGCAACACTCATATCCCCTTAGAGGAATTGGTGTGTTATCCAAAAGCTCAATTATGCAAACTTATTGAGGGTCCCTTATGATGTTTGGGCTATAAGGCTCATGCTGTATATTGATTTGTCTTCTCCTCCTCCCTACCCGCCTCGGGGCCTCCTCTCCCATTTCATGTACATTGGCTTCCTGGATTGCAGAGGGAATTGTCTCAAGGTCATACCAAAATACTTCAGTATGGCTCAGCTATGAAAAATGTATGTAGCCCAAAATATTATTTAGAAGCAATAGACTGAAAATAATGCCTGCAGCCTGAAGAAGCCCTGATTTATTTAAGGTACAGGGGTATATGTGCACACTTTTAAAAACTGCCTGTACTTCACCAGTTAAAACAATGAGAACAAATGAGGCTGTGATCTGTCAAGTGATCCTTCGTCACTCCCAGCACAGGCCCATAATCCTTCGGTTGTGATTATGCAAAGGAATATTACATTGATCCTGTAAAAGATCTCTGATTGGATCAACGTTATTTTCTCTTGCATTGACAAGGTCTTACCAGAGAATGACTATAATTCCACTGCTAACACTGTCTTAGTGAAATCCCCCAATAAATCCTCCAAGCAGCACTGTTAGTAATACCTTTATTAGACTAACTAAACAAGATATTTATATGCAGGGCTTTCCAAAGGACTCTGGCTCCTGCTTCAGTTTCTGGAGGAAAACTTGATGAAAATTGCTCTGCTGGAAGACTTGCCCCCAGGGAGGCTCGGCATGGACATAAGTGGCAGGTGAAACTACCCTTTCCAGACTCACAAGGTTGGTCACAGATTTGCACTTGTCCTGCCCATACTACAGTGAGGACCCAAATGCATCTTTGGCAGAAAAATCTCACGGCAAGTCTGGTTCACAGGCAGGATTGGAGTTCAGGATCTCCCCACACCTTCCACAAACATGCTGTCAGTACAACAGTTTGCTAACAGTCAAAGGAGAAACATGGTCTTTATGTACCTGCTATTTGTTCAAGGCCAAATCCTGGCATTCATACTCAACAAAAGACCTGTTCCCCTTCTAGACACTGCTGACTCTGCTCACCGGTGCTTCCATCCTCCTCCTCTCTTCCCCTTCTCTCTCTGTGTAAGTCTCCTCTAATTTTGTCTCCATTTTCTTTCCTCCACAGCTCCAAGCTTTCAGTCTCAGTGGTTTCTTTCCCACGCTGACCTACCCTTCATCACTGAAGTCGAACTGTCACCTTCTGGCTTGAAACACGATGCTCCAGTGAGATGAATGGCAGGCTCCAGTGAGATGAATTGCAGACTCCAGTGATTACCTTGCCAAGTTATTTTTTTCAGGCTGCCTGAGTGCTTGGGTACTCACTGCATCTCTGCTTTCCCTTGGTTCATTTCAATAAAGTTATCTCTAAAGCTGTGAGAGCTACAAACGTACCTCTGTCTTATCTTCCTAAAATTTAAATAGAACCATAAGAATCATGAATAAACAAAGTACTGTGTCTAACATAAAACTTGAGCACAGCTGAAAGACCAGTATATACAGCCATACATCAATTAGCAGATGAAAAAGCTGCAAAGACAATATATCAACAGAAAAATATCAAACAGCATGGCAGACAATATGCCTTCTTAAATCCTTTGAAACCAGGTTGGCATCTGTGATAGGTAAACTCTGGCTCTTATATGTTTCATGTGAAAACTTTCTCCATACTCTTTACAGCAATATACTGAAATGTCAGAGGAGTCACTTCTCAGCTCCCAGGCCCTTAGAAACAAAGGAAAAATAATTGATATTAGCCTTTGAAAAGGAACCACCTGATGGTAAAAGAAACTTTTAATGACTATAGAGAGGAGTCCTGACCTATTTCCTTCATCCATATCCAGTGTTTTACACGTTACCTCTACCTTCTGGTTCAAATATCTGTGCACCAGATGCCTAAACTGTGATGTCAACTTTGAAGGTCATTGCCATAGCTGTGATGGATAGCAAAACTTTCTCAAATTAAAACTTAAACTCAGGAGCACTGACCTGCCTTAAGGGGTAGATTCTGTGATAAATGCTATGTCCGTGAAATTGCACCGTATAGGCAGCCCAGTCTGTGGACTCCGATGGCCTTGATTAAGACATTGTCACATTGATGGGGTCCAAGATGCATGAGACAAGCTCAAGGACTCCCACCCGTTCACCAGCCAGGCTCCTCCAAATCTACCAGAAAGTTTCTGTGGCCTCTTCCAATGCCATGCAGAATGATACGCTCCTGCTCTGGAAGAAGGGTGCAGGTCAAACCGCATTTTAGCACAGATTGAAACCCTGGAAAGAAAGTGTTGTAATGAATGGAGAAGTGCTCATATGTGATTCCTAAGTGTTAGAGCAAGTCCTACCCTGGTATAAATTGCCACCAGGGTGGATAGAAATGGGACAATTTGTGCCCTCTGAAAGCTGGACGGCTGGATCTCATTTCAAAACATGCCCCTAAGGACATGCAGTGAAACATTATCACAAATGGCCTGAAAAGTCTTAGTCCTCAGAGGAGGTACTTCAGCGCCTCACTCATGTGTCCAAGATGAACATTCAAACAACTTAATGTTCTAGATGACAGATACAACGTACCATCCCACCACAGCAATCAAGTGCAGGTCACCTCAAATTGCAGGTCCAGGAACTCCCCAAACGCCATGAACTACATTCAAAGGGAGGAGAATCTTTAAAGAAGACATGTCCTTCCAGTCATCTTAATGCCGCCAGCCAAAAACTACACCCTGGCTGAAGTATGGTAACACTACCAAATGGACGCCATGAGCCCTTCGTTCAAAGGAAGGCTCGCAGCAGGCGAAGCGGAGCTTGGGCCCGAAGACTCGCCCATGCCTTAGCACTGAGGGCAACTTTCTGCTAAAAGAAATCCTGCTTCTTTCCCCTTTCTCTCTCTTTGTACTTTTATTCTTAGAGACATGCACAGGAAAAGAAGACACTGATGCTGAAGAGTTCATCTGCTCCTGCTGCTTCTTCTTCATTTGAAGGCATTGACAATGCAATTAGTTGCTGTGTCACAGGCAGGATGCTAACAGTAACTGATGAACAAGAGGGGGAAACATGTGCCACCAGTTCTGGTGTGCCACAGAGTGCAGAGGACACTGATAAGGACAGGACAGGGTTCCTAACTGCAGGGTTGAGGGAAAGGTTGGGGGGAAGGCAGAAGCCATCCCTCTAGTGCCATCGCTGTCAGTGTGAGGCCAGACCTTAAGCTGACATACTCCTCTCCTCCCTCCCACCATTCAAGTAGCCTCTCCCTCCTTTCCTTGATGACACTTGAACAAGTTGCCCCACTTTTCCCCGTGAAACCTCCTGTTTAAAAACCTCTCTCCCGTATTTGAAACAAGTCCCCACGCTTTCCCCAAACAGAAGTTTCCAAATCCTGAGGCCAAC
The DNA here is from genome assembly GCF_947461875.1 of Haliaeetus albicilla. NCBI lineage: Eukaryota > Metazoa > Chordata > Aves > Accipitriformes > Accipitridae > Haliaeetus > Haliaeetus albicilla. Next base: position 8,788,709 of record NC_091501.1, on the reverse strand, counting down.
ACGCTGCGCAAGCCCATTCTGCAGCCACTGCATCACTGGGAATCATGGAGTGGTCAGTGTTGAGACAGTGTTGTCATGCTCCTGTCCCCACAAGGTTGATGACACTGCTGGGAGTCTGTGGCTACCTCTCCCAGTTTCCCACCAAGATCAATGAATTACAGGGAATAGCATTTGAAAACTGGAGGCTCCTCAGGATACCAGGTTGAAAGGATTCTTCTTCCCTCTTGGATATGAAAGATTATCCCATAGAAAAAGGATGGCTCAAGTCTATATAAATAAGCACAGAAAACCGTTTATCTCTGCCCTTGTTCCAAACTCTCAGCAGTGTACAGTGGCTTAGCATAGTGTCCCTCTGCCATAGATATACGTCTCCTAAAAAGCAGCTGTCTCACATTCACACAGCTCAGCGCACAGGCAGAGGACCTCACATCCAGCTGCTCCCACGTATGCGACATGCCCATCGAGGCAACACCAACAACCTCCAGTCTCCCTCCCGCAGCCTCTGGCACCACTCTTTCCTGTTCACCCAGAGCAGAACGGGGGCTGCTCTTCATAAGGCTGTGGTCATTCCTCAACAAAAGTAGAAAACCAAAATTCCTTCTCCGATCCACCTTAGATACAACCCTCCTTCTCCACGTACTGAGGCGCAGAGCTGGGTAACATTTCTTCCAGTAACGCAGAAGGCAGCTTTGCTACTCGGAGTCTCAGGCAAGGTTCTCCCAACATCCAGACAGGCAGAGCATCCCAACTTGTCTTGCTCCATACCAACTGACGGAGCACTACTTCCACCTTTTCTGGGAGCTGAACTATAGCCCAAAAGCCTATCCCAGACTATGCTTTCCTATCTTTAGTGCTGTGGAGCCTTTCTGTTCCCTGCAAGACCTTTCCCCAAAACTTTTGGGAGAACTGTGGTCTGCTGCTGCTGTGCACACAAGTGAACAAAGCCCAGGAGTGGGTGCCTTTAGCCCTCATAAGCTAGTGGAACCTGTGGCAAAATCCTTCCCACTATAAGGAAACTCACCCAGCATCACCAGCCAAATGGCTGAACATTTTGTGAACTGAAATACACATCTCATGGTAATTTAAATATGTGCAAATAAGAGTTTAATTCCACTGCTGCCAGCCATCCCGAATGTTTAAATATAGTGCGGAAATTCTCTTTTATTTTATATAAACTATTTTAATGAAGAAGTTGAAGGCTCTGCATTCTCCTGGCTTATGAATACAAATGGCTGAAAATCTAACAGGCCTTTGCTGTCGTTGAGCTAAGGCAATATGAAATGAAAGCAGAAAAGGGAGCGAGGAAACAAAGACCATATAACTGTATTATCTAAAGGAACACTATGTAAAATGTGCATTAGAGTGGACACGGTCCTCATACCCGGTTCTTCCTGGGTGTAGGGGGTATCACAGGAAGGAAGTAAAGTGCAGCTCAGATCCAGGTGAAAAAGACAAAACAGCTGGGATGGTGCAGCTGGATTTGTCTTAGGTCCCTTCCCTCTCACCAGACACCTGTGGCTGGTATCAGGCAGCCTGGTGACAAACACTCCTTCCATCAGGTCCTGCTTGATACAGAGTGGAATACGCTCTTCCTTGGGGAAAAAAAGAGGAATTAATAGTAATAATAAATTAATCCTTCACAGTCCTATGGCATGTTTCACAAGGACACAGCACTAGAAAGGACCGTGTTCATTTTTCTTGCATAGCAGGCAAGTATATCATGTAATCCCTCTTCCTAAATATAACCATCTTCATCCTTAAAACCTGTTAGAAGTGCTGCGGCCTCATCACTCCTTCCAGAGGCCCACTTCAGCACAGCTTCCAGCCTACATATATTCATGGCCCTCACACATGCTGTTTTCCCTACTAATGACATCCTTAGCTTAAACACATCTTCCCCCTCTCCTGTGTTTAACCTCATTTCTTCTGGATAACAATCATATTTGTAAAATAGATTTTCCATTCCTCTCCTCACACTGGTAACTCCACTCTGGACCTGCTTTGAATTCATCTTTCTCAGAGGTGGTTGACAAGAATAGCAAAGAAGAAGGCTTGATAACAGAGAAGATAACAGAGAAGGCTTGATTAACACCTTGCCCACGACTTCAACTTTTGTCTACCTGAAATATCTGGCCAACTCTGTTCTTCAATCACATCCGCCTTTCTCCTGGTCATGGCTCCGCCACTGTCTGTCTGCACTTCAAGATAGGTGCACCTTAGTGAACCCCTTGTCCCCACTGAGGTGTGCTCTGTTGGGTGAGATTCAGGCATGCACCTTTCCCACCCTGAAAGGAAACCCCTGTCCAGTACCTGGGCAGGGAGGAAGCCATCTGAGCCCCAATCTTCTCATAGCCTGGATGTCTGGGGGACCAGAACCCAGAGGGTATTTGCCCAACAATGTAAACACACCCTCCAGGACCAAAAGTTCACACTGAAAGAAATTTCACTTCTTTCCTATCACCCAGTCCTCAACATTGCCCAGTTTTTCACATATAGTATTCCAGGCCTTCTCTCTCTTGGCAATGTCTCATTCTCGGGGCAGCAGTAAATGTTTTAAGTTCACTTCTTTGTGCCTAGCCCAATGAGAGCTATCACCTCCGTTTACAGACCCTGCTCCAATATCATTAATGACGTTATTAAATAAGGTTGGTCCCCTACTTCAGGAACTCTGCTGTTGACCTTCATCTTGATACTGCCTCTCTCAGCACTTCTTGCTTTCCTTTGGTCAGTTCCTTAAACACATTGTAAATTGTTTACTAATTACCTTAACATTGTAACAAACCATTTCCTTAGGGATGGAATATAAAATCCTTTACCAAAATCCCAATAACTTAGGTCTAAGGCATTTCCTTGTCTTGAAACCCAGTTATCTTCCTAGCAAAATATATCAGGGTAGTTTGGCACACTTCAAATAGAAAAACATACGTTGCATGTTTATTTCATTTCCCCCTGTGCCTTTAATTAATCTTTCCTTTAAAACTTACTTTAAACTCTGCTTGGTATTATTATGATCAAACTAAAAGGTCCACTGTGGCCCAGACAATTTTTTCTCCTTTCTTTAAATATAGATTTGCTACTTTTCATTCCTAATGTACCATCCTAATTAGACAGATTTATTGAAAATCCTTTTTTTACTGGACTTGCAATGTCACATGCCACATCTTTCAGAAGTTTGAGATGGAAATTATCCAACTTCCCAATTTGAGCTCATTAAGCTATTTGAGTTTTTCCATTTCCCCTGTTCCTGTTAGCTGGCTCCTTTGTCTCTCTGATCAGTGTAACATTCCTCCCTATCTCTTTAACCATTATGGAATATCATATGAGCAGAACTGGGTAATCTTGAGGACTGGTAAATAGAAAAGGGATGAAATTTAACACAAAACACCGGCTTAGGCAGTTAGGGACTAACAATGAGAAATTTCTTTTGAATGTGAACTTTTGTCTTGCAGGATGTTTGCATTGTTGGGCAACTGTCCTCTGTGTAAAACTCTTCAGAAGTCCTTTACGGTTAAAGATCAAGAAGTACAGTCTTCAGATACTGTCTCAATGGGAACCACCTAAGTACCTAAGACAAATCAATGCAATTGGATCATCAGCTACCATAAATCAGTATCACCCCTTCGAAGTCAGGCTAGTGACCTTAGTTTACACCTTTAACATCTGATTGAAAAATGGTTTTGTTTCTTTTTTGTTTGTTTCTGTTATAAAATCTATGTCATTAAATGACCACTGGGCAGAAAGCAAAAGTATCTACATTATAAAGGCTCTTTTGCATATTCAGAGATAGGTACTGATTAATGGAGACACAGAGACAAGCATCGTACATTCATACTTAAGCAGAAAGATCTTTTCAAATAGCTTCTGTTACCCAATAAAATTGGCATAACTGTTTCAACCCATTAGTGTAGAAATACATTTAGGAAGCTTTTTTTGAAATGTCTGCTGTTAAAACTCAAAACCATCAAAAGGTCTCAGAACTAAACAAGGTCTGCGACAAGAGATTCTCAGGGACTTTCACTCGATCTGGTGGGATACCTTAATGGGACCCACTTTGCCATATGCATGGGACATCGTGGAACATCTGTTCCTTTACATTGTTTCAGCTTGCATGCTTTTGGTAAGAAACAGAAGAATCAGAACAGGTAGGTCAGACACTTACACTGAACAGAGGTGGCACAGGGGGATGAAGGGGTTTCAAAGCCTCAGCACATTCCCTGTCATCTGACAAGAGATGCTGATAATCACCCAGCTTGGGACATATAGCTTCCTTCTCAACTTTGAGTGCAGAGTGCCTTCGGGGATGACTGAGGTAGAGTTGCTGGAAAAAGCAGGTGGGGATGCTGGAAAGATCCTCTCAGCTCTGCTTTAAGTGGGTGTGAGTGCCACTTTTCCAGCTTCTCTGGCCCCCTGAAAGCATGTTAGGCTACTGCAGCTTGTTCCAAGGTTACATCTTCACTGGAGTCAGAAACAGAAGTGGGCACAGACAATAGCAGGCAACTCAGGAAGGAGAAGTCTGACCATGAGCCCAGCAGAGCAGTACCCGGCATGTGCCAGATTGCCACAGGGTCTGAGCAGTTACTTCTGACCCAAGACCCCTTAGCTGGCCTGACATTTATTTGAGAGACTGCAGCACTTTAAGTGCAGAAGCACTGGGATAGGGTATAACAGCCTGAAAAGACCTTTTCCATAAAAGCCCCTCAGCTCTGTAAATACGTTTCTTCACCCACCCACCCCCACTTTGCGGAAAATATCCTGAATTTGTAGTTAACATTTGTTTATCTACACTGAAGGTTCAATCTGAGACTGGAGCATGGTTGTTCCAAGCACTGGACAAACTTGCTGACACCTCCTGATGAGAACCATGCTGACACCTCTGTAAGGTTACACAGGATGAACCTACAGCATAAAGGCAGGGTAGTCAGTGGTAGTGACCTCTCTGCCCCTTAAGTTTTATGTTTTAGTGTCTCCTCCATTCAGTCTACAACCCTGTTTGAACCTGTCAGTCACCAAAAAGACAGGGCTTCATACTGGGCCCTGCGCTCTCCCATCCGCTCCACCACTTGGACCATCCCCATGACCTTTCTGCAACAACCATTGGCCACCACCTTCATGCTAAGCTTGCTTGGCCTTTCTGTCACCTCAGATCATCAGTATTAAGGACTTCTTGCCTGCTCTCCATCTTTTATCACTCTCTTTATCATGTCTTTCCTTTCTCCACATGCTGATATTATCCATGCTGCACTCTTTCATTCATAGACCTTTTGCCCTGCATTCCCCTATCTACTCCTGCCCTGCTATCCCAAATTCCAGCTGACCCATACCAGCTGGTCTCTGCTATGTCTCACAAAGCAGAGCATCTCTAATGGGAACCCTGCTGCCTGGCTAACTTTCTCCAGTATAAATGCATTGTTCTGCCATTCAGTTCTGCTCATTTCCTAGACTTACTACTCCAGTTCAGCTCAATTAAACCTCAGACCCACAGTCATAGTCATCTCTTTGCCACATTTGGCTCATTCCTCAGACCCTCCCACCTCCTCCAGCCCCCACTTCAGCTGTTACACAGGATTTCAGCCAGTTCTTTCATGAGAAAAATGACAAACTATGATCTTCCTCTTCCAGTAGCTCTGCTTTGTTTCCTCTTCCCCTCCTACAACTCCTTCCTCATTCTTCTCTCCCACAGATGGAACACCTCCTATGCAGGTCTCTTCCTTCATTTCTTTTATTTGCCACTGAGCCAGTCTTATCCTATCCCCTGAATTCCATATGGCCATTCTTGTCCTCTTGTTCCCTCTTCTCCTTGACCTCTCACGCCCCTCTGTCTCTTTACTCTCATAATGCAAGTGCCATTCAATCTCTTTCCTCTTAAAATATTCTCATCTTGAAACATTCTTTCATCTTGAAACATTTATTTTCCTCTCTAAATACCATGTCTTTTTCTCTCCTCCCTTTCATCACCAACCTCTCTGAATACGCCAGGTACAAACACCACCTGGAGTCCCCCCCACCAGTTCAGTGCAGCTTCCTCTCCCTTGCAGCTGCTGCTGCCAAAGTCTCTACTTGACATACTGGGCAAATTTCAGCATGGTCTAAATACTCTGTTCTCACCTGCTGCAGCATGTCGACTACCTTCAGTAGTCTCCTGTGCTGTTTTAGCCTGAAATAGTGTCTTTCTTCAGCTACCATGACATTACTCACTTCTTTTGCACCACCTGTGAGTCTACGCTTTTTGCATGTCCTCCAGAAGACACTTTTCTTCTCCCAGCTCCGCCAGAAGTTCATGGGGCTTTTCTCTTTCTGTATTTTACTCCTTGGTAATTTCTGTCACAAACACAGATTCCACTACCATCTCCATGCAGCAATTTTCAGATTCACTCCTCTAACACAAACTTGTCTCCCTAGGTCAAACCCACAGTCTCTCTAATACTCCCTCACAGACATACAGATACCAAACTGAGCTTATCATAGCTAAAACAGAGTTCCTAATGTTCTTCTCTCTTCTTTTCTATATGCTCTCTTCAGTAATTCCCCTCTTGATCATCACAGCCAACACTATTACTTTCCTTGTTGTTCTAATCAACATCTTCATCTCATGTCTCTCACTACGTCCATAGATCCAGGGGATGTCTACAGTTCACATATTCTTTCTCCATCCAGGCTCTCATTATCTCATGCCTTTATTACTACTATAGTTCTTTTTCTGACCTTCACAAATGTGATCTTGCCCTCCATGTATCCATTCAGGATGCTGCTAGAAATATCATTTTCCTAACACATCACTCTAACCATGTCATTTCTCTTAGCAGCTGTAGACTGCTGTCCCAATATCTATCTCATTAGTGCAATCTACTTGTCTTCATTAAGGAAATGTCAACTTCTTCCTATAGTCAACCAAAGAGGTCAATCCCCATCACCTACTTATTAATTTTTCAAGCAGACATGACCCATGATTTTTCTGGTGCCATCCCTCAATCTTTGGAAGACCATCTTGTAAACATCTGCACCTCTTACTCATTATCTTTCTTTACAAGTCTTCTAGGAATCGTGCATTTCATGGTGCTTACAGAAATATGGTTAGCCTGCGGGTGTTTTAAAACTACTACCGGTCACGCTGAATATAATTACCTTGTCGTCTCCTTGTACTCTCTCATAAGGCTGCATTACTCACCAATATTTAAAGTGCAGCAACATGTCAAAAGGACGGGGACATTTTTCTGATCCATGATTTCTGATCCATGATTAAGGCTCATAAATCTTATGGTAGAAGTCTTACTGGTATTAATAATAATGAACAAAATCCCTATTATACTGCTACTGAGCTGAGGTACAAGAGATTAAGTCACTTGCCTCAGGTCATGAAGAAAAACTATGGCAGAGCTTGGACTGAATTCCAGCTTTGTAAGCCCTGCCCTAACTGCAGTACTACCTTTCTTCCATCTATTTTGGTAGTTATCTACAAAGGATTATGATTTCAGCAGGCTCAGCTGGGCAGTTCTGAATATTTATTTGTGGAAGAATTAGGCTTTATGAGAAAGAAAATGGGGAAATTTCCATTTTATAGTCTGATTTCTCTCCTGCAGAGAAAATATGTTAGTTTATATTCTTTTCTTTTAAGTGAATTCTATTCTGAAGGGTCTGTTAAGGGCACTTGGATTCTAGAATCCACATTTTTTATATTTTATTCCTTAAAAACTGAGAAACACTATTCCATTTCTTTCTTTTGCTCTTAAAGAGGTGAATATGTACTCAAGGGTTCCAAGCAACACTTTGTTAGCAATGAGCCGTTAAGTAACTTACATTGTAAATGACTGTCATTATTTTTGCAGAACCTACAAAACATAAAGTCATCTTCCTCATTTACTGGCTCTGCAATAGTTAATGAACTCATTCCACTCTTGAAGTTATTCTGAGTGCAGAGAAAGACTTTTTCAATGAGAAAAAGCAATATTAATGCGGATTTTTATTGCTGGAGATGACAAAATAATTCAGATCATTTCATCTCTGTTTAAGTAAAATAATCTTTCGTATTTTTATTTTTACAGTAAACAGAATACATCTGCACTCGTATTAAATCCTTCCTCCACACTTCTTAAAAAGTTTTTAAGCAATAGGCAGAAAGGATAAAAATGCTGAGATTTCTCAAAAGGATTTGGATGCTCAATTAAATGAACAGGAATTAAGCATGCCATCCTGCAGGCAGCTCTGCAAATATCAGTTTCTCTTGAGAAGGGCATGATCCTGTCATTTTTACTCAGGCAAAATTTCCATTTGTCTTCACCGGCAATTTTGCTTGAAAGCCAACAGCTTGATTGAAATTTGCCCTTTAAAACAGCATGATTAAAACCAGTTGCAGCTCTGTTAAATTACATATATGTTCTTAGTATTTTTAGCAGATATATATTATCAAACTAATTATCTCAGATGTGTCAGAGGAACACATCAGGTTCTCATTACTTTTGGTAAAGATACTTTTTAATGAATTGCTATTTAAGTTTGATGTAATTAAAATATTAAAATTGCTTATTTAAAACATGATGGGCCAAATCCTCCTGGAACTCATATGCATGAAACACCAGTGATTTCATCCCTTAAATGATTTTAGAAAATCTCTGAACAAGCGGGTGTCTTTGCCGTATCTTAGAAACATGCAGTTGTTTGACTTCCAATCGACATCGATAGGCTAAGAATAATTACAGCATCGAAAACGGTGAAGGCTAAATACCTGGGTAGCCTAAGATTCAAGTCAAAGGCTGTCTACTGCTTAAATTTCACTGGATCCCTCCAGCAGAACTCTGCTGTGACAGAAGGGAGCACAGACCTTGCGTTGGCCTTTCTATCCAGGGACAATTTTAACCTCAAAGGAAACACTGAAGGCCTGAACTTGCTGCATCACCACGTTCAATAAAACATTTGCTATTGACTTCACTAGGATCAGAATCAAGACTTCAATAAAGGCTCTTTTATAAGGAGTCCATTTGGAAAACAGTTGGGATTTCAAGCACACATATTAAACAAAGCATTTGGATTCTTTAATGTATGAAGGATACATGAAAAAATGGCTGTCCAAATTTACCTGGCAAAACCATTGCATTTTAAAAGTCAAATCTACAGCATTGCAAGGTATTGCAAGTAGTTTTACAAAAATAAATCTCTTTACTCCTAAAGATAGCTGCAAGTGGCCTCTCTTCAGGCTTTTCCAATTGTGTGTAAATAATCCCTAGCGACGGCCAGAGTAGTCCTGTTAAGCCTTTCTTCCTCAGTTGTGCCATGCATCTGACAGACCAAAACAGAGAATGCTTTCATCCCAGAAATCTTGCATATTATTTGTGGTGAAGGTAGGCTGCACAGGAATTACTTGCCTTTTTTTTTTTTTCCAGTGGTGCCACGGGCTAAGTATACTCGCAATAAAATGTTTTAAAAATAGGATTTACTATGACTTCCATGGATCTTGGGGGAAGAAGGAAGGTAAAGGGGGGATTGAAATAATAAGGTCAACTGTAAATTTTTTTTTAATATAAAATTGGACTCCGATGGCAGGCAGCAGAGCCCCACCCAGACAGGTTTAACTGGCATCCTTCCAAAAGTGAGATGAAAGGTCCTCTGAGTAGTAATTGTCTAAATGGAACAGACTCTGGTTATTGTGCAACTTCTTCATCTACTTTATTGTACCTTTATAATTAAATGATGTAATTCCTTTTTTTCCTTTCTTGTTTTCCTCTCGACTAGTGCAGGAAAGCGTCTGAGCAATGTTGTTGTAGGATGCAGACAGACCCTGTGGCTTCCAGGGGTTTTTGTGGGTCTCTCTGCAAGTCATATACAAGATGTTGTGAGCTGCTGGTTGCCAAAGCAGGACGTAAACTCTGCCTTCTCCCGGCCACGAATGGACACTTACCTGCATTTCAACTCTCTGCTAGCTTAGTGGTGGAGGTGGTTGCTTTGCTGAGATTTTTTGATAGGGTGAGGGAATGCTGCTTTTGCTAGAAACTCGGAGCTAAACAGGCAAACAATTGATCTAATAGGATATAGGGAACACCATATCCAAAGGGGTGTTAGGCAGCAGGGCTATTTAATTCACGGAGGAGACTGGACAGACACCTGAGAACTGGAAGAAGCTTAGAGTATTGTGCTAAACAAACCCAGAGCCAGCGTTTCCTGACTCCGCAAGGCTTTAGGGATCAGGAGTGAAACTCCAGTCCTGAGATGCTAAAAGACTAGATCAGATGTGAAAGCAGAATCAGAGGACCAGCTTTGTAAGCTCTTTCTTTTTGACCGGTCCTTCTGTACAAGACTGTTTTCCCTCAGTCCCAGTAGCCCATTTGCAGGAATAAAGATTATTCAGGTGAGTAAAAGTTAGCAAGACTGGGCCCTGGGTTTGCATGTTCAACTCCAATAATTTCTTTATTGACTGTAACTTCTGTTGTTTCTGATTTGATTTTTTTTTTCATTCATGATAAGAAAGTGAACAAATTAACTGCCTGATTTTGATGCAGCTTTAGAATATTCTTCAGGCCTTTGGTCTCATGCCTGCCTGCCTCTCCCTGAGTATGCTTACTTGTGACAATCTGTTTTAATTCATTGCCTATTTAGCTAATTGTATTATTTTGAAATATGCACCTGGATTCTATGGAAATGTAAAAAAGGGATAGGAGAAATATAAATAGGACCAACTATTTTATATATGCATTAGTGTCTATTATATCTATCCATAAGAAATCTGAAGTAACAGATCCCCAGTTTTTCTAGAAAATTCCAACATAAAGGTTTTGATTTATTTGCCAGAAAGTAAAAGCTAATAAATACAGAATAGAATTACAGAAGTGACGCAGCCTATTCAGAAACAAAACTGGTTTTCAAAACCACTGGCATCAGAATACTGCCAAGTACCACAGGGCCTGATCCTGCCACAAGCCTTTGCCTACAGCTTGTATTAATTTCAGCAGAGTTCATAAGCAGAATAACTGCAGGGCATTTGCAAAACTAGTTTGGCTCATAATGACCATTTTTTGTTATCCTTTGATAGACAAACCTACCATCCTCAATAATAGAAGTTTCGCCTAAGGAAAAATGTAGGATCTGTATCAAAATAAATGAATCACTCAAATCCTGTCCAGCTTAGAAAAAAAAAACACACCAACCCTTAATAGTATTTACATTCAGTTACATATAGCATTACACACAATATCTGGGGCCAGAACCTGCATTAGTTTATCCAGTTCCGGAAGAGGTGTGCTGGATCAAATTAACAGCTGGCAGAGGAAGAAGAGTAAAAGGCCTATGTACCAATAACATCCTCTTTTATAAGGTATTTGCCCTGGAGCTCATACAGAGAGAGATTTCATCTGTGCAGGAATATGTACCCCAGACAGGGTATTTGATTACTACAGGCAGAGAACATCCGCAGCTCTTCACACCTGCACAGGGCACGCTCTGCCCAGGCACCCACCCCTGCAACCTCTAACTCCAGATGAGTGTCTGCCACAGAAGAAAAACTAATAAAACAAGGTGGTGCTGTCGGGATGAACCTAGAATACCTGCCTTATTTTGCACTCATAGCTGTTCTCAACATCGGATAGCGATGGCAAATGTGCTTATTCCACTTTCATTGTATAGCGGAGGATCATAAAGAAACAGTCTAGTAGCTGGCCTTACATGAGAACAGGGACACTAGCTGACTACTCATGTAAAGCTGGTTCTTTCTAATTCAGTGATTCCAGCACACAAGGATTTTTAACAGATGAGTATTTTACATTACCTTTTGGTAAGGGGAGAGAAGAATCCATTAGTTCTTTTTGATCTAACAAAGATAAAGCAGACAAGCAATCCTATAATATCTCCAGTTCTATTTCTGAGCCAGTCAAACGCTTTATTTTATCAAATTGCCATTACACTTGCTTTTCTATGTTTTAATCTGGAGCTGCCAAAGGAACACAACTCCATAGCATTAGTGCTAATGTGTGTGACTTCATCATGGCTGAGAGTTATAGTGTAGATACATCCTCACTCCAGAAGGACCATCAAACAAACTAGAATGTTGGTATTCAGTGTTACAAGTCTCCCTCCCTTAACACTTCTCTCAATATACAATGAAGTTGGTTAAATGTGTATGAGAAAACCTTTGAAGTGGGCAAGGAGTGACACGCCCCGATATTTGCACGTACCTCCCTTATGTACACAATTTGCACTTCTGACCTTGGGGCAACGACTCTGCGAAGTGGCTATCTGGCCATCTGCAGACACATATGTCCAGGAATATGTGTGCAAGAACGCATGCTGCACCTGAGCCCGGGAATCCCTTGCTACCGGCTGAATGGTGTTTATTTAGAGTTAGTTCACTACACACACATGCACACTTATACGCGCACACAAACACACACAGCAGGCTCTTTCAAAGACTGTCTTCTCCTGCATTTAACCACCTCAGCTTGAGTTGCCATGTTTTCTCTATAGTTAACACTTAGAAGAGCTGCCGTTACACATAACCCAGTGCGAGGCAATTTCAGCAGTTTCTGACAGGGGAAATGGACACTCCTGAACCCTGGACAAGGCAGGTGGTGAAGGAGGAACAAGTCTCACTTATTTCAAGATGAAAAACCTCTCTAATAACTGAAACTCCATTTGCCAAAGGTGAGCTCTGGTGACACGTTCGTCCACTGCCAAGGTTGAATTTCTTTGTTTATGCCCCGAGCACAGCGAGCACACGTGGCAGAGCGATCCAGCCCTCCGCGGCCAGCACAGCACGTCTGCGCCCTCACCTAGGCGGAGAAGAGGAATCCCTCCCTCGGCACTGAAACCGGCAGCAGGGTGCCAGGGGGCTGACAGGCTTTGGACGTGTTCACTTGTCCATTACAAATGGGACCGAAGCCACCAGTTCGTTTCATAGGGGTCATTAAATAGCAACTAGACATTAAGGTCACTGGCAACACAGACAGAATCCCAACTAGTGATCTAGGTTCCCTGCTACACCACCTGTTTGTACCGTTCCAGTGCAAGTCTACACCATGCTACTCACCTCTACTGCTCACTTTTAAAACATACGGAACAAAATGTATACATTGGCAAACACATGTGAGAGTATATCCCTCGTGAATAATTAGCTTTAAGCAGTAATTCTGCTTGCAATGTCTGAAGAGGGAATTAATGCAGGCTATCAAGGGAGTTTGGGACAGAGAACACACTTAGAAAATAAGTATTTTTAAAGATTGCACTGTGTAAGAGGCAATGATTTCACTGCAATGGAAATAAACCACTGGGGAATCATCTGAATGTAGCAGAAGAACCATGGGAGGGAAATGTTATTTTGTTGTATGGAGTAACCATGGCATGGGTAGCAAAGATGCTGTCATCCTTTACTGAAACCCTCATCATCCTGCAAAAACATACATCTTCTGTAGACAGGATGTTTAGGCTGGGTTTTATGCATATCTCCCCTTCTTATACTTCGGATCAAAGAAACATTTGAGGCAAAGTGACCATCACCTTGAACTGGTACCTTGGGGGAAAAAAAAGAAGAAGAAGGACCAAAAGACAAGAAAAAACATAGCACAAAAATGCTACAGGTAAACAGATGCATCTCCACCCCAAGACAAAATGATTCCTTTCTAACACTCCTAATAAATTCATTTAATGTTTTGTAGACATTGAAAATACTCCAAAACATAGCTCAGTGTAAAGAGTAAGCTGGGTTTCCTCCTGCTCTTTAGCATTTCTCTTTGTTTACTCTCCATTTGAGGATAGAAAAAGCCTACATGTGAGCACTGCAAATGGTGTATTTTGGGACTGATGGGGCATTCAGTAAGGGAATGATGAAATACAGACACATGTAGCCTCCAATAAAATAATATGTACTTTGCCTGAGTCACCAGGGTCAAAAAAAATAAAAATAAAAAAAATCCAATGTCTGCTTTATTAATACTTTTTATTTGTATGTGGAAAATAATCTGATACCATGGTGATGGGCAGACTATATTAAGCTTAGAAAGACAGAGACATGAGAGAGACATTCTGGGGTGTGTCTGCTCTTACCCCCACTGCCTTTTTGCTCCCCAGACCCCACGCCTCAGCAGTAGAGACCCCATGGGAAACTGTCCTGGCAGTGCTTCGGGAAGCGATGCCCAGCCAGGCCAGTTCACCCATCGCAAGGAGAGGTACTTGGCTAGAGACGCCAGCTCCCATCTGTGAGCCCAAATGGCTCTGCTCAGCCTCTGCTCAGCTCGGGAAGACTTGGCACGTTCATTTGGTAAAAAACAGCCCTTACCTTTGGCAATCAGCTCCTCCAGCTCTTGGTCGAATCCTTGTCGGTGGCATTTCCTCCAGAGCCCCATGTTGGTCGAGTTGTACTGTCTGTTGCACTCATCGACTGCGCTCATAGCAAAGATCTGCCTCCTGTTTCTTGCCAAGAGGAGTTTCCCTTCCCAGCGGTCCAACCTAGACCTGCTGGCCCTGAGAGGCAGGTTGTTGTTGGAGTTATAAATGAAGCCAGGATCATTTCTCTTAGTGGTGATGCTCTTGCACCTCTCTCTGTGCTTCCTGGCATCAGTTTCGTACCAATGGTCAGAGCAGATTGCCACAGCCAGCATGCCCAGGGCACACAGAGCTAAAGAGAGGCCAGCATACAGCAGTAACCTTCCAGCAGCCATACCTCAGCTTCACAGAAACACCATGGACATCTTCACAACAGGCAAAGCCCTTGAGCGTGAGACCACGCAAAAGCCTCCGGAGCAGCTGCTAGGTGTCACTTGGCAGAGACTGCCTCCAACATCCCCAACTCCCGTGGCTCACATCCACGCTGCGGAGGGATGCTGAGAGCGCTACAAAGTTCTGCCCTGGAGGCAGTCCTGGAGTCTCATCTGCCTCTTCTCCTCTGCGGAGGAGACCTGGCGAGGAGCAATGCAGCCTTCCACTTCGAACGGGAGCGAGCCAGCGACCCACCTATACAAAGATGTCCTGCTCCCCTCGCCAGGAGCACCCGAGCGGCAGGGGCTGAAGGAATAGATCCCCCTGAAGAGACCTGAAAGCTACGGCTGATCAGTCCATTAATCTCTTTCAATCTGGCCAGCTCAGAAATCCAGAAGAGATGGCTTTCAGATCCGCAGGCTCACCACAGCATCATCACAGGACAGAAAAGTTCAACAGCTAGAGACCTCCCGCTCGCACGCAGCCGGTTATCCCGGTTTCGGGAACGGGTGACTCGCCTTTTCTTTGTCAGTGCCTCGGCAAGGGCATCATCATCCTCTGGACGGTCGGTCGGTCGCTCGCTTGGGTTTAAAGCGGGGTCGAAGGGGAGGGAGCAAGAGGGGGGGAGCAATCCGCTGTCGTTGCTGCTGCCGCCGTCTTAAATCGCGGCTAAAACACAACCTCCCCGGCGGGATCTGGAACGGCGGGCGCGCACAGGTCCCTCTCCCTCAGCAGACTTCGCCGACAGTCACTGACATCTTGCCTCGGCCGACACCTCGGCTTCTCTCTGCCAGCCTCGTCGTCTGCGCTGTCATCCAGGCAGCGTAACGCCCCGATCCCTTCCCTCCGGAGCGCCCCAGCGGCAGCCTCCCCGCTCCGCGGGCCGGGCAGAGGCGGCGGGGGGCAGCCCCGGCCCCGGCAGGACCCGTTAGGCAGCGCTGGCAGCGCTCCGCGGCCCCGGCATCGTTCTTCCACACACACGCACGCTCCCCCCCCCGCCACCACCGCCACCGCCACCCCCTCCCCTTTCCGCTGGGATGGGGGGGGGGGGGAATCTTCCTTCGTCCCCGGCGCTGGGGATGTGTTGTGCACAGTTTTGCTAACACGGCGGCACGTTAGCCATCTGCAAGATGAAGGCGGGCTGGGGCTACGGCTGGCTGGAAAAGGATGCTGAAGGGATGGGGAGGGGGAGGGAGGTCGGGGGAAAGCAAACCAAAACAAACAGGGGCGGCTGGGGGGGGGGGGAGCTACACACCTTACACGGGGAGAGGAAAGCAGCCCCTAACTGTTGTCAACAGCTTTCGGTCTGCACCATTTCTCTGCCATATGGCCCGATCTTCACGACGGAGCTGAGGTTTTTAGCTCAGCAGCTTCGTACGAATCGTATCCCCAGCATCAGCAGTTATATATTCAGACATTTTTTTTTTCTCCTTAAATTTCCACTCCCTTTCTCTCTAATGGGAATAACTCACCCATCTTGTAGAGATCAAGTGCAACAGAAGGCGAGCTGGAGTCCCCAAGCTTTAGAAATCTCATTTCACCGTTTTTAACCCAAATAAGAGCGAATCCAATCTTCTGTACACCTGGGAATCTTTCCTTGTTCAAACACCGAGCCCTGCAGCCTTGGCTAAAGCCTACAGACAGAGAATACAGAGCGCTGAGCCAAAAGCCAGTGATGTCACCCATGCAACGTGAGACTCATTTCTTATTTCTCTAGCCTCCTTAAAGATAAACTGCACCACTTCCCAGGCAGGAAATGTCGAAGCCTTACTTTTTTAAGACGGGAAAATGTAAAACCTGGATTTAACTGGCTCCTGCTCATTCTTGGTCACAAGCCCTTACATTGTGTCGACCAAATCCAAGACAAGCGGAGCTGTTTCTTACTGCACGAAAAAATACCAACCTACTACGTAACACAGAGCATGAGCTTGGAAAAACCCTGGATTCAAGACCTTCTGTGTGATCCAGAAAACTGAGGCCTCCAGACTCTGAACTGTACTGTTTAAAAAGGAGATAAGCATGGGCATTTGCCTTGCATCAAAAAGCTCCAGTTCCTGGCACATCCTTGGTCTGTGAGTACCACAGCATCCTGGAGCTGGTGGAGGGACCTAGTTAGCCCCATGCAATATTTGGCTCCCCCACACCAGCAACTCCACGGCACGAATAGCAAACAACGCGGTTGCTCCTACTGCACCAAAATGTCCACAGCCCGATGCATCTCCACGGACAACTGCCGCCAAAATCTACATCCACGCTGGATCCCACCAGCTTTTGGCCCCTGAAGCCCAAGCTGTGTTATCTGAATAGAAAATAAGCACAGCCTTTATTGGAGCCCCTGGGCTGGTGACAGCCCTTGGCCCCAAGAGGGGAGTGCTGGGATTTTGCTGGCTTTTAACCCTAGCTACACAAATTGTACTTGCTCCAGTGGGGAGAGCAGAGGGGGGACATAGTAGCTCTTCATGTAGAAGTACATACTTGGACTTTCTTGTGGAATACAGCTGCATCAGAAAAAAACACACAGCTGGATCCTACCAGTTTTGGCCCCAAACTAAATTGTATAATCAAAAAAGGCAAGATGTCTCTTTCCATTTTACCTGGCAAAACCAGGTCCCAAGTCAGCTGGGATTTTCAGCTATGGACAAGCATCTCTTCCATTAAACAATTTTTGGTTTGAAAGGTACTGTATTGTCTAACCCCCTTGCATGATTACAAAACTTTCAAAGGAAAGTTGGTCATCCAAACCATAGACATTGTGATCATCCGCATCCTCTGAAACAGCTCTATTGCAAAATTTCAATGTTATGTTATGAATATTAACTGTATCTGGAAAGGTCTAAAGTTAATTGTTTTATTGAAACAAGGCACTGGTTTAAGTTTCTTTTTAGCAGTAAATTCCCTTTGTTGTTCATAATAAAGGCAAATATTTAAGGATCTAAGGCTTTTTAAAAACAGTTAAGCACAGGTGGGTCCACTTCTATAACTGGACTTTTCAAGCAACTACATGTCAGTACATAAAAAGAATTAAATTTTATAGTGGGCTTGGAGTAGCCATACTTGCTGTCTGTTTGGAGATAAAATTTAGAGATTTGTGGTCAAAAAGCTGCTGGCTCCTATAAGAAGAAAGCGAACAGGTTTCTTGTATTGCACCCACACAGAGATGAGAGTGCACCTGGATTTCTTTGTCAATTTTTAGCATCAAGACTCAAGCTGGAGGATGAGAACAGGGAACAAGCCTAATTTTACCAAACGTGTTTTTTGGCTGATAGGATTGTTGGATTTTCGATTTAAGCACAAGAGTCTGCTACATTTATTCCCTATTTAGACTGAACTGGAAGACAGAACTGTTTTCTGTCTAAACTGGAAGTTTAGACAGAACTGGAAAACTGGGGGTAAGAGCAAAATGGAGGACCCAGCTACTAGAGCTGTTTTTCTCATTATATTCGCCAAAGATATGTTAGGGGACAGGAAAATCATATAATGTAATCATACCTACATTTTTTTTTTCTAGTTTAATATTAGGATTATAGTCCAAAGAGCCAAGATTTTGTTGGACCCAGGCAGGTCCAGGTGCCGGGTTTTTCCCTCACACTCCAAGGCAGTAAGAGAGTTTGGGGCAGGGGGACTTTTGTCCCTGGAGAAGCCAGACTTGTTCCCTGTTCTTATTCTTAAATATGGGTCTGAAAGCCAAAAATTGGCATGCAGTTCCAGGTTTTATCTTTTTCTCTGAAAAGACATTTCAGTGGCAGTTTCTATGCATTTTTATTTTTTTGCTTGCATTTGTAGCTTTATCAGATGGCAATCTATATCCTCCTGCAAGTCACCTTAAATATATAAATGTAGGAGAAAGTGTTGGATTTCAGATGAGCTCCACTTTGACTCTTAGAATTAAACATTTCTCTCCCTCATCATCATTATCTCCTTTTCTTTTCAGGAGGGGCAGAATATTGCTTGCTGCAGGCATTAGGAACCTTTCCTCTGTCTCTTCACAGGATTATTATAGACAGCCCCTTCTTGGAGCAAACAGATCATTATTAAAGCCTCTTCCTCCCACCCCCGTCTCGCCACAGGGGGAAAAAAACAATCCTTGTCGATCTTCAGATGAATGTAAGCTGGGAGAAAGGCATTAAAAAACCCCCCAAAACTCCACGCACACTTGGGCACACTACATGGAAACTATTCCCTACAGTGAATTAAGGGCATCTTGGCAAAGGAAGGTAATTCATGGGTCTTAAATGAATTGGGGAGTGAAAATGCAGTTTTAGTAAAGGATTGAAAGCTGAGGCTTTCCTTTCTGCAGGTTACGATTTCAGTGATCCAGAGGGAAAGCTAAAGCACATGGTTGCACAGGAAAAATGTCTGAAGGCATGGGACAGAGAAGTGGAGCCCGGCGAGTCTGTTCAGAGCAAATTCCTTGTGACAAGCCCTGTGCACTGCCTGCTAGACTTCACCACGGATGTTATCTTACAGACAGGGCCGGTCTCCTCTCCATTCTCTCCCAGGATCGTTTCTGCTTTCCTTAGCATCCTCCAGCTACCATCTCCCACCGCCTTCCAGGAAAGCTTCAGACACAAAAGCAAAGGGAGCGCCTATACGAAGCAAGGTACACACAGGCGGGGTGTTGGGTTAGAAGGGGGGAAGGGCAGAGTTAATGGACAACCAATTGCAATTTGCTTTTCTTCGTTTTTTTTTTTTTACATCAAAATGACCTCCACCATATTTTTCTTCTTCCTCCTCTGTTTTTTTTCTTTTAAAGAAAAAGAGTTCAGTGCCATCTAGTGGGGGAGGGGATGGAGCAAGTCAATGTTCTTCCCATTTCCAGGGATCTGTACCACTAACTGTTATTCAACAGGGAGAGATGGTCCTCAGTATTTCCATTCTCTCTTTGTGATCTTCACGTCCCAAGAGGTGATGTTCAATTTACATGGCCTCCAGCCTTCATCCTTTGTAATGAACCACCTACTGAAGACAAAGGAACTCATACTAGTGTTGTATTACTTGGAGTAGCACTGGCTCTGGAGGCAGTTCACTGCTCTAATTACAGGATTTCAAATACAAGACAGTAATCAAACCAAACACAGATATAACAAATTATATCTACTAATGCTTTTTATCGTTCCAATGCACCTTGGATACTGGTGGGGGTGAATCCTCAGCATGCCAACCCTTCTACTAACACAGACATAAAAGATGCTGCCTATCCCATAGAAGCATCTTATGATAACTCCCACAAACACTTGACCCGTCAGTCAAACAGATTTTGGGGTGTTCAGGTGACTCAGAACCAAGCAGATGCTCTACAAAGGAAGACCTGGACCACAAAACACCATATAAAAGTTTGTTGACTAAAACCTGGGCATCTAAACCAGCTGTTAATGCTCCTTCTATCATTTTTTTTTAATAGAAAAAGGCATTTTCAGAAGGAAACATCAGCCAGCTGCATAAACACAACCTAGCCATACACACACGCACACAGAGACACATGGAGATTAGGCACACAGCTATGTACACACTTGTGTTTAGCTGTGCACACACTAGTATCTAGCTGCACACACCAACACCTAGCTGGACATCTTCTGCCCTCCCCCCTGCCAACTCCCCAAAGGCATTTGTTTTGCTCTCTAAAAAACCCATTTTGATTGCAAAGTTAAGCAAGTTCGTGAATGCCAGATTTAAGATCACCCGTGCAACATTAATTCACCCCTTATGCAAACAAATTATGATACAATCTTTAATTACATGATTTTTGTTTCCATGGGTCTCCCGCTTTTTTCAGCACAAAGGATGGATGTTGCTCACTTAATGAACGCTATTCAAATTTTCTCCTATCCTTATCATCCAATGTGTGGTGCATGTACTATTTACTGCAGAGCATCCAGAACTTGTATTGAATACAGAATGATTAATTTCCTCATGGGCCTTTCTATAGTGGTGTTCTCATTGTAGTGTTTGAGGGCTGTTTTTTTTACAAACATCAATGAATTTATCTTCACAGCTCCCTGCTGAGGAACAGAGATAAAAGCCAATATTTTCAAACATGTCAGTGTATTTTGGGTGCTCAATTAAAGAAGCTTAGAACCAAAACTTTCAGAGTGCTTAGCACTTTCCTTCCTCAGAGAACAGCTCCCAGTTACCTTGGCTCTAGACACAGTGGGCAGTATTTCTACAAATTAGTGTATGGGTGACTGAACCTGGATACACAGAAAATGGGGACCACATGGACAGTAGTTGGGAAGAATGTCATTTATCTGAGTCACCTAGCTTCATAACCGCAACTCTCACAAAGGGTGAAATAAAATCAAATTTTCAATTTCAATTCAATTGCCTGAACCATGTGTCCATGATTTTTCCTACCTGAATTCATCTGCTAGGCTCACTACACAGCCTCCAAACTCTTCACCAAACAGCTGCCATCTCAGGACTGCAGAGTCCTCGTTCATCCATCACCTACCATGAATGGAAACAGAATTTGTGTAGAAAGTAGGACCTGATCGTGTATCTTACTTCATGAACACAAGACACAAGTGAATGGCAATTCACGGGCAATTTTTATTGTGGTGTTTTCTTAGTCTTGATTTAGTGACCTGAAGTTGTGACAAACAGGAGAAGCATGCATGAGCTGACACAAAATTAATCAGGGGGTCAGCAGCTGAATGGAGTGTAGCATCTAAAGAACAGATTTGTTTGGAGAGGAAGCAAAATGAATTGCTGAGCAGAAAGTGGGAAGACATGTAGGTGAGCAGTCCTATGTCATCTTTTCAATAAAGCTGAGGGAATGGCCAACCCTAAATGGCCTCACACAAAGACAGGTAAAAGACAGTACCCAACTAAAAAGAACCACAGTATGATGCTGTTTTTCCAAAGACAAAACAAAACAAAACAAATGACTGGGAGCTTTCCACTAAAATTGCTTCCTCCTGTGAAAACTTACTCTTTATTATTTAGCTGTCAACTGTCAAAACCACATCACTGTTAACAACCTAAGGCTACACTGTGGACACTGCTTCTCATCAGAACATCTCCAAAAATATTTTTAAGCTCAGGCAAAACAAGGATGAACTTTTTTGAAGCAAATTATAATTAAACTTTCCCTCAAACTGCCCAGCGTGAACATCATGCTTGCAAAATGTCAGCCCAAGCAGTTAAAATTTAGCAAAGCTACAAGCTACTGAAAATAAGGCCTGGTAGGCAAACTTAGTCAACTGAAGACATTATCCCTGCACCACCTCCACACAGACTGACTGTTCATGCGC
Organism: Haliaeetus albicilla; assembly: GCF_947461875.1. Taxonomy (NCBI): domain Eukaryota; kingdom Metazoa; phylum Chordata; class Aves; order Accipitriformes; family Accipitridae; genus Haliaeetus; species Haliaeetus albicilla. The sequence continues at coordinate 8,766,789 of NC_091501.1, read as the reverse complement.
ACTGTGGTAAACTGCAGAATAACTTGGAACCTATCACTCCACCTTTAAAGGTGTTGCCATGAGTTTTATCTTTTTCAAGGTGTTAGGATCCAAATGTGTACCACACTCACAGGTGTGTGCCTGTCTCTCTGGAGTCCTGAGTAAACACTCAAGCTCTTGCAATGTCAGAGGAGAACCAAGAAAATATTTAAGAAAAATAAAACACCTAAGTTGCACATGTGTAAGTCTCTGTTGATAGAGGGAGTTCTGGGCTAGGAGACAACTCAGCCAAAGCATAGAGGCAATCTTTAGCCCTCAGGGCTATTTCAAATTCACTCCCTACAACAGAAAACACATCTCAGACCTTGCTTTCACAAACAGAGATTCAGCTTCACTCTGGTGCACTCTGTGATCCCAGCAGCCACTCTGTTATGCCTCCTGCTTATTGTCTTGCCAACTTGGTAGTCAACATCTTCATATTCTACAGCTTCTTCTCTGAGTTGGACTAGGTTTCACATGAACTCTCTCCTGCAGATCTGTTTCCCCAAATGCCTTGCTAAGAGGACTACTGTTTCATACAAGCCCCACTGTGCTTCCCCCAGTTTACCTTACGGATACATCAAGCCCAGCCTCCTACCCGAAATCCTGCTGCAGGAAAAACCCATTGTCTGCTGCAGTGATGAAGGTGACATTGCTGTGAATGCAGGAGTTAGTTATATAGCAAGGTTACTTGCTGCTTAAAGCCAGCTACAAAAGGAAGATGGCTCTTCGACATCACCATCATTGGGCTCAGCTGAAAACAGGAGATATTGCTTCTCATTAAAATTCATAGATCTTGCGACTTTTATAGAGATAGCAAGAAGAATCCAGGATGGCAATGATGAGATATTAGGGCCAAAGAGTACTGACTCAGAGCAAAAACTCAGACTTCTGGCTGCCAATAATAAGCATATTTTGTAAGAAGTTACTTTTATTCTTAAAGCTGCTTCTAACACATTGATCTTCAATACACTAAAGCCTGAATAATTCTGATTTTGCTGTAGTGCATCAATATTTAGTTCATATAGGCAGTCTTATATGAAGGTGCATCTGTAGTACTGTTAGTTTGCTTGACGTGGCAAGTCACACTACACAACCTTCCCTAAGCTTCTGACAGATTTCAGAACCCATTGTTCATTCCCAGAGAGATTTCTGGACATGAGTTCTACCAATGAGCAGTGTTTTGTGAACTAATCCACTGAAAGACAGAGCCACAGTCTTTGTAGACCACTAACACCATCTTTGGTAATGAATGTATCACATCTGTGATTGGCTCCCAGCTGCCAATTCAATTTGTTGCTTCTTTTAGTCACAATAGAAGAACAAGGATTAGTTAAAAATCAGAATTCATAGATCACAAGAAATCATCACAGAAGGGACTGGGAAGAAAACCAGTAAGCAAAACCAAAAATAGCACCTGCTTAGAAAAACTATGTTCTCTAAAAACACTCAATTTTGGAACATGACTCAGAAGTAAGACCTCAATCTTCATGTATTTCATTTGGCTGTGAAGTCCTAGCAGAGTAGATTCATTTAAAAATCAAAAAAGAAAAGAATGTATATACATATACATTGTGTGTCTCTCTGAAAGCAGCTGACATCTAGGGTGATAAACTCTCTATTTAGACATAAGTATGCTGCTATCTTCAACAGTTTTGCATTTACCTTTCCTCATTTATTACCACCAACAATATTTGCATGAAAATAAAGTATCTGGTTCTTCAGAGTTCATTCATTCATTTCCCCACACAAAACTTTAGCACTGTGATATCGCAATTGGTTGTTGAGGAATTGATTAGATCACAAAGAAAGGATTAGAGCTCCAGGTGGGAAACATGCAGCAGGAAGAGATGACTGCCTAAGCAAAAAGACCTAGTTTCCATGCAATTGCCATTGGTTTGTTAGTTTTAACAAAGAATAAAGGAAAGAGGAGGAAAGAAAATCTATACATTTCAGCAGAATTGCTACCAGTGCTCATTTTCTAAGAGATGGCAGCAGCTCCTTAAGGACTATTCTTCTTCTGTCAACACTGAGTTGAAATCACAACAGTTAGTTTCACATGCCATTGTTATTTTTCATTGGAAATTGCAATCCAATAAACCACTAAAAATACCACTAAATCTGATACACCAAATGAGGCATTTACAGAAACGTACAGCTTGATGTCTCTCTTCTAGAGCACCTTTCAGAAGCTAGGCATCTCAAAGTGCTTTACAGCAACAACGTAGATGATTACAGTGCAGTGAATGGATGCAAACTCGGTAGGTACAACGTGTTTGAGGGAAGTGCCTGTTTGGAGTGTCCTGCCAGGACAGTGAGTCGCTTTCCTTCCCACATATCTGACTTAGGGCCAGAGTGATCCCTACAGTCAAGAGGATTTATGGTTGGAGACCCCACGCAGCAGCTGACCATTTGCCCGTGACTTGCATGCTGGCAGCAGCAGCTGCAATTGTGAAGACCTCAAAGCTCAGTTCTGCAGGCACAGCCCCGTGCTGCCATTTTCGGAAATCCTGTTCAGAGCAGAATGGACCCGTTACTAGGGCAGACTGGGGCCACTGCAGCCAGGTTGGACACAGTTGGATTTCAAAGCTCAGTAGTAGTTAGCTGCTTGTCTGCTTAACTGATGGAAGAAGAGCACTCCAAGGCATCTCCAGCACTTCCAGTAAGCTCAGTGTAACAATGGCTTAGCAGGAGGACATCTCTAAGACCACGGCAACAAACTTGGCCCTTCTTTGAATACTGGGTTAGCACTAAGTACAACAGGGCCATTCACAGAGCAGGACTGAGCCTGAACGACTCAGGGCAAGCAACTGAAGACAGAAGGTCTTAACACCTCCAGAGAGTAATTTGTGCAGACTACCCACCACAGCAGAGCAAATGAGGAGTTTGATATGCTTTTGACAATTATTTGGGGTATTCAGTCATCTGCAACATAGTCATTATGGCTCATATTCTGAAGTTGTTCCAGTGAGAACTGCTGTGCCACGGAAGACATGTATTTATTCACCTTTGCTGTAAAGGCCTCAAGTAAGTACCCACATAACAAGAAACAATGAAGAGTACTAGGCCTTAATGACCGTATGCTGATTGCCCAACAGGTATGTTAAAGAGATTGGCCTGCAAGAAGCTAATTCTCTTGATTGTTTCCAGAGAAATGGACTAAGGAACAAAATTTCCCACGGACAAAAATGGAAAAAAGGAAATTTGGGACTCATAACCATAAAATCTGGAGAAGGAATTTTTCACAGGAAAAAGGGAACAGATGCCCAGAGAGCACATGTAGGAGGTAGGAGCAGGGGTCATTCAGCCTGAGTACTGGCAAGGTCAGATAGAATGAGATGAATCAAAAAAACCTTTGCAGCTAAAAAGACAAGCATAAGCTGCAAGAAGAAAGATCCTGAATACTCCCCAAAACCTGCCCGCCAGACAGAAGAATGCTCCCACAGGCTGAAGAAACTGAGGCTGGGAAGTGCATGCAAGATTGATTATGTTTCTCTAGACAGGCAAATTCTGAGGCAAAGAGCAATGCCAGTTACCAGTGCTGTGTAAGGTCGCTGCATGTATCCTGGGGCTACCCTGACATAGTAAACAGCAGCTTCATGTCACCCACCAGGACCGAAGGAAAGAACTCCAAACTAAAACCAAAAAATTACCTGTTTCCAAGGCTCTGCCTCCAAAAGACTACAGAAGGGAGAAAGGCTAATCAATGATGTTTAGGTCTACAAAGAGTGCTACTGAGATGACTGGGTAACTGGGAGTCCAGCCAGATCTTGGAAAACCTGCTGACTTGCAAATAGAGACAGTCAGAGAGTGGATGGGTATCTAGAGTGCTCCCAAAGACCTAATGATGTATCCTGTGGTCAGCATTGGTTGAGATACCCTAAGACAAGAAGGGACCTAAACCAGGAAAACATGGAGAGAAATCTCCATTGGATTGCACCGTGGAGGTCAACAGGTATATACCATATCAAAGTCTGCCGAAACTCAGGGGACCCAACAGCTCACAAACCCAAGAGGTCTAGATGCTAGACAGCATCTTGACAAGAGTTCAGCATGCAGAAACAGAAACTTGAACCCAAAGAGACCCTACCAATCTCCTTGGGTGTTCTGTTTAAGAGATTGATGTCTTCCTGAAAATTTTATTGCTGGAACATTTTCATTTGCTCTTTGTTTTTACACTTGGTCAAACAGAGTTAGAGATGGACAGCTGTTTTGACCCCATTTGAAAACCTTGATGGATGTCCTTTCAGATGAGTTCTGCAAGGAATAATGGAAGAGAAACTGCAAGAGCTTTTATCAGCAGTGAGTCAGATGTCTCCATTATTTCTTCTCAACTGATTCCATCATTTTAATATTTTTCCTTTTTTCCTCCCCCCGCAATACTTTGTTCCAGCCAAGAAAGATGCATCTTTGTTACTATTACCTTTTAAAGTATTATGCTCATGTTGTTGGTAAAGTAAAAATAATACTTTACTTCTGTAGTATGTTTTTCACTAGGGGAAGCTGAAGCATTTTCTAAGAAACAATTATTCTTCACAACCCATTTCTGAAGCAGACATTATTATCCCCAGTTTACAGAGGGATGAAATGGCAGATAGGTTAATTAACTTGCTTAAGGTCATCCAGTGAGTTAGTAATGGAGCTACGAAAAAACAAGATTCAACAATTCTCATTCCCAGTCCCTTGATCTAACCACTAAGAAATATTCCTTCTCTTCAGTCTTAAGTACTTCATTTAAATCACTGATCATTTATTCTGACATATTGTTGAACTACAAATTAGCCAGTCTAAATGACAAGTATGTAGATGTGTGGAGATCTACAGCATCCTCCCCTCGCTTGCCTGTTCAGCTTCATGCACCCCCTGCTATGCTGAACAGCTCGCCTGCCATTAAAAATGGATGTGCTACAGTTCTTCTGGAGAGCTGTCAATACCATTTCAGGCATGAGTCCGAGGGCATCGCAAGAGAGAGGAAGAGCATTTGCTCTCTTTCCCCAGGAGGTAAGAAGGCTTCCTCAACAGCCCAGCTGTCCGGGAAAACAATAAGCTCAAGATGCCAACTGGCTTTGAAAAATAATTTCTATTTTTCTCTTATGCTGCATCTCACTCCCAAGTGTTTCCAGTGTTAGATAGCTGGAGTGGCAGTATTTAATAGCTGCATCTTTGTAGATTTCACTCTGTGGCATTAGTTTGGTGAGTTATTTTAAAGTCAATATATCCTTCAAATGCCCAGCCAAAGTCTGTCAGTCTCTTAATACAACACCTTATCTCCAGAGGGATTTGTACTGCTAGATGTCTCCATGGCTCAGCGTGAATTGCTGCGCAACAAAATACAGTTGAAGTTCACCAATTAATCATGATCACATAAAAAATGAGTAACAAATCTATTCTAAACACATATGTAGCCAATGCAGTTTTACCAAATGCTCAGAGGCTCCTTCTATTTGACTCAGATGAAGATAATTTTGTTCCCTCATGTAGCGTTCGCCGCATATCAAGGTGCCGCGATTAGATCACTGATCACCCCCAGACCAGGGAAAGAGACAGATAACACACACAGTGTGAGCGCCAACTTCCACCTTTTATTGCGCAGTCAATTCCTTTTATACTAACAAGGGTAGGTGGGATTACAGACACATCATAAGGCTGCGACTAACCCTCTAACTTTCCGTGACATCGCGAGATCTTCCGAACGCCGAACCCTACATCTCCCCCCTCTCTATGACGAGTTGGCCTCTATTATTATGAACAATTCCACACCAAGAAATAACTAAGTAAAGTACTATGAGTATAAACATATTTCTACAACTAAGTTGAAACACTCCATCTTAAACACCCGTAAATGTCCCATTTACCCTGAAGAGCAAAGAGCTCCCTTATAGAAATTCACACAGGAGGTAGATTGAAAGTTATACAGATACATCATGAGGCTTGGAAAGAATTACTTCTATTACTCTATAAGGTTTATCATTGGTGCACTGATGTTAAGGCTTAATGTCTGAGGCACCTGGATTCCTGGCTGCGAGCTCTGACAGCCGGATCCCATAAAGGCACGTATTGATGGACTCTGAGAGGGACGTCATCCAGATACACATCAGGGTCCCCCACTTGGCTTCGCATCCACTGCCAGAAGTTTGTAGCAGATACCCAAGGTGTCACAAGCCAGGAAAGGATGACAGCAACCTGTAGAAAAAACACTCAAACACTACGAGGTTAAGGCAGGACGAATCATACGACTAGGAACCCATTTCAGTAGCCCTTCAGGTGTCTGTACACAGGCATACCCTCGCCCAAGACAACGCAACTCAAACGGCCCATCCCATTGGCGTGTCTGAAAGTCACGTACGCGGACCAACAGGTAGGGACCTTTCTCTTCCGTGTTCGTAAAGTGTCGTTGCGCCGCCGTCTCTTCCAGATCCCCTCGAACTGTCTGATTTAGTGAAGTTAATGCAGTTAACAGAAGACGCTGTGTACGGAGAGCAGGTGTGTTTTCCTGTAACCAGGAGGGCTCCTCCTGCTCCCCCTCCCTAAGCCGATCGAGTAAGGCCTTTAAAGTTCGATGTGCTCGTTCTACAATGGCCTGGCCAGTGCTATTTGAGGGATGCCAAGTTTACTTAACAAGCTGAACAAGGTAAAATTATTACAATAGCTAAAATCACAATAACTACAATAATGCCCATAATTCTTTGAGCCAACCCATTACCCCTAATGACCCGAACCATGAGGACTATGAGGAAGATGAACCATCCATACATTCTTGTGTCATCTTGCTCCGCGAACTCAGCCCAGCAATCGGTAGGTGCCAGCGTTCCGTGGGCGTCCCCACAGAGGCAACGATGGCCTCACCGTACACCAGCCCGATGCTCTTCGGAAAATCCCGGTATTTATACATTTGCAGAGGAACGGGTTTTGGCACACGTGGCCAGCGGGTGCCAAAAGTCTGCCTCGGTTGCAATCTATGACGCATGCGCTTGCTGGCCAGGCGCGCTGCACGAGTCATAGCCATCTTGTCTATTGGTTCATGGGCTTTATGATGCAGTTGCGGTGCACAGAGAATCTTGACCTGTTATGTTAACCAAGGTGACCTACAGATTAGTTGTTGACTGAGGTGGTATTCATATTGCCACACCATCTATGATGCTCCAGATGATGATGGTCGTGCAAATTCAACAGGAGTCCGTCGTGGGCCTGTATCTGTGGAAACACAATCAACCTCGTTCCCAGGTTATTAATGGAAATAGACCTTACCCCTAATTTTGGCTTTAACTAACTTTTACGTTTACCCCACACTGTCTTCCCGTAATCACACGATGTTTAATCAAATTATGCTTAACACACTTTTTACCTAAAGCAAGTTCTATATACAATAAGGCATGTTGTTCTAAAAACCTCTCTGAAGGACTCAATGTCTGCTAGTCCTCTAAAGTATAATACTCTATCAGTCAGAATCTGTTGGATCAGTGGCTCCAGCACCCGCCGGTGCCGTCCCAGTTGCCATTGGGACAATGTCTTTAATTTCTCAAGGACTTTCCAGTGAAACGCCTCCCTTTTTTTTTTTTTTTTTTTATACTCTCCTCCAATGCCTCTCCCTCTCGTCTGCAGAGGCTACTGCAGGCGGCTCCGCGTCTATCGCGGGCGCAGTTGGTTTCACCGTCTCTGGTTCCGAGAGGCGGGATGGATGAAAGGGCGGTGGCGGGGGAGCGGATGGTTCTGCCCGGGGGCCGGCCGCGGCCGCGACTGGCGGCGGCCATTCCATGGCCGGCTGACACGCACCGCTGCAAGGCGGCGGAGGGGGGGGCGGAAAGGAAGGGAGGAGGGAGGGGGCGGAGGAAGCGCCGGAGGGGGTGCAGCTGACGGCTCAGCAGGCACAGGCTCAGGCAAAGGCTCAGGAGGCTCCGTCCGCTCTCCCGGCAAGGGCGCCTGATTTCCCCCCGCGGGGGGGTGCTTCCTCCTCTGCCACAGTCTCCAACCCCCGCTGCCTCCCAGTTATCCCCCCCGCGGGTGGCCGTTCCTCCCACTCTCTCAACTAACGGTACAAATCTCCCTTAACGTCCCCGCCTGGATCCCAGTCCAAGAGGCACTCCCCCAAGTCCTTCCGAACCTCCCGCCGTAACTCCCCCCATGGACACCGCAGAGGGGGCTCGTCCGTCCCCGCTGGTACCGTCCCTACAGGAAAAACCTCCGTCTCTGCCGTACTCTCCGTGTCCACGCTCTCAGTCGGAGATGGACCGCTCTGTGAGCCCCGCTCCACAGCCGCCCACTCCGTCCGAGTCTGACTCGCTGTCCCTGGGGGCACTGCCCCCCCTTGGTTTTGAACCGGCGCTTCATCCGCAAACAAAACAGCTCGCGCCGCCGACCAACACTCCCCAGCTTTCCGTCCTGCCGTAACTACCTCCTCCACTCTCCCCCACGCTTGTAATCGTTCCGCAGCTCCGCGCTTACCCGCGAGTGCCGACTGGAGCAACAGTTCCCGAATCTCTCCCCAATTTGGGGGACTTAATACTTCTTTGGGAGAGCCCATCCCTCCCCGGCGCAGCACCCATTGGATGCATTCGCCTGTGGGGCCCCTCCTAATCGTTCCGTGAGCACCCACCTTATCAGCCAACACTTTCAACACCTGAATCACTTGCGCAAGTTCCATCGTCGCCTAGTGCGACCGATCACGTCGGGGTCACCATTATGTAGCGTTCGCCGCATATCAAGGTGCCGCGATTAGATCACTGATCACCCCCAGACCAGGGAAAGAGACAGATAACACACACAGTGTGAGCGCCAACTTCCACCTTTTATTGCGCAGTCAATTCCTTTTATACTAACAAGGGTAGGTGGGATTACAGACACATCATAAGGCTGCGACTAACCCTCTAACTTTCCGTGACATCGCGAGATCTTCCGAACGCCGAACCCTACACCCTCATGTCAATATAATAAGAAAATGTTAAGAGATCATCTTGCAGCATGAGATGATAGTTCTAAGCATAAGACTTAGGGGTGAAGCTGATTACTGTGTCATACAGCAACTACTCAGATACCTCATTTCCAAGATCAAATGAAACAAGTTCAGACTCTTCTTTCCTCTAAGTGTCAATAAAGAAGCACCAATGAGCAAACTGTCACCCTGATCTTTTTTTCTTTCTAAGTATACCTTTGCCTTCTCAGGACAAACTCACAGTGGCTCAAGTGCTGGATTTTGCCAAAAACCTACCTGAAGACTATTCAAAATTCAGTTGTAACTAAAACATATACACAAGAGGAATTAACCAGATAGGGAATTCCAAATCACTATTGACCAAATGAAATAATTCCAGACCAAATTACTGCCAACTATTTGTAAAAACGTCTTCCCCGTACTTTATCATGAGGTCTCTTCCTCTTTTTTGGCTGCTCTGCACGTGCTTTGTGCATGATTCTTCACTCCCTTGATTTCTTTCCTTCACAACAGTCCCCATGCAGAGAATGCCTATGTTGTCTCTCAGCCCCAAGTCAACTCATTCTCCTTTAACTCTTTTCTAAGGTTTCACTTTTTTCACTCACGTGTCTGCTACTGATTTTCTTCTAAATAATTGCTGACAAGTCAAAACACTTTCCTCTATTTACAACAAGAAGCTCAGGAGGATCTAACAACATGTCCATAGAATTCATCTCATTGCAAGCCCGTTCCTGTTGTCAGCCTCCGCTGCTTCCTTTCATTCCCTGTTACTACTATCCCTTAGTGCATCAAGCCTAATTTGGACTGTGAAAACCTCAGAGTGGGGACATTCACTTTATGTGTCCAAAAGACTCCACACACACTTACAGCGCTATTTAAAGAGCATTACATTGGTCTAATTAGACAGGTGGATCTGCATAGCAGTGTAGATACCACCAGCTTCAGGAACTGGAGGTCTAGCTCTTGTGCACCCCATCTCCGTAACTACCCCATCTCCGTAACTACCCCATCATGCTGCACTAGGGTGAAGGTGGATGAGCTTCACAAAGATGAAGGAGTGGAACATAAATGTCTTCCACTCCTGTCACCTTCCCATGGTGATAACTAAAATAATCAGCAAAGGAATACCTTCTGTGACTAGAGGCACAATAATAAAGAGCTTGGACAGCAGTCCAGCCATCATCCTGAACATTAAGTACTAGCAACTAAAAAAGGAGTGCAGCCACCAGTATACCGCTGATGGTAATTATTCGCAGGGATACAGGTTACAGCACTGCTAGGCAGCCAAACTGGCCTGTCTAACCTGTTCTCACAACAGGCATCATGTCAGGGAGAGTGATTTGGACAGTGTCCTCCACAGTGAAATACATCACCCAGTGAGTTAAACTCCCCAGGACAATCTAGGGAGACACAGTCCCTCAGATGAGGTGTGCAAGACAATTTATGGCTACATGGATTGCAAAGCAGACCATGCTCCGCTTCTGCAAATTTGCAGATGTGTTGAGTTGTCACTTTGTTGACTGTTGTGACCTTGATATTCTTTCCTGAGTGTCTGTACACTGCCTTACTGGCTAATACGCTAGCTAATGGCTGGGTGCTTTGCAAGCAATTCTCCTCATAACCACAGTAATAACAGTGATATAATAATGAAAATATGCTCTTGTGAGTGCACGTTTACTTTATTGCTGACCTCAGATTTAGTAATATTTGCATGCTGTTGCACAGCTGATAGGAGAAACAACTGATTTTAGAGGAAAAAAGGCAGAAGAAATTAACTATATGCAGACCTGTTCATATATGTGTGCTTCCATCACACCAAAAAAAGCCATGCTGGAGCCTGCAAAGTGTAGGCAACAACACTGGGTCTCTGAAGAGAAAATCTTTGTATTGTGACTACTTCCTAGTGATCCAGACCTGTGATGTGTAACTATGAATGACAAAGTCAGTTTGCCTACTGCCCTGATAAGGAACAGCCATAATTCTCACATCAGCCTAATCCACTAAATGTCTCTGTCCTGAAACTCAGCAGAGTAACTTTAGACTATCAGACCCCAGGGCAATAATGTTGCAGAAATCCAGAAATGGAACCAGAGCCATGCTACTGGGTCCACTTTTAGGTAAATCAATACTTTGAGGGAAAGAGGAAGATGTGTTTCCATGGTCTATATGCCAAATTTCTGAGTGTGGGTAAAATGCAAGAAGAATTGGATATTTTCATTGATGAGGAGAAATGAGATCAAACTGACATAATTACTAAAGCAGGCAGCATGATTTACCAAACCGGAATATTAAAATATTTTGCCACAACCCTTTTAAACAAATAAAGAAATTTGAAGATGTGAGAAGGTGAAAGTACATATTAAACCACCACCACCATTATTTTAGAGGTGCAGAGACAGTAACTTGTCCCAATTAACCCTACTAAAGAGGGGTGGAATGGAGTGGAGATGGCTACTGAAAATTAGACTGCTTATTCCTCAAAAAAATTCTAGAAAAAATGTGCTCGATTTGGAGCTGTATGAGAAAAAAAAACCAAATAGCCAGCAGCCATGTCTCATTAGATTTTCCAGAACTTATTTTCTATGACAGAAGTTATTCCAGTCTATCTGGAATAAGTAGTTTGGAACTCATAATGTTTAAACAATTTAATCATGGGACAAAAAAAGCGGTGGTTGCTTAGGAGCCAGCAATCACAATTTGATTATAACAAATGAAAAAGGACAGTCCCAGCCAAGGAAATACTCTCCTACACAGAGATACTTCAGAAAGACTATCTCCATCAAGATGAGAGAAATGATGACAAAAATACGGTTCAAAAATAGAGGTAGAAATATAAATGAGAATTCTTATGCTCTTACTCCATAGTCTAAGTCATGATTGCATAATTAACAAAATGGCCAATTTTGGCTGAAGGACAATTTTGGCTCAGAAGCAGGGTGAAGGAATGAAACACTCAGAAGTTAAAAGCATAGTATTGCACAATGTGGAAAGGCAAAAATATAGGAAAAAATGTTCTGGAGTATAAAAAAAATGAAGACTACAGAAAATGCAAATGTAATGTGACCACAGACTGTAAAATGGGGAGTGCAACAATGCCGAGGTATACGAGTAGGTAGAGATGGCAAAATATCACAGAAGTGGCAGAAATGGTAAAAACTTCTACTCCCTCCTCAGAAAGATTAAGAGGCCCTTTACTATCTACTTAAAAAAAAAAAAAGCACTTTTCAGTCCATCAGAACGTAATGAAGATGGTAAACAACATCTACTGGAACAAACATTTTAAAATCAGGATGTTTAGAGAACTTTTGTATAACAATTTTTGAAGAACCAGCTAAAGAAATCCCAGGAATGTTAGTTTTTAATAGATCTTGGAATATGAAAGAAATTATGGAAGATCATGCCAACGTTCAGAAAGGGCAAGAGAGGTGGCCTGGGTGCCTAGGCCGCGGGGCTGATCTGCCCAGGACAAGCACGGAAAAGGTGACAGAAAATTAATCAAGGAAGGACAAAGGAATAACAACCTATTTAATGCCAGCCAGTGTACGCTCTTCCAGAAAACAGATCTAGCCAGACAAACCCGCTTTCATTCTCTGATGGCGTTACTCATTTGGCTTATAAATGTAATCACATAATTGCCATTTACTCAGATGTTTGCAGGGAGTCTGATTTAGCACCTCCTGGCACTGATTAAAAATTAGCATAAATCGAGCACCGGGAAGGCTCCTGTGAAGTGGGCTCGTGGGGAGCCGAGGGCCTGCCACCAGCGGCGGCTGGGGGGGACCCGGTGCCTGGCCTCACGCCTCAGGGGTTTCCCGCCGCTCCCCTGGGCCCTCACTCCAAGGCGAGTGACCACGAGGCGCGGGCAGGGGACCCGCATCGCCTCCGAGCACCCCGACAAAAGGCCGTATGGTGCGGGGAAAGAAGAGACGGGTCAGCCCGGCCAGGGGGGAGCGGGCGGCGGCGGCGACCACCGAGCCGCCCCTCACGGCCCTGCTCCGCCCCGCCCCGCCCCGCGCCTCACAGAGCCCGACGTCACCCGCCGCGACGCCTCGGCGGGGAAGCCACTGCGCATGCGCCGCCGCGGACGCCCTGCCGAGCTGCGCCGCTCTGCCCGCGGGTCAGCCCGGGGCGCTGCCGGGGGCCGTGAAGCAGAAAGGGGGGAAATGGGCTCCGGGCGCTCGTCCCGGGGGGGTTCGGCCGAGCCTGCGCCGCCTCCCGGGCCCTGGGGCGGGATCCCGGGCCCCGCTGGGGCTGCCGGGCGGGTAGCGCAGGCCTCTGGCACCGGGGAGGTGGCTGGGGCCACGCCGAGGTGCGGTCGGAGCCCCCGGGTGGGTTTCCCGGGTCGCCCTCCTGGAGGGGAGCGAGGCCGCCGCGGAGCGGGGGGCGGCAGGGCTTGCTGGAGGGCGGCAATGGGCCGTGCCCGGCTCGGGTGCCCCTCTGGCCGGGCGGCGGCCCGGGGCGGCCTGCTTTTCCCTGTGTGGGCACGGAACAGCCAGGAGGAGTTCTGGAAGCAGAAGGTTCTCCTGGCATATGCGAAGTGAGACGAGCTAGCGGATTGGGAGGAAAAATCCCAGCCTAGGATGGGAAAGCAGGGCTTTGGGGAGCAGGTGAAGGAGCAGCACTGCGTGGTGGTCTTGGTTTAGGGGTGTTAATTACCAGTAGATGATCCTGAAAGTATCATTGCTGTGAGTGACAAGAACAAAACTGTTCTTCTGGTAGCATCCACAGAATCGGAGGTCACCCTAAAACAGGCTTTGGATAGCTCCGGCACTGGGGAGTTTGTAGCCTTCACCTTTCTTATGTCTCAAATGTTCTTAGGCTGGTAAGGATTAATGGAGGTCTCCAGCCTTGGCTCGGGCTATTTGGATTCCTTTAGCAATTCTGAAGTGAAAAGCAGGTCCCTCAGACCACTAGTTTTCATTGTTTAGGAGCCAAAGGTATTTTTATTTTAAGGCTGCAGTTGGAAGAGGTTAAGCAAGCTTTGCATCCGAGTTGAGTCTGGTGATATTTTCAGAGTGATGATGTGACGAAGAGTTTTGGGGACAATTTGTTGCTTTATCTATGAATGTAGGAGTTAGGACTGGCTGTTCTGAAATGGGTGATTTAGCAAGACTTGGAGATCATTCCCCAACGTAATAGATGTTCACATTGAAGTGCTGCACTGCAATCATTTAAGAGCTTCTATCTTCTCACACTAGGCCTGCTGCCTTAACTGGAGATCTCTGACACGTTGCCTTCCCTTAATTACTTTTCCCATTATTCTCTTTGACTCAGATTACTTGTATTATTTTCATGCTTGATTTTTTTCCCCTTGCTTCCTTTCTAGTGCTTTGCTAACAGGAGCAAATCAAAGTAGACAGTTGTATATCAGGTCCTCCAGTGGGCAGACATAGTGAGGTTATGAATACTTCAGATCTGTGTTATTAAACAACAGGCTCCCTGTTGTCATACTAAAATGGACTTAGCCCTGTCCTGCTGATTACTCTTGTCCCTGCTCCATGCTCTTTAATTTTTTATGCTCATCTTCTGGAATCAGCTGTGCAATACTTCTTAAAACAAGAATTTTAAACTTTAACGTAAGTGTAGTGCACTTGAATGAACCCCACTTAATTTCTCTGGAGACTTATGTCATCACTTATTCAAAAAGGCACAGTACAGGCAATGTACAGCTTCAAATACAGGATTATGGGAATCTTATTCTTGTCTATTACATCCTATTCTGCAAAGAAAGAATACAGTAAAGATTAAAAGAGCAGCAAAAATGGGGAGGGCTAGGAAACCTAAGAGAAAACCCTTCATAATCCTTTAAAAGAGTGTGGATGTTGTCTCTGGTGGCCTAGTAACAATGATTTTGTCCTCGGAGCATTTTTATTGCAGAGGTGTCTTTAGGTAGGAAGTGGCTGAAAGAGAATGGGAAGCTGCTGATGTGGGATTTTATTGGGAAAAAAAAAAATCTAGCACAGGGAAATGATTTCTTTCTTCTCTTAAAAAGAATCAATATCAGGAGAGACTGAAAAGAGAATGGAGAAAAAGCTGATGGAAATGATCAAGGGAAGGGAGTTGAGATGGGAAAGATCTATATGATTCATATAGAGAAACGATTGATTTTATTTATTTTTACAGTTAATAGGCTGTTTTTGCTAGGTGGACTGTAACAATGTTCATACAGTGTTTTAAACAGGGTGAGACATTTTCATGAGGAAAAACTTCCAGGTTGCTTCCTCAATATGTTTAAATGGTGTCTTACCTTGTGCTTGCGTAGAAGTCAGAGGCATTGCAGTTGGCACCATTTTTGACAGAGTTCACACCATAATTGTTCCTGTGACTGGAGTTTAAAGGTAGCCTTAAGCAAGCTGAGTGGGATCTGCTAATAAACTATGGTAAATTGTCTTTCAGTGTAGGTACTTTTATAGTCCGTATTGCTGTCTGTAGTGCCTAGTTAGGCTGGTAGCTGTACCTTAGCGTAGACATTCTTTATATGCAGGATTATGTACTAAGAGTTAGACTGATTTCATGCAAGGTGTGTGTGACTTCAAACATGTGATCAGTGTACAATGAGTTGTTTTGTTTGCCTTAATTCTGGGATACCTTGCAATATTCAGTCATCTTAGAGTTGTGGTTCTCTTGTGTTTCCTTTTGCAGTAAGATCCATCTGTCTATGTGTGCCTGCTCTTCCTTGGGAGATGTCTAATGTTTCCAGTTATGCCCTTCGAATGGCCCGGCTGAGTGCTCAGATATTCGGAGAAGTTGTCAGGCCAACTGACTCGAAATCAATGAAAGTAGTGAAGTTATTCAGTGAGCAGCCTTTGGCCAAGCAGAAGGAGGTCTACAGCTGGTATCCACCTCACAACACCTACTATGCCCTCATGAAGAAACTCCGTTACTTTGGTCTCTACAGGTAATATCTGTGCTTGTAGGGTGGGAGCAGGACTGAAGGTGGGAAAGGGGTGGGTGTGAGTTCCGTTACAGTTTTTTTTCCTTAAAGGAAAGGGGAACATAGAAAAGAGTTTAGTTAGAATATGGTGCATATGGAAAGATGTACTTGATTGTTGCACTGAGGACAAGGAGAGTAAAATAAGTGACTACTGTCTAAGTAACTTTTACCATAATTAGAACCTTTTGTGAGAAAGACTTTAGATGTAGTTATGGGCAACCAGTTATATCGGAAATAGTTCTTGCTTTGGCTTTGTGGGGAAGGGTAAGAGAGCTTTCTTGTAGACAAGAGATGGGTCTGTAGTTCTGAATATGGCAAATGAATGTGCTACAAAAAGGTGATGCTACCTTAACTCAAAAAATTGCACGAAGACAGTCTTACCATATATTCTTCAATCACTTAACAGCTAATATCTAAAATTTAGAAGACAAGGAAAGTCTGTGTTAGGCTGGAGGAGCTTTTTATCCTTTAAAATAATTAAATTAAATTCAAATGTGGTTTAAATAGCCTTGTTAATTCCAGCTTCATCCAAACCAGTTGTCTTAATTTCTAAATGAATTTCCACAGTCTTGAGTAGGAAAAACTGCACTGCTAAAGGAACATCAGCAGGAGTCAAATGCAGTTCGTTGACTTCAGTCAGGTAGCACTAAAGAAAACCCTTAAAAGTGAGGCTGCTGACCTTGTAAAGTCAAAACAGATTAATTTCTATTGCTCTATCACAATGTTGACCATCAAGGATTGCATCCAGCATGCTCTTTGATTAGGTGAGCATGCAGATATTTTCTAGAATAGCTGTTTGTTGATACAGAAAGCCTCAATGACATGATAATGTTCTTTACTCTTCTTCCCCTCCTAATCTCAAGTTCCTTCTCTAGCTGCTTTGTATACAAAGAGCTTGTAGAGGATCAGGTTTTGCTGGTCAAATATATAATGAAGAGTCATAGACTAATAGGGGCTGGTAATAATGCACAAGCTTTTTGTTTCTTTTTTGGTGAAGTTGTGTTTAAAAATAGCAGTGCAGCATCTTAGGCTACTTAGGATGCAGGTGTGATCTTTGAAAAACACCTTTGCACTGAAAAATACAGGGACAGAGATTAAATAGAATTTTAGAACATTGTTGAGGATTCATTATCTCTGCCAGCCCCTCTATCCTCCTTCCTGTTTTATTCTTCTGTTAAGATTCTACCAGTAGCTGATGCCTTCTTCATAACTCATTCTTGAAGTCACCTGAGAGCAGTGTCATGTACTGTCATTACTGCTCAGTGTACCCCTGTTTTAGAAGCTAATGACCTGAGCTTAGTATCTAGCACAGAAACACAATGTGCTATTGCTAGACTGCTGAGCTAGATGAGGAGGGGGAAATTCTCATTCTTGTCTTTTTGTGATTTTTATATTTTACTGCTCATTCACACACAGTGGATCGATAAGTGCAATGGAAGTAATATATATATGCACACACCATTTGTTGCTGAAAAGGGCAACCTTGTTAGTTCTGAAAGTACTGGAAGAAATCTTTCATGTTATTCAGTCCAGAATTACTGCTAGCAGTAACATTGAATACATTGCAGTGAGTTTCAATATGGACTTCACTGTTAGAAAAAGTTTTGAGGGTTTTTTTCATTATTATACAGTTCAAAGAACCTTTCACATCTAGGTATTCCAAGAAATAGAGTAAACTTTTTTCTTTCCTCCCCCACCTAGGGATGAGCATCAGGACTTTAAAGAGGAGATGAGGCGATTGAAAAAGCTCCGTGGGAAGGAAAAACCAAAGAAGGGGGAAGGAAAGAGAGCTCTCAAGAAGAAATAGTACCACTTGGGCAATATAATGAACTACTCTGGAAATGCTGGAGAACAGCTGTAACCCAGGCTTTCTGTTCCCAGCTGGAGAGGGCTTGGCATGTGAGCTGTGTGTGGGGCACAAGAAACTGAAATACTGGAGTCCATCTTGGGAGTGCACTTGGGTCTTTGTGGTTTTATTCGTTTTGAATTTCTGTAATTTAAATATACTGTATATTGTAGCATGTAAGAGCCCTCTCTTACCCAAGTAGTAAAAACAATAGTAAAAAAATAAGTGCTCAGTGTTTTTCTTGCAAACACCTGTAGCTGTTTCAGTTTTCTGGATCTGGAAGATTGTTTGATTTTTTTCATTGTCTGTTTTACTTTCTTGGATTAATATCAACACTGTTTTGCATGTGGCCACAAAAAAGTAAGGTTTCCTACTTCTACTGCTGCTTGTCATCTTGCCTATTACAATGAGTTTCACTTCAGGTGGCTTTAGGTTTTTTTCGTTTTGTTTGGGTTTTCTTTTTTTTTTTGAAGTTGCTGTTAGAATCTATTGTTCTGCGTTCTACACTGGACAATATTTCATGGTCCATTGCCTGCCCACAGCACTTTCATTGTACCTTGAATATTTAGATGCTGCAACAGAAGAGGATGAAATATGAAGGCTCAAACTTTTCCAGTTTGAGACCCCCCACTAATTAAAATACAGTATTGTAAGTTTACTGTAATAAAAGGATTTTGAATTTATTTTGATTGCCTGGAGGACATGTATGAAATACTTCATAAGGTGATGAACAGTTTTACTGGTATTCAGTATATGGTTTTATCACTAGGCTCCTTCAGTGTTGCTAATATTAATGATTGTGTACATCTACCATTCTTCCTGTCGGGGAATAGAAAGTACAGAATGCAGCTGTGCTGCTCTGCCTGGCCAAGTGTGCATCTTGCCTGTGTATGCCCTGAAACAGCATCTTATAATTTCCAGACCATGTAAGTTTAGAGGAACATCCTTGAGGTAGTAAAGGAGAGCTATTAAAAATGTAGAGTGACTAGAGCAAAAAGTATTGCACAGTTATCTTGCGGTATGCTTGATTTTTGTGTACAGAGGCATTCTGAAGTAGGGAGGAGTACTAACCTACTGACATTTCTAAACCAAGCTTGTTCAGATGTAAGTGTATTTGAAGGGATCTGTGATCATTGAAATGAGTGGATCTACATAAATTTGTAACAGCTCAACAACTGTACTTCACCAAGGTTATTAATTGAAGAGGTGCTGATTGTATTAAAGGTGTTTCTGGTGAGCTGTGTAGTTCTTCATGTTCCTTAGTGAGTGTCACCTGGTTTTCTAAGCTTTAAGAGAAGGTGATTTTAGGTGATCTGTGGTGGTGTGAGAGAAGCACCTGAGTTCTTACCACTACAGTACAGAGGAGAGATATATATATTTTCCTAACTTCCATAGCATTTTGTTGACTGTGGTAAGATTCTCATTCTAATTTAAAATCTTTTTAGTAACTTAAAACTTTGCTCAACTCTAATGTGCCTATGGCATTTTAGTGTTCCATGTGTTGTCTGTGCATTGTGACCTGACTGGTACTGAAGTATACAGAGCCTGTGATGAGCCCTCTGAGAAGTACTGGGTTCCTGGGCTGTGTGCACGCAGCCCAGGGGAAGTGGTCTGGTTCCCTTGGATTCCTCTTGAGGAAGAAGGGTGGCATGGAGCCACGTACTAGGCAGGAGAGGGAATTGCCCGTAGTAGGAAGGTTGCTGCTACCTGACACTGTGTTTCTGGCTATGGCTGCGACGGGTGAAGTTGCTCAGTTGCTTGCTTTGGTGGAGAGAAAGACCGGTTCTGAACCTCTTTAGCAGAATTAACTGTGGCAGCTTTGGACAGCTGGTGATTGTACTTACAACAGCTTTGTAGGCAAGAACTTGATGTCTTCTAAAATTAAACCAAAGATCAATAAAAATGTTTTCTCTGTAATTTAAGATGAAAAATCAACAGCATCTTTTTTTTGTTCCTCTGAAACACTTAAAGCTTTGACAGCATGAACATGCAGGGGCGAGAAAGTGTGCATGCATCAAAAAGTGAATTATGGTCCTGCTCCAGTAAAGTAGGTATGCATGGCCTTAAACTGTGTGTGTGTGTGGAGACCTGGTTATAAGTATACATGTAATGATATATTAAAGTACAGTGTGACTGGCCATGCTTACGCTTCTGAATCCACATTTAGCCTACTTAAGGACTGAGGATCTACAGAGCCTACTGAGGGCAGTGAATGCTACAGGTATTCTGCATATTAGTGTGCCACCTTGCTAGACATAGATATGGACTCAGCAGTGTAATATTAGATAATTAGGCTTGGGGATCGGATCTGTTTTTCCTTGTCTACACCAAGCCACCTAGCTATTTATGGATTTTCAAGAAGTTCCTGTCGAGAACAGGAAAGCGAAAGGCTTGTTTGTCTACTCATCTATAATGATCCCCTTTGCAACCTGCCAGAGCAAACCTGCTCTAGAATTAAAGCATCACCCTGGGGACGTACTTTGGGAAGACAGTTACAGGAGCATATCCAAAAAGGGAGAGAAACTGATGGAAGTGGCTGTGAAGTAAGCAGATGTGAAACAAGTGGACTGAATTGTTGATTTTCATCTCTTCACAGCATTTGCAAAAGCAAAGTGGATGGAGTAGAAAAATGTTAACTTTTTATTAAAAAGAGCAGTGTAAGTACAAGAAAGGTTCCCCTGCCTAATTTTTCATGAACCTTCTTCTTTAGTACTCATTTACTAGAACTAGGTCTTCTCAAAAATGGCTGTTTCCCCTCCCCTGAGACTTCATAAAATAACAATGATTCAGCCGTTATTGGAGTATATCCTAGTATTAGGATAAACCATTGCTTGCTTGGAGTGTTAGTGTAACTATTTTGTTCCAGAAAATACAGCCTTCTCCTCTCCATAGGTGGGACAGAAATAGGCACTTTCCTACCAATCTGTGCTCTGTCATTTAGGAATAGACACTGCCTGAAGAAGGCCATGTTTTGTGAATTGCAGGGTCTAGACAAATTGGAAGTCAATCCTGACACATCATGCCAGGTATTAATGCAGTATGTGTATTTAGGAGGGGAAGGAGAGGTTCAGCCATTTTCTGAGGGGTAAGGATGTGCTTTACACAGCTATTGGTATAGTGGCACATCATTTTATGTACAAATTATCAAGCTCAATTAGATTTTTATTTTTGGCTTTCCCTTTACAATGATTCATTTCACCATTCAAACTCTGGTGTGTTTTGTTACAAAATTCACTCTTTTCCTGAGGGTGTGAGCTGACTGTCCTCAGCAGATGTTTAGTTTGATGTTTTAATTCTTGATCAGAATAAACCTGGTTAGCTGATCTCCAAGGGACTGAGAGTCAGAACCCTAACCTCTTCCCAATCCTGAACAGCTTTATTAAGTGCCACTGCTTCCTTATTTTATATGGCTTTATGTCTGTCTTTAATTATAGTCTGGTAAAATATCATCATAGCTGCTGAGTACTGCCTTGATAATCACAAGTTATTTTGTAAACAGGCTGACCCAAGTGCTGTATATATCCTATAGAGAGCACAGCTATTGCTAGAACCTCTTACTATTGAAAATCCTGTAGACAGGCCAAAGTTCACTTGCATATGACCACACTTTGTAGTGGTGGAAGGAAAAAAAAACGCAACGCAGTCTTGCTTTCTGGCAAAGGTACCAGTGTGTTAAAATACATGTGCTCTGCTCAGAAAAGTATTAACTTGAAAAAAAGTTTCTCCTAATGTGGAGAGAGTTTATTCTACTTATTAAAGCAATGCACTGAGTTTACACAGGTCAGCAAAATGCACCTGAGTTACTCTATGGTTTTAGGTAAATGGTTTGTCTTACTTGCCTATGTTTCCTCAGGAGTAAAATTAGAATAATGATCACTTAGTGAATAGTGTCATGAGGGTAAGCTGCTTCTAGGATGGGAATTTACCCCAGAAGAACCTTGTATAAAGAGCAGCTTAGTCTTGCTATGGTAGGACTTCTACTTCTGTGTATTTCAGAGCTTTATTTCAGAGAGATGATTGTATGCAACAGTTGATGACATTTTTAACACATAAAATAAGCTGTGGTACGTTACTGTGTTCACTGTTCTGCTTTAGATGTTAAGAGACTTCAAATGCTGAAAAAAATCTTGATTTGGTCAGAAAGTAAAAATTTAAAAGAAAAAAAATCACAGATATTTCTTAAACTGTAAAAGTTTTTTAATTTTAAAGTATCTGTGTGCATATTCCTCTACCACTTTGAGTTTGAAGGCCGTTTTAGGATCATTTTAAAAAACAACAATCAACAAAGTCTATATGTTTTGGAAAAGCTTTAGGAATCCAAAAGGCTGCTTTGATGAGGGAATAACAGTGTTTTGTATGTTTTTTCTTTCTTTTAAAGCACAAATGATAATATGCAAAGAAAACAAGTGCTATGGGGATCTCAGATCGATTCCTTTAAACACAGTTCTCCTCTGTAACTGTTTGATTGTGACACTGCTTGTACAATCCCTTGGGAGTAGATTCCGGAAACAAAATCCTTCAAGAGGACTCTCTCTCTTCATCATCTTGAACAATACCTTTATCATAAATCCTGGTAAGAATTAAATGATGTGTGTGGGCCAGGTATTTAGATGGATCTTCCTATGCCTGCACAGCTGGGGTAGCATGAAGAAAGGCATTTTAGTGTCTGCACTTCTTTCTCCTCTTCACTTTTCCTTGTCCTTTTCCTCAAGTGTAATAATGATGTCTTGAGTACAGAGAGGAAGGGACAGACATGAAAACATCTGAAAGAATTTGCTTGTGAAGGCTGAGTCACTGCAGAGCACAGCTATAATGTGTCGAAATGGTGAGGAGCATGACTGTAGACAGGTGTTAGAGGTATATCACCACCACACTGGCTGAGAAATTACTTAGGGTTGTCGAAAGGGATAAATAGCAAATCAACAGGATAACAAGCATGATATTGAACTATCTTTATACATACTGCATTGAATTGTTCTGGGTGGAATACTGGGGAAAATTCCACAAAGTGAAATATTTAGAAAAATTGAGAAGATTCCCAAGAAGTGGGTTTGGCTTCTGTTGTCTGAGTCAGGCAGAGCTAGGCTGAGCCAAGCGTTATAAAACATAGCACTGGGACCACTTCTCTCCTGGAAGAGGAGGAGGCAGACTGGATGGCCTCGTACATTTTCTTGTATCATAGCTAGGTCGGTGAAAACAAATTTCACCAGGAGCTAAAAAAGGATTTTTATACCCATTAGGTTTTCTGTCTATGCTTGAAAGTACTTTACTTCATCCCAGGGCTCCTAAAGCTGTTTGTAAATATTTCATGGAGTTCAGAGGGTCTCTCCCACTTCAGTTGTTGCTTCTGCAGATCTGATGTTTGCCTTATGGGCTGTTTCAGTAAATAGGCTTTTAATGGTATTAGGAGCAAAAACCACCTGAGGTCCAGAAAGTCTAAAAACCATTCTAGTGCCACACGCAATGGTGTGTCGCCGCAAAGACGTAATTGCAAATGCATCGCATTCCTCAGTTCCCACTACAGTCTTGCCTGGATAAAAATGAATGGGGTCACTTGCCCCCAGACTTTCAAAATGGATGTCCAAAATGTGATTCCAGATTCAAGCAGCTACAGAAGTGGTCTAATTTTAGAAGCTGTGTGAATATTTACTATCTCCAGCTGGTATCAATGGGACTTACCTTTGAATAACAACTAGGTAAATCCTATGCCAGCATACCGGGTTGTAGTCCCCTTTAGCCTTTGGCTGATAGTAGTCTCTTCAGGACAGGACTGATGAAATATCATCTCTCTAGAGACTCTGTTATGCCTATGCATGCAATAGCTTCTTCCCCAGTGATATTCAGTGTTGATCAGAATAATATTAGGCTGTCTGGGTACCATGCATTGATTTCTGCGGAGAAGAGAGCTGCAGGTGGCTTAAGAAAAGCCTCATCCCCGAGAGAGTGGAGCAGTACAGCTGAAGTGTGCCATGCTGACATCTGGGTGATGCTGTCTTATTTACAAGCAACAGTCATTATGGACAAGGTGCAACATTTCTGATTTCTATACTTGCATGCAAAGGAGCATGTGTGTGACAGGCAGCATCAAGCTGCTGTTCAGAATATTTCTGGGGGAACAGCAGGCAATGATAGAGATAATCCAGGAGGTGTGAGGATATTGCATTCAGTATTGAGCTGGCTAGTTTACAGAGATGTTTATTATATATTTGGGGGGAGGGGGGGTAATTATTTCTGAGATGTCAGAGTTTATGCTGGCTTTTTATTTAAGTAGAAGACATATGACTGATATTTCAGCTGATGTTACTGAGTATTATGTTTAGTTTGCAGGCACAGGACCATTTACATGAAGGCTCCAACCTAAAGCGGTATTCAGCTGGCTTGCTCAAACTGGCACATTTGTATCGGAGAGGAACCCGTGAATGAGGCAGTGCAGATGCCACCTAGACAGACGATATTTCTTGCGTGAGTGGATGGGAGGTGACTGATACACAGGCTGCATGTGAGGCAGCATGTGTTATTTCTTGGCTGTCTGTCCTGGGTCTGTTTGGTGCAACTAATGTGCAAATGAGCATTGTTCGCAAGCTCTAAACTTCACAAATGCTTTTTGAATGAACACCATAACCCAGAAAGTATTAATTAGGCTAGGGAATATCAGAATCGTTACTGATAACTATAAAGTAACACTGCAGCCTCTTTATTTTTCTGCTTTTGCACTTAGTCATTCTGCTTATATGCTGTGACGTTTGCCAAAATACTGCTCCATTGCCTGACACCAATACAGCTAACAGTGTGATGTGTCTCTGTATGTTCAAATTCAAGTTGTTTGATAGCATCATCAGGTTTATTAATAAATATTAATGTCCTCTGAGGACAGATAGTAGGGTATTGACTAGGCATGCAAACCACTTAAAAACAAGATAAAACAAAGATCTAAGCTGGAGCCTTGCAGAATTCCTGCAGAGCGTGGGTAACAGAAACTGTGTTCATTTACCAAAACAAATGTGTCTTCTGGAGAGAGAAATTGTATCATATTAAAAAGGAATAATGATGTCCGAGGGCCTTTAGCATAACCACAAGCTTCAAGCAATCCACAGCATCAAAAACGTTGAGGCCATTGACCATTGCACCAGAAATTTTGCCTTTGGCCAAGTGCATACTCACAGGAACGATGAGAATATAGGAATGTGGTTCAGAGACTGTCCAAATTCCCACATGCTTGGCAGGCAGCTTGCCTTTATAGGAGAGACTAAATGTCTGTGAGGCTTGTGTTGTCTCGGTGGTAGTGAGGATTAAAAGACAAGGATGGATTATGAACTGTGATACTGACTCTGTCAGCAAAAGACACTTATGTTTAAATACATAAGATGTGTATATTACAATATAAGCATTCATTTTAAAAGGTTATCCATCCTATTTGACCTGTCACTGAAGAACAATAACTCTTAAAACTCCAGCAATGTCGGATATTGCCCTGAAAAACCACAATCGGTCACTGTGTTCTCTCTGTCCCATGTCAAAGCTGCGGTTTC
Source organism: Haliaeetus albicilla (assembly GCF_947461875.1). Lineage (NCBI taxonomy): Eukaryota > Metazoa > Chordata > Aves > Accipitriformes > Accipitridae > Haliaeetus > Haliaeetus albicilla. The sequence goes on along the minus strand of NC_091501.1, from coordinate 8,741,533 downwards.
TGTATTTGATTCATATTATTGATTTAGCCTTTTTGGACTCTTAAAGTTTCCTTACTCCAGGCCAATACCAACCCTAATGGACTTTTTCTGCTCAGTGAAGAGGCTAGAAACCAAAAGGTGCAGTTACTATCTAAACTGTTATTAGATCAGAGATGTAGAGAGTTACCAACATGTCTGTAAAGTGCTGGAGAATAAAATTACAGCAGGTACTCAGGCCAGGGGAAGCTCAGCTAGCCTGAATATTATGAAGGAAAATCCTAAGACTGGAACATAATTGAACAGTCATTTTCTGAACAGCAAAATAACTTGTTTGAGGTGGTATCCTTTCCTGCCCTTTCTTCTAAGTCACTCAATTGCGTTAGTGGGTTTTTGTGCCTAAACAGGATGGTTTTGAGTTATGAATGTGATTGTTCTCATTGGAATAATAATGTGAGGAATCTAAAACTATTTAGTCCTTAAAGCTGATCAGCTTATCACTGTCCAACACAAAGGACTGAGAAATCAGATATCTGAACAAGCTGAATGCGTTAAAGGAATGATGAGGAACGCTAAGGTAACAGGAGGGTCTTGACTAATCTTCTCAAACGTGCGATTTGGTCCTGGTTTCAGTAAAGTATGTCAGGCAGGAAAATCAGTGCTCCTTACTCCTTTGTTTCCCTATTTTCATCTGCTTCTCATTTCCCAGGAGAGCCACATCTCCTCCTCCAGTGTCTACTTCTACTATGTTCTCTCTCCATCTAGTCTTTTGCCCCATCCCTTCCCCTCCTTTTCCACTGGCTGATACATTTGTTTTCTTAATAGTGGTTTCAGGGCTCACGCTCTCTCTTCGTGGTCCCATATATGCCACATCTGTCAGTATTTACACTACTGTTCAATAAAACATGTAGTTTTCTCAGCTTCCCATGCTAGTAAGCGAGTGAAGACAGGAAGCCAGCAGAGAGGCAGAGCACTGTGGTGCAGCACATACATTGCTGGACCCTGAAGTCGCTACTCAGATGAGGAAGGAAACAGGTTAGCATTTTGTTCTTGCGATGCTGAACAATGTGCAGGGTACAGAAGGGACCTATATGCGAAGCCACTCCCATGTCCCAGTCCCATCACCTTTCCTGCTCCCTGCCTCCCACACATTGCCTCCAAAGGAAAATGATTTGCTTTTTACCTTCTGAAGGTTTGGGCTGTGGTTTAGGGAGAGAAGAGAAACAGCTTTATAAGTAATGACTAAAATAAATTACGCTTGAATCAAATAAAAACTATGTAAATATTTCCAGTATCATTACAAGAAAATCCAGAATACATTATTATTTATATATATAAAAAAATGCTTGTTAGATCAACATTTCTTTTAATGGTAGAATGAAAACTGAATTAAGAACCTGGTGGATTCCCATTTTCTTCTTTTCTTCCTACTGCCTTTTTTCTCCTAGTCTCCACCCATCCTCATCACTTCTGCTCATGTATTTAATTCAAAGGCAAAGAACTATGAAGTCTCCATCAAGTGAAAAAAAATATGGATGAGATTGTTCATCTGCCAAGTTCAAATCACTACCTGAGTATTACCTGATTTCTCACTGAAGGTATGAATGTTTCAGGTTCAGCAGTGTCACAGAATGGTAAATCTCCTGAACTAGAAGTTCTCAAGAAGGTACCAAAGGAAAAAATATGTATGATCTGTACAGGAATAGTTTAAAGGGAAAAAAAAAGAAAAAAAAGCAGCCTTGCTTTCTCTATTGCCTCACATTGAAGCAATCAGACAGTGATCACTAGAAGTATGAAAAGATGTATAGTATATCATAAAGCGAGTGGGATAATAAGCCAAAAGGTGCTAAAGAGAAGTGGAAAAAAAAAAAATCTGGGTTCTCTCCTCAAAAAATATCTTCAACATTCTTTTCCTGGAGAGCAAAGTAATTTTCTTAAGTATGTATTATTCTGACTAGTAATCAGAAAATGACTTAACTCTGGACAACAGCCTAATTTTTGTTCTGCTTCACATTTTCTGGCCAAGATAACCGGGAACATGACTGTTGTCACTAGTATCTGTGTTCCATCAACATCTGTATTTCTGCTGTTAAGATTGAGGATTAATCTGATATACAGTCAGTACCACTGCCTTAGATAGATGAAGTTGTGCACTTTCACTTCATACTACAGCATTTAAAAGTGACGTGTATTTTAATGTACTTCAGAAGATCTGTAATTATTTTCTCCTGGTGCTGAATTTAATCCAGCATTTTCAAATGTATATGGCCCAAGTGCAAATGCTACAATGTATGGGACAAATACTGTCTGTCCAGTGTGTGAAAAGGCTAAGCAGTTTTTGGAAATTTGGACAAATTTTAAGGGCACTTTAGACATGCAGAGTTTAAGATGTGTCGAATTTTCACACCACTTTAAAAAAATCAGTTTCTATTATCATACCAACATGCAAATTATGTAATTTTTTGATTAAGAAACTGGAAGGCTGGGTTTTTTTTTGAGATAGTCTTCTGTTGAAAGAATATCATAAATGAGACCAATATTAGGTTTCATCTAATATCTCTTTTGGACGTTCTCATTTTGGAGCATCTCATTAAGATTAATTCTTTTTTGGGGGGGAAAGGATAAAGACGTGTTCAAATGCTCACGAGACAGTTTCTGTCAGGCAGCCATATTATTTTTTCTACTGACTAATTAAAACATAGTTCTCTGGAAATTCAGGTGTTGATTAGATCAGACAAATGTTCTGGTGGTGGGCAATCTAGCTGAAGAGTCTTTGTCTTTTAACAGCTGGACTTGTTTTCTGATCTGAATTAAAATAAAAAAATTCTGAGGAGGATCAAACCCCAGTGCATAACTAAGAGTTTGATGGGAGGTGGCAGGTTTTTTATTTACAAGTATGCATTACCTGCTGCAATACCAGATAAACTGGCTGTGCTGCATTGTAGGAATCAACCAGCCAGTGCCCCAAGTGGCCTCTGGATTTGATAACAGAAACCAGCCTGTCACATCTAGGTTATAAGTTTGATTTTGACCGATGTTGATAATGAAAGCTAGTCTCTGTAAAAGATGATGATGATATCAATTATCAGTAGATGGGATTTCATATCACCAAGAAATTGTTACAGCTATTAATGACTTATCTTCCATCATGACGGATTAAGCAGAGAGACCAAAGATGCCACCATGTGAAGGAGTAGGAAATTCCATTATCACCAGGTGTGGATTCCACCAAACAAAAGGGAAGTATAGCATAAATAGTAGATTTCTGTCTCCTTCCTACACAACTATCTTTTAAAATAGTATTATGTTCTTTATTTTAGGTGGAACACTGTTTTTTATCTCATGTATTTCAGGCGGTAACTCTGCTGTGTTCCCAGTTTTGGTCATCAGTTGTCAATATTAGAGTTTAGAATTGCAACTCTTCAGGTGGTACATCAAATGTAATAAGGAAGTCTAGCAACTATATTTTATGTGAATGCAAATCTTCTGAGAAAATCAGAAGCTCAGGAATAAAGGCATGCAATATTACTAAAAGCATTGGGAAAGGTATTACAAGTTACAGATTGATAGCAGTCAACTAAATCCACTGCTAGAATTATGCCCCAGACATAAATTGCTTAGGGAATAAAACAAGGGCTATGACTACACTCTGTACATTGAGACTAAATTATCCCTTGGTATAAATCTCATTGAAAAGAATGGACTTACTCTATTAGTTAACCCATACTACTCTGTTGGCTTTTCCACAACAGGCTGTGTGCTGGGAGAGCCATCTCATATTACCTCTGCTGCCTCTTCCTTCAAAGATAAGAGAAATTTGTCCCAGCGTTTAGTCCTCAGCATGTGCATTATTTTCCAGAGGCTGTGTGCGTTTTTCACTGCCATTACACATTCCCATCGCATAGCAGGAATCACTGATAATTATCCTCTTCATTAATGTGGCTATTAGAGAGACATTTCTAAACTTGGCGAGCTGCTTAGTTTGTTCATTTGATTCTCATATATTTGTGCAGCCCTTTTGTTGACTGCACTGCAGGCCACCAGTCGTAGGAAAACCTAGGCTCCTATCTCAGGAAGGCATAGCCTGTCAGATAATCAATTAAAATCCATTTAAACATTAACTAGATGATTTTGCTTATTTCTGTGTTCAGGAGGTGTTTAATACTGCATAGCTCTCTACAGGGAAGACCCTCAGCTAAATTCATGTCCGAGGTTCCTTCCCTCCGTACCACAGTGTCTGGTATTCCTGACTCTATCGTGTTTTTGCTGTGTCTGTACAGTAAATTGATGTTGCATTTATTTGCCAGTTACACTGCCAGTATCAAACTGAATTTGAAATGCTTTTACACACCAATGGCCCCAGCATGAAAGGTGAAATATAAACCTCAAATCTATCATCGGGATTATTACATTAAGAGTTGTATGGTTACATATTCACAACTGAAGTGAAACAAAGATAAGGATGTTTGCACTTGCATGGTTCAACTTAGTATTTCAACTGACTACCATGATATATATCAGGTTGACATAGAACAGCCTTTACCTTCTGTGAAATCTTGCTGCTGTTCTGGCAAATTAGCTTTTCTTTGCGATGCATTAAGATACTGTTACCAATTTGGCATTTATCATAAAGACCTTTTCAGCAAGGAAGCAACTTAAAACGCCTGATTTACTGAATGCTTTGTGTGTGTAAGCGGCATTTCGATGTTTGTGGCACACAGGGATATGACACAGGTCAATTTTTTACTTTAAACGGGGGCACTCTGCCACTTTTGGGGAAGATGGCCGTGGGCTCTGGGGACATGGCGGGAGCAGGCTTTGGGGGGCAGCTGTGGCTGCGGGCTCCAGCTCCTCCTCACTTCTGAGCTGGAGGGAGCGGCATTTCCCAATGCACCCTACCGACCCCCTTGGTTCTTCCGTCATTGACGCCAGAGGACCGAAGCCCACGGCAGTCCCCCTGCGTGAGCCCACCTTTTTCTCCCCGGTAAGCCAGGCTGTCGGGGAAGGCGGTGCACATCCCGTCACGCAGAGAGGGTGCAGACAGGACGGACGCTCGTGTTCAGAAACCAGGATCCGCTCCCAGGCCTCCAGACAGGACAAGGCTAAACAGAGGGTAAGGGAGAGGTGTTACCGGGGAGAAGGAAGAGGTCCCGGTTCCCGCTGAGCTCCCCGCCAGAACCTTCCCTCGCCTGAAGCGCCCTGCAAAAACGACGCAGGAGCCTGTGGCAGCCCAAGGCCTAACTGCCATCCGTGGAAAAAAACAGGGAGGTTTTGTCAATCCCAGCGATCAATTATCGTAGTTGTTACTAGAGCAGGCACAACGTTTTCACAGGAAAAAGTGACTTTTGGAAGCGTCGCTGTCGCTGTCGCACGGCGGGTGTTTGTAAAGATTTACCTCAAAACGGCAACGCTACTGTTCGTCAAAGGGTGCCAGACCGGCCGAGGGTCTGGCGCTCCCTCTCCCCGCCCGGCTCTTCGCCGCGCTCCCGCTCCAGCCCGCACCGCACGTCAGACCCCGCTCGCTTCTCAATTCACCCCCGCCGGCCCCCGGGCCCGCCCGCTTCGCCCGCCGCGCCGGGCCCGGCCGGGGCGGGCGCGGGGGGGGGGGTTGCAGCGCGCTGAGGCGCCGACTTTGCTTCCGCGCCGCCAGGGGGCGCTGCGGCGACGGCGGGGGGCGGGGCGGCGGCGAGGGGGCGGGGCCCGAGCCCACGTTCGAGTTCCCAGGGCGACGGGTGGTCGCGCCGTGACGTCAGGGTGTTTCCCGGTGACGTCAGGCGGCCCATGCGCAGTGGCCGCGGCGGCGATTCTGGGTGACGTCACGGCCCGGGCGTGACGTGCCGGTGGCGCGGGCCGCTGGGAGCTGGCCGGGATCCGCGCTCGCCCCCCTTCCCCCCCCCCCCCCCCACTACGGGTCGCGGCTGGGGGCGTCCTGGCGGCGGGGACGCGGCTCCCCCCTCCCCCTCCCTCGCCCCAGCGCTTCGATCCAAGATGGCGGCGCTGAGCAGCGGCAGCAGCGCGGAGGGGGCCTCGCTCTTCAACGGGGACATGGAGCCCGAGCCGCCGCCGCCGCCCGCGCTCGGCGCCTGCTACGCGGGGGGCAGCGGCGGCAGCGGCGACCCGGCCATCCCGGAGGAGGTGAGGCCACACGGCGGCTGCGGCGGACACCCGCCCCCCCGCCGCCGATCGCGCCCCCGCCCCCTGCGGCCGGCCCGCACCCGGGGGCCGACGCCGGGCCCGGCCCGGCCGGGGCGGCGGCGGCGGCGCGGGGCTCGCCGGGGCCCCGCGGGGCGCGGTGAGGCGCGGAGCCGGCGGTGGCGGGGATCCCCGGTCCGGGGAGGCCCCGGCCTCCTCCTCCTCCTCCTCCTCCTCCTCCCCCCCCCCGCCATCCGGCGGCGGGGACGCCGCTCGCTCCAGCCGCCGCCGGTGATGCGGTGTCGGGGCGGGGAGGCTCCGCGGCCTCGCTGCCGCCGCGCATCTCCGCCCCCGCAGGCAGCGCCCGGGGCCCGGGCCCGCGCTGTCCCGGGGGCGGCCCGTGCCGTGCCGTGCCGTGCCGTGAGGAGGCGGCGCGCCTGGACCCGCGGGGTTTGAGGGGGGGGGGGGACGGACGACGACCTGGGGGCCGGGGCTTGCCCCGTCCCGCCGCGCTCCGGCCGGGGGCGGGTGGCGGCGGCGGTCACGGTCTGGTTTCAGACGAGCCCACCTGCGCGGCCCTGCTGCCAGGCTGGCTGTTACCTGGCGGCTGTGGCCGGCAAAGGTTTTGGGGGGGGGGGGGGGGGTTGTAGTCGGTGTCCCCCGACGGCTTTGAAACACTCAGAACAGATTTTAAAACCGGGGTCGGGCACGGTTGGTTGGTTGCTTTTGTGGGTGCTGGGCTCACCGTTTCTGCACGAGGAAACGTTAACGGACGGGGCACTCCGCAGGCACTGAGGGTGTCAGGCCTCTGGTGCGTGTGCGTGTGTCTCTTACATACTTCCTGTGTTTTGGGGCATATTACTTAACTTCCCAATCCCACGGAGAGCGGGCAGTACTACCTGTTTTGCTAGGGTTAAAGCGTAAGCTGCTAATGCTTCTGAACCCTTTTTGGAAGGTGGAATAAAATGTGCCGTAACAGCGCAAGGTATTTTGCAGATTCGAGAACTGTAGGCATAGAAGTCGGAAGGAATTGCCAAATGCCATGCATTAAGTCTGTTCTGGAGGTAAATACAGATGCCAGAAGCTCTGCCTTCTTGTTCCGAGCGTTAGTTGCTGAAGATTATTTTGGCTCAGCTTTCCCGAGTGTGCCTGTGTAATCGGTACAGGACCTCTCATCTGTGAGCAGAGTCTCATGGCCCTGTGAGGTGCCGAGCCCACCAGGTAGCGGCTCCTTGCTACTCTGGGGGGAGAGCCTCTAGCAGGGAGAATGAGCTGGCTTCGGTCATCAGCTCACAGAGGGGCCCAGTTTGTCTCCCAGCTCACTAGAAAAAGACTTATCTTTTTATCCATTTTGTTTATAATAGCATAGTGGATTATAGTGGAATTAATGAATTGAGGAGTTTGACAAGTACTAGATCTCATGCTGGGTAGACGGCCAGAAAGGAGAAATAGGGAAGGAGTCTGCCCCTATCGATGCTAGTGAGAGGCGAGATTGATTCCCGCATCTTAAGGAGCTACTGGCTTACTTGCTGAAGGCAGGCCAAACTCAGCAGTATATATGTATTTTACACATAACCAGCAGGGTGATTAAATGCTTTGAATAATGCAAGTCCAGTCTTAAATTTCCTGAGTAGGGAAAAACTCTCAACTGGTTGAGAAACCTTGAATACCTCAAGAGGGGGGTTTAGCAAATGCTTTCTTTTAGCAGCAAGATGAGGTTAAAAAGCTTCTTGCTGACTTTTATCACCCAGATTGTGCTGCTGCAGCTGTGCATGGAACTGAATTTCTGTTATTTCTGCCATAAAAACCCAAATCTCTGTGGAGTTGTTTCCATAACTGGTTTGTATTGTGGCCCTAGAAACAGTAATATCAATACAGCTGACCTGGGTAAATAAACTGCAGTGCAGGAGAGAGGGGAGGGGAAAGCAGTGGCAGGAGGCAAGAATTTTTTAAAAAGACCAATTTTCATACCAAGGGGAATGTTTGTGAAACTGCAATAAGTCACTTGAACTTTAGAAATATTTTAGCCTGCGTCAGTTATTAGATTTGACTCCAAATGCTAAATTCTTCTCCCCCTGCCCTGAATATCTTGCATCCCTACATGAGAGATGGAGAGAGAGGCAGTCTGGTATCTGGAACACCTGCCAACCAGAGAGGTTGGTATGTTGCAGGTATGGGTGCATATATTCAAGGTTAGGAAGCGTGTAGGGGTATTCTTGTATTATTTAACAGCAAACTTCTTATACATTGGAAGTACTGAAACACACAAGTCTAAGGCAGAGCTGGTGCTAGAATTTTTATTTTCTGATGTGGTTTAGTTCTTTAGTTAGCTAGTTCTTTCTCAAGTCGTAAGTCATTAAATCTTGTTTACTGTGTAAGTATACTCATTACTTCATCTAAACCTGTACTTTTAATAAAGTTCAAGACCAAAAAATTGCTGATACAGTTAAAATGGAAACTATCCTTAATACTGAAACAAGCCAACCTAAAGTGTAATGCAAATGCAAAGTGACATAAGTCAGAAAACTACTGAAGTGCTTCTGACTGACTCATGGCTCTAATGAAAGTACATGTTCTAGTGTTTTGTTTCATTCCTTCAAGACAAGGTAAATCTAAGCTTTAAAAGGAACCTGGCTGTGGAAGCCTGTCAAGGAGCATAACCTCACTTATTTTGGGGGGGTACCTGGAAATGTTTAGTTCCCTATAATCTTTCGGGAACTGCCATCCCGATATCCAGAAGGAAAACCTTCAGTTCTGTACTCAGTGTCTAGTCTTAAAAGAGAGGTGGACAACAAGAATCTCTGACAGACCTTGAAGTAGTCTTACACAAACTTTAAGTTGGAGGCCTTTGGTAAAGGAGGTATTCTATATCAAGATTGTAATCGAATGCTTCTGTGTTGGTTAAAACAACCTCAACATTGCTTATGCATTCAAGGGTTGGGGTTTTTAAAAACAAGTTTAAGCCATGCCATTCAACTCATGGCCTGTTTTTAATCAAATAATGGATTTAGTTCTTCAGAAGTTGCCTCAGTACCCTAACTGCTGATGCTAAAAATCTTCTTCCCGTAACGAAGTCATTGCATAAGAGCATAATAATTGCTAAAGCATTTTTTTCTGTATTACAATTCAAGATTAGTAAGAGTAACTGCACATGAACTCAAGATAGTACATTTAGGAAATAGGTACTTCTTGGAGGCATAAGGATTTGAAAAGGGTAGGGGCAAGTGACTTTAGCAGAAATTTTCCTCCTCTGCTCGCTGTTCAGTTGCTGGTGTTGGGAAGCCTAGGATGAGTGCTGGCGTCCAGAGGCACGTAGGTTGGCTTCTTCCCCAGGATGAATTCTCAGGACAAGAGATTGTTTGGATGGAGGGCTTTCAGAGTGTTACAGGGTTGTTGATATAGTAAGGAGTTGCGTGACAGCTGGGAGGAAAGGCTCTGTTCTTTTTGCTAGAGATTATTTACACCAATATTAAATAATTCAAATGGGATTTTCTGTACCTTTGTGCCCTGAACTGCTCTTTGGAAGACAAAAATTACTTTGAAGGCTGTGAAGTGAGGGCCTGAGCTGTTGGACAGTCGATACTTTTCTAGATGGCAACGCTGGAATTTGTCCTGCATGAAGTTGTATATTTAGAAACCTTAATCTTATAAAACAGGTTTAAGAAGAATAAAATGCATAGAATGAAAAGGTGCCTCTAACCTTATAATATGAAGTAAGTGGTGGGTTCTCATAAAGTAACATAGGTACACCGAGGAAAAACTGGCGTTGTTTTTGTTGCAGTAACATTTAGGGAACCTGTCATGCTAGGAATTAAAATAACTCTCCTTTTAAGTTTCTATTTCTCTGAAGATTTTACAATTAAACGTGCTACTTACTTGGAAAGTTGAAACAATATAAGCGGGTTTTTTTACTTCATTGCTTTTGTAGTTTTGGGAATACATTTTATGTTGAATCTCAATTATGTTTCATTGCATTTGTGTTCAGTGATTGAGCTGACTTTATAGTCTGTGAATGACATCCTATTTAATTGTGAGGACAAGTTAAACTTTAGCTACAAGATGCTTCATAACCAGCTAATATTCTGCAGGAGTATATCTCAAAAGATAAGTGAAATAATTCTTTTGTTTTGCACAGCAGAGGAAAGGCCTTAGCTGAATACTATGTCTGACTTCGGGTCACAGGTTCTGGAAATACATGGTCTAGTAGGGGAGAGCCTAGAGAAGAAAAATAGGGGTGATCTGGGGTCTAGAATATCAGAGCTTTGAGGAAAGACTGAAAAAAATGTGGTTATTTAAAAAAGAAATGGAAGTTGTCAAATCTGATGCAAAGAAGAATTCAGATTACTTGTTCTCGAGGCTTGTGGCAATTACTATCAGAAGTACCGCGTTTAAATGGTTGCACATTACTATTAGACCTTTTTCTTCATAGTGAAGCGTGAAAATAGACTCTCTTAACTCATTTATAAAATGTCCGTTAATAGATTCCATCACCTCCACAGGCAAACATATGTCAGGAGTGATGGGGGAAAGTTGATCCAAGTGTAGAAAAGATGATGGCTTTGATAACCTCTTGGTTTTTTTTTTCCTTAGGCTTTTTATGATTTATTTGTGGCAAGGTAGATCGAACGTTAGAACACAACCTTGAAATACTTGAGTTTAGCAGGGATATTAAAGAGATTTCTGCTTATGATGTTTTTCCCAAAAGGCAATAGGATTAACAGCTCTGTCCTGTGGTAGCTTCTTTGATTACACAAAACTTGCTTAATGGAGTAGTGGCTCCTTCTGAAAAGTGTTGATGTCTTGGGAGGCTTGTTTCTTGTCTCTGTGGATATCTGCAAACTGGTTGGATACAAAGTGTTTGGTACTGAGTTTCTTGTTCATTTATGTTGTTACTTAAGCCAGTAATGCTATTCCCATTTTTATTTTGTTGTAGTTGTTAAACTCGGAGACCTCTTATTTTTAAAGTGGTTCTAATAATAGCCTTCTTGACACTTGTTTAGCCAGGAAAGGCAATTCTTTTGTTGCATGCAGTTAAAAATACTGTAGACCAAATAAGATTTGTTTGGTTTTTTTTATGGAGATATCTTTTGATGGTAGCTGTTTATAAAAACAAACTGAAAAAAGCCCAGATTTCCTTAAAGCTCCAATATTCCACTATGTTTTGTTAGTTTGTAACAGATCTATAGTTCAGTTTTATTTTTCTATCTATAGAAAACTTGACTGCATTAAATATTTTGGAGGGAATTTATTAGAGGGAAATATAATTTTATTTGTACTTCCAAGGGAAACAAAAGAAGGTTTCAAATAATCATGAAATTGCTAATTCTTTTCCAATCCAGCCTTACACAGAAGCTGTTTCAGGTTTAAGAGGTTTTTTTGGAGATACTTTTTGGCCAAGTGTAAGTTTTATGTCAGTTATATTTTCAGTTTGAACCACTCACTTTTGAAGGGTGGTGTAATGTACAGTATAGTAGAAATGCTCTGTCATAACCGTAGTCGCTAACGGTTGCTGCTGCTCCCTATCCCTGCAGTTACGCTGAAGTCAATCAAATGGTGCTCAGCCACCCAGAGCAGGAGGTTTTGCCGTTTCCTGTGCCTGCGTCGGGCCGCTCAGCCAGATCTGCTCCCTTGTGCCAAATTAGTACCACGTAGGTCCTTTCCTACGCTGATTCAACTCACTAACACTGAAGAAAATTGGCATCGCTTTTGCCAGGTTAGTTTTCCGCAAGCTTAGCGAACTGAATCTCCTCAACATGGCACCCAATGAGCTCCAAAACTCTTGCGAGGTAGGAGACAAAAAGGAATGTGGTTAGGGGGAGTAGTGGTAGTATGGTGGGGGTTTTCCCCCCTCCTTTTTTTTTTTTTTTCTTTTTTTTAAGATCATATTTGTCCCATGAAACTGCACTGGCCTTCATTTAATTTTTTATATTTGAATGGGAAGTCTTGTTCAACTGAGGCTTCCTTAGCTGGGCTTGCCAGGTTTAGATCCTGATGCATTAGATCTTTATGGTCTTGAGCTTCCCATGCTAGGTTGTAACAATCTTACTTGGTCTCTCTGGGTTGCTTCTGAGCATACCTTTCACAGAAATGTGATTACATGCCATAGTTTTTCCAGTGTGCCAGGGATGTGGAGGTCCTCTATGAGGTTCTTGTACACTAAATATAGTTTTCCAACAGCTTTGACCACATGAGAGTTCTAGGTACAGTATTTAGTTTTTTGAAGTGTGAGATAGTTTTCATAATTTTCAACTGTTCACACATCAGTGTGTGTGAACGCAGCTACTTTCTCATAGTGAGCGCAGGACACGAGTCAGTATGCAATATACGTGTTTCTTTGCTTCAGCTTTTTTATTCCAGTTGCTCTTGAGCTTTTTGGGCATATAATGGAATCCTCCTAATCTTCCCTTCTGTGCACAGCTTCTTTCCAAAACGATAGAATACATATTTGTGCAACTGATTTCCTCTTCTGTGGCCAGTGCTAAAATTAAACAAGGCTGCCTGATGCAGAATTACGTGCCTTTTCTTCTTTTTTTTCCTGTTTGAACCCCTTGCTGCAAGTTTTTGGCTTGTTACGCCACCTTTTTAGCATATGTGCATTTTGAAGGAGGGGCAACAGTGCCTTTCTTTATTCTGTTTCTGATGACATTTTATGAATGTGGACCCTAGCAAAAAAAGGTGAAACAGGCAAAGGTCTAATTTTTAACCATTCAGGCAGGAGTTTTCGGGGAACAGTGCTGCCAGCTGTCATCACACCGTGATACTCCCCAACCAACGTGAACATTAAAGATCAGAAAACAGAACCTGTGCTCTTTTCAAAATGGAGCTTGTTGTGCAGTGTGGGTATAGTGCTCGGTTTCAAATGGATTCTCCACACTATTGATATTGAATTCAGGAGTTCATAGGAATATGTTTGGGCACTGAAGGAAGCTTTTCATTTTCTAAGGTTCTGATCAAGTGAAATATTTTTGTGGGTTCTCCCAGTATACCTGCAAATAATTTGGTATGAAGAGGCAGTTCAATTTCTACATGAAGGGTACCAACTTTCTTTAAAATCTTTCTTCTAGGAGGCAAGGAAGTAAGGTTGTTAATGAACAAAATGTACTTACTGTTTGAAAATGTGTTGCGTAACTAAATGGCTAGGAATTTTTTTTACTGCAAAAAGGGGGATACCAGCTCTAATATCTTCATCTGTTACTTAGTGAGGCTCCTTAAACAGTATAGTCATTAGTAAAGCTGTTGTTAAATACACTGATAAGTAGTAAATACTTTTCAAATGCAGTTACACTGTGTTCAGTCAACATTTTCTGACATTTGGAGCACAGGCTTGGTAACTTTTTTTTTTTTACTTTATTTCAGATAAAGGGATTGTTTTGAGGGTAGGCATTTCTGAAGTCTGAGTAGTGTGTCTAGTTTTTTTAATCTCTCTAGTTATTCACTAAAGGTGTTTGAAAAGCACTATAAGATCAACATGAAATAAATAATGAAATAAAATACATCATTATGACTTCAAGAAGCTGGTAGTATCTAGGTGTTTGAAACTGGATGGTTGTATATTGGTGCCTCAATCTTTGAACTGGTTTTGTGAAATTATGCATTAAATCTTAATAGGTCAAACATTCTCTCTAATTAGTTGTAAGTAATGTAGATTTAAATGTGAGTCTTTAGCATCGTCTGAGGTAGCTTTCAGAAAGGATTTCTTTAAGGATTCTCGTAATTTTGCTAGATTACAATTTGTAAGTGCTAATAAAGTCTTTTATGACGTTTTTAAGCTTATGTACATCGTTGAAAATTGATGTAACTTTTTCCAGTCTCTTGATTTGGTAGTTATAGGTTATAAGTCTTGCAGCAGGTTTTATGTACTAAATAGTTCTCCAATTTGATCAGCTGAAGTTTGACTGAGTCAAATGAAAATGGCTTTTTCAGCGGGGTTTGGATTTTTTTCAGTTTTCTAAACTAGAATGTTTTCAACATCCTTCCATGGTAGCTGTTGTATCTTGGTTTGGATTTTTTTTTCTTTAAACTCTCGAACCCTACAATGAGTGGAAGGGAGCCAATTCTACCTTTTAAATGATTTCATTTTTCATGTTGGTACTAGAGTTACTAAGGCAGCATGGTCCGCTGAGTAGAACATGGAATGCCGTTTAGGAGAATGTGGTTTCTGTGGCAGTTTCTATTTGTGACTGTTTTCTGTGACTGGGAGCAAATTACTTGTATTTTGCAAATAAAAAAGTACATTTGCTGTATTTCAGGTTTTGAGACCTGTTTCTGATAAAAATGGGATACCTCAGTTACTTTATTGGATCACAGATATTTCTGAACAAACAGAATATATTTATACTTGACTAACAATTCCAGCTGTCTCTTGCATTTTCTAACTGGTTGGTGGAAAACACATGCACAGTGTAGTAATAGTTTAGTGGTAGAATATTGCAAAGTGTATAACAAATTATTTTATGGATTGATAACATGAACTTTTAAATAGGTGCTGATTATCTTTTCTGGATAGTCTAATTAATTGTGTGCTCTGGCAAGGATTGAGCAGAATAAGTTCTGTAGTTCAGCCGAGACTGAGTTTATTTGTTTTGTCATTTTAATTAACGTGACCCAAGCTGTGTAAGAGCTCTGCTCAACTAGCGTTTGCTTCTTACAGGCAATTATTTTAATTAGCTGGTTGGCTGCTTGCTTTCCATCACAAATATGACTTGTCTTCAGCTTAAGGTGTGTGGAGAAATAGTCTGGTGTGTATGCATGATAGTCTTTTTTCAAATTTCACTGCTGTGTGGATTTAACACATCAAGAGTCTGTGGTGGTTACCTCTCTAAAGCAAAAGTGCATTCTTAAATAAGTTAGGAAATCTGGATAGGGGTGTTTTTCCCTTTTTTTCTTCTTTTTTTTTTTTTAAACCTGAGACTGTCTAGGAAGAAGTTGTTAAAGTCATAAATATAAATACAGTGAATTGTACAAGAACTTGATCTGTGCATGATCCTCATGACTACTGAATTAGTACCAAAGTGAATAAAAGAGACTAGTAGTAATGCAGCACAAAAGCCTTGAGGAATGTGGAATTAAAGATTTAGTTAGATCAAAGAAAGCTGTGCAACTGGTGGTTAACGATTTAAATGAAGGATACAGGCACCTTTTATTTTTCACACTCTGCTGTTCTTCTGTGGTAGAAAACATTTGTTACCTTTCCTTTTTATAGTGCTTGGAGGCAAATTCTACTTAGCAGCAAGCAGCAAAGATGGCAGGTGATGGAAAAAGTCAGGGAATGAAAGAGAATTGAAACTTAAACTGGAAGGCTGCTGCTTCTTCATGGTAGCCTGAATCCATCTAACTGTGGGCTGTAGAGAAGAAAGGTGACTTTTTGCACCAGCTCAGGTGGTCGCTGGCTCCTTTGCCAAGGTGTTTCAGCACATTGGACTGGCAGAAAACTAACCTTGACAAAGTGAACAATTTTCTGCTTGTTTAGTGTACTGAAATATTTCAGCTGAAGGTTTAAGTTCTGGAGAAAGAGAACAGGGAACAGGGAAGGGAAGGGAACAGGGGTAAACAGTCAAGGACAATATGATAATTGTACCCACCTTCTAGGTTGATGTCAGCTGCAAAGCAACCACTGCCTAAGACTCTTGGTGACTTTGTTCTTATAGAGAAACTGCTTGGTTACGTTACAAGGGTAGACTTTATTAAGCTTTATCCTTTACAGATTATCATTGTATTTAAAAAAATATTTTTAAACACTTGTAAAAAGTAAGGAACATTTGAAGTCTGAACTCCTTTTGTTAAAGAGGAGGCAGCCTAAGAGGCAAAGGTCTGACAGACTGAAAGGGTATTTATTCTGCTTTAAGAGTGGAGCTGAATGATGAGTAATTCAATTTGCATTTAGAATTAAACAAAAGAAAATAAATAGATTACTCTCAGCTGCAACTGATGGTTTGCAAATAAATGAAAGATGCAAGAATATTAAGTAAAAACTAAGTGTTAGTAATACAAGGATTTTGTGTGGTGGAAGTCCTCTCGTAAAGAAAGCAAGTCTTTATTGAATGTGTTTGTCTTAGAATCACAGACATAGTCTTCCACTTATTTTTTCAATAGAGTTTCTGCTGCTAACTCCTCAAAGATGATACTCTGATACTTGAGCCTTAACTTGGTCAGATGTTTCCTAGTTTTTTGGCATAGGGACATTGTTGCTGGATGTTTGGTTTTGGTGGGGTTTTTTTGCTTAATGGGAACAGTGTCACAACAGACAGTTGAAAACCTGCATTACTGGTTACAGGAGGTTAAGAATTGGCCTTTCCGTCCTAAAAAAATATGTTACCTGTTAAATGGAAAATAGTTTTTATCTTAAAGCCTTTTTAATATTTTACTAGCTGCTGTGCTTACAGCAGATGCCTGCTGATCACATTACTGTATTAGCTGACCTAGTTATGATCCTAGTCATTAGACAGGATGGTACAAAAAATGTTGTATCTTTTCTTGAAGATTTTCTTTCTTGAACCTACTGTTGTACATATTCACCAAGGCCATTCTTCATCAGTCTGTAAAGAGATTTTTGTGGAAAAAGAGGTGCTGGCTCCTTTTTCTCTTGGCTACAGTAACTTCTGTAGATGTTGTTGTCCGTAACTAATTTACTATTCTGTGATGGTAAATTCTACTGGACTCATTCTGAACTGTCTAGCTAGCCAACAAGGAAAATACACTGTCAAAATTTGTGTCTCAGACATTGTAAAGGAGCTGCAATAAAAATGATTCACCAACATTAATAAAAAGTTGGGGAAGATAAACTAGGAAAGGCAGCCTCAATGCTGACGGTCATGTCACTTGTGTAAACTCTGATGTGAAATCCATTGCAATCTGGTTTTCAATTCAGTAAAGTTTTTCAGCTGTTAGTATTTTTCACACGTGTTTATTAAAAAGTTTAATTACACTGTTGAAAACGTGGTAAGCATGAAGAGCCAGCAGAGAGTAGGAAAAATGCAAAAATTAACACAGTGGGTGTGCGAGTTGAGAGAAGCTTCCACTGAGAGACAGAGAAGAGCTAGAGCCTGAAGTATAGGAGGAAGGAAAGGACTATCCTTCCCACTGTATGTGCATATTCCAATGGATGACTGCAGAAAATGAAAAGCAAGCTTTCTAAGAGGCAAGAGGACTGGCACCATTCAAGGTTGATGGGGGGGGGAGAGAATCTCAAGAAAAGATACCAAATGTGAGGAAGAGGTAACAGTGATTTTCAGCAAAGAAAATGGAAGATGCAAACGCTACATCTTGACATGCGAATGCTGAGGTGGGGTGCTCATATGTCCTCTTGCCTCTCATTCACTCTAACACTTCACTTTCAAGTTAAGACATTAATCCGGCTAAGAACGATCTCATACATGACAGCTTTCTGAAGCATTTTCTGACAAAGTGTATCCTAGCTCAGTGGACCAAACAACTGAAGTGGTTATGTATGAAAGAAGCCTGAAGGGACTGATTAGAATAGTATTGGATAGGTATTGATGATTTTGTCCTACTTATAAAACAGTTTCCAAGTCAAATGGTGAATATTTTTTTTTAAATTTTTTTTTTCAAATTACCTGGTTGGTTCTATCAAAGTATTCTCCATCATCACCAAGTGCGATAATCCAAATGCAGGAAATACTGTGCCTGGACAAATAATGGCTTTTTTTTCTTTACAGAATAGATTTGAATTTTTGGATGTCTTCTACCAAATGTAAATCAGACAGCTTAGAGTTGGGATGAGCTGCAAGATTTAAGTACTGATGCCAGGTGCAAAAAGTATAAAAGATAGTTTGCTTTGTGCTGTCTCAGGCACTGTGTATTTTGACAAGCAGCAAAGGATGTGAAAATAACTTTGTGGCTTATAGCCTTGCATTTGTGGAGCCATAGTCTTCCCTGAATAGAATGGATTTAGGCTTCTACTGTATCTGACTTGCCTCTGGCTTGAAATAGGTCATCATCTTTATTACATTGCAAGGGAGTGCTTATTTGCAAAATTAATGCACGGTTATCCACAATAGGCAGATACAAGTTGATATATTCCAGTATATCTGGAATGTTTCCAGACTTCTGGCTGCCTGTGTCCATGTTAGCTTGTGTCAGCTTCCTTGTGTCAGCAGCACTAAAAGGAGAATCAAATCTAATCTCTTGTGAAGGAGAATAACCTTAACCTAATGCTACCAGATAGGACAGAAAAATTTATTTGAGGCTTTTTTTGGAAAAATGGTAAGGTTATCCAAGCTCTAAAGGATTCATTACTTTTTCACGGAACTACAATTAAACAGTGTGTCTCTATGCTGGTTTTGGCTGGGGTAGAGTTAATTTTCTTCACAGTAGCTGGTATGGGGCTACATTTTGGATTTGTGCTGAAAACAGTGTTGGTCATTCAGGGATATTTTCGCTCCTGCTGAGCAGTGCTCACCCAGAGCCAAGGGCTTTTCTGCTCCTCACCCCACCCCACCAGCGAGGAGGCTGGGGGGGCACAAGGAGTTGGGAGGGGACACAGCCGGGAGAGCTGACCCCAACTGACCCGAGGGATATCCCAGACCATAGGACGTCATGCTCAGCATATAAAGCTGGGGAAGAAGAAGGAAAGGGGGACGTTCGGAGCGATGGCGTTTGTCTTCCCAAGTCCCCGTTAGGCGTGATGGAGCCCGGCTGTCCTGGAGATGGCTGAACACCGCCTGCCCATGGGAAGTGGGGAGTGGATTCCTGGTTTTGCTTTGCTTGTGTGCATGGCTTTTGCTTTACCTATTAAACTGCCTTTATCTCAGCCCATGAGTTTTCTCACTTCTACCCTTTCGATTCTCTCCCCCATCCCACCGTGGGGGAGTGAGAGAGCGGCAGCTTGGGGCTTGGTTGCTGGCGGGGGTTAAACCAGGACAGTCTCAAATAGCCATGCCCCTTCCTGTGGGAAGGGACTGGACTTGCATGTGGACAGTACTAGGTGCATTGCAGACTTACTTCAGAATACATTAAGATTTCTAGCAACTGTCTCTTAGGCTGCCATTGATTTTCATTTTTCTGCAAGATGCTTGGCAGTTGTGGTTTTATGGTTTTCTACAGGTGTGGAGTTTTATAAGTGTAATGGAGTGCTCATAAGAGTAACAAAAAGTAGGTCTGTTTTTTCTTAATGACCAGCAGGTTTCCTTTTACTTCTAGAGGAAAGTGTGAATAAAGTGTGGATAAAGGGATTACTGTGAGATCTTGCGGAAGGAATGGTATTAGTGTGTATGCATTTAACTTGAAAAACTTGGTTTTATTCTGTTGTCTAGGAACAAGCTCTTTGGTCCAGAACTGATTGCTAAAAGGATTCCATATTTCATGTTTTTGCCATCTCTGCTGTTAGGTTGTTCTTTGCTGCTGTCCTGGAATGCATGTCCTTATGGGGAATGAGACACTTACTAAAATCTTAGGCAATTTTTGTACACTTAGGTTTTATTTGGACAGTTGAAAGAAACCTGTATGTCTGTGAGTGCTACTGAACTCAAGAGATTTAATTCTTAAGACCTAGTGTTTCAGGTTTTTTCCACAGAGATGATGGGGATATGTCTTGCTCAAAGCCTGTAAGGCTGGGCTGGTGCACATGATGCAAACTTAGCTGAGATGAGTTATCTGAACAGGCAAGTCTGCAAGGAGAAAAGACAGGCTGAAGTTGCTGGCTCTGCTGGCTGTGTAAGTGCAGCAGGTATGGTGTATTTTTTGTGAGGCAGAAGCTGTGGGCACTGTGGTGTGCAGAAGCAGACATTTTCAAGTCGCATGAGGTCACTTGCACAAAGCACCAGTTCCGAATTCCAGTTAGGAAAAGGCTTGAGTTCCTTCAATTGAATTGAAGTAGTCATAGATCCTGCATAGTAGGATGCAATATATTTGCACAGGGGTTGATTCTCAAGGAGCTAGCTAGTTAAGGGTTGCTCTGGACCACAAAAAACTGTATAAGTATATTCACTGATATGGGAAGCCAGAAGGTAAGTTTTCTATAAGTGAAAATAAGTAGAAGTTGCCACATAAAGGGAAGCTGTGAAGCTTGGAAATTTGCCATGGCATCTGTGTTCTTGTGCGTACTTGATTAGGGATAGAATATGCTAGTCAATACTAGATTTGTGAAAGTTTTTTCAGCTTGTCAGAAGACTTTTGATGAATATGGCACACAAAATAGGTTTTCCATTTCTGTGAGCAACAAGTAATGATTTGGTGCGATGGTTGACTTTGATAAATTTCCTTCTGCCTTCAGCGTACTTTTAACTGTGTGAATAGCCTTTCTAAGATGATAGAAATCCATATTAAGTTTGGCTGTAAGATTCACTTGTGGAAAGGCTCTTGGTGTAGTGCACAGATGTATAGTAAGTAATTCAGGGCACTGTTTTCAGCTCTTCTGAGCAATGTTGTCTTCCATTAGACTTTAATTTCAGCTTCTTCAGGTGAAGACATTTTTTACCATAGCCTGGCAGCTGGCAGTAAGTTTGAATTTTTTTTTAATTATTTTTTTTATGTTTAAATTTTCTTCATTTGTCACTCAGTTTTTGCTCTTGTCATGATATTAACTTAGCAGGAAGATTTCTGCCCTTGTTAGAGGCTGTTTGATTCTCTTTCCAACATCTCCTAAATAACATGCTTCCGTTGTGCATATTGCTGTTGCTCAGTTATGTTTGTTATTCAGTGTCTTTACTGTAAGAGAAGAGAGAAGCAAGGTTGTGGTTATGGACACAAAATAGAAAATAATGTACGAGCAAGGAAGCTATTCATTATCAATCTTTAAAAAAGTATTGGGAAACTTACCTGACAGTTCATTCTACTCGGCCCTGGTGAG
Source organism: Haliaeetus albicilla (assembly GCF_947461875.1). Lineage (NCBI taxonomy): Eukaryota > Metazoa > Chordata > Aves > Accipitriformes > Accipitridae > Haliaeetus > Haliaeetus albicilla. The sequence continues at coordinate 8,720,619 of NC_091501.1, read as the reverse complement.
GCCACACCTGGAGTGCTGTGTCCAGTTCCAGGCTTCCCAGTACAAGAGGCATATGGCTGTACTGGAGAGTGAAGTCCAGTGAAGGGCCAGAAAGATCATTAAGGGTTGGTGAAAGGAAGACAAGTTGCTCAGGGAGGCTGTGGAGTCTCCATCCTTGGAGATACTCAAAAGCCATCTGGACGTGGTCCCTCCTGCTTGAGGAGGGGGTTGGACCAGATGACCTCCAGAGGTCCTTTCCAACCTCAACCCTTCTGTGATTCTGGGTTACTTTGTCAGTGAAGCATCTTCCCTCCCCACCTTCCCCATTGCCAGGCATTTAAGTATAGTAAATTGTTGATACTGGTTCTGGTACAGTACACGTTGAGGAAAACTTTTGGTGGGTGAAATTACCAGAATGACCAAATGACAGAAGTTGTGTTAAGTACTAATGAAACCTGTTTCTGAAGGTAATCCTGAAATGATTTCTTAGTTTGCCAGAAATTTTCTGTATACGCACCCAGGTTAACAGCAAGTTACCAGTTACACAGTAACTAAAGATCCTAAACTCTTACAGTGAACCGATTAATTCTAGTGTTGATTCAAGCTTGTTCTTTTCACCAAGCATACGACTAGTCCTTGCCATCTTGGGAAAAACTAGCAAAATACAGAAATCCTTCTCTTTGCTGCTGGTTGGCAGTCCAAGCTTCAACATGATAAATTGATTGCAAGTTGAGAAGCAAGCTGACTTCCACATTTGCCTCAAGGGAATTTACGTACAGAATATGCGAATAGCACTGTCTTTGTTCAGTGTGTCCCCCTGCTCCCCTCACTCTTTGTAGTTTGGGTTGCTTGTTCCTGAGCAAACTATTTTCATATTTGATGAAATCTTTGTTCTGGTATCTGTTCTAAAACTTGGGCTAGAAGTGAATCGATTATTAGTTTACTTTAGGAAATTGCTGGCAAATAACTGATGTCTAGAATTAGAAGGGGCAAATAAGGTGGTGTGCAAAATGTGAGTTCTGTGTTTTAGAGCTTGTTTCTTTGTGAACTTCTCAAGTTACATGGTAAAACTTGTTTTGATCCAACTTGGATTGGATCCTACTATTGGTGCCTACTTTAGAATATGAAGTTATTTGCATCTTCTTTTTAAAGAGGTAGGTTGTCACAATTTGTAAATGCAGACCTGGTTGAGGCTGTATATATTATAATCTGTGAAGTAGAAGAGAGTTGAAACTGGAAAAGGTAAAGGGTATCTTTAAAATAACTTTGTAAGAAGCACTTTTTATACTATCTTCATTTCTTTCATTGTGAGCCTAATAACTCTGACATAATAATTTTTTCCTGAGAAATAGTCTGAATAACAATACCTATGAAGATGACAGTCTCCTCTCTTCCTCCCTCTTCCCCCACTATAAATTTCTGACTTTGATTGGGCTGAAGTAGCTCCTTAAATCAGTGTAGCATTATTGCTTTAAGTGTTTGGGCTTGTGCGTCGCTGCCTTTTTAGGTATAAATTAGGGTTTATAATACTGTTCACCTACAATGGTCTTAAAGTACTAAAATTAACTCTTTCAAGATGTTGTGAAGAATGACTACCAACCTGAGTTGTTTCATAGTACAGTGCCTAGTCTTCTCTGTGCACTAGAGGTAAATGTCTTTTTCAGATTGCGTCCAAGGTGTGTAAGAAAACTTGGAGGGTAGACCAAGTATAGAAGACGGTATAGAAGGTGCTCTTTAAGATCAAGACATCCTATTCCCATGCAAATAAAACACTAGATCTAGGTTTTGTGAATGTTGTTTACACAGATTACTTAAGGTTTGATAGAACTCCTTCACTAAACTTTATAATACTGTAGAAATGGGGCTGCAAAGTCTTGCAAGGAAAATACTTAATATTATTTTGATAAACATGAAAAATAAACCATTCTTAAAAGTTTATTCAATGGTTCTTGAATTTTAAAACTAGATTTAATTTTTCTCTGTTTATATCAGAAGTAAGCTGTGTATTACCAGCAGTGGATGAACAGGATGACTTTGTGCACTCTTTTACTGATAATTAAAATACTTTTATTACGGACTTCTGTTATTTAATACCAAGAAAATGGATTTTTTTTTGTTTTAAGACAGATTCTCTAGGCTCCTTTTGATTATAAAAAATTTTAACTTTCTGTTTTAGGTGTGGAATATCAAACAAATGATTAAATTAACACAAGAACATATAGAGGCACTGCTAGACAAATTTGGAGGAGAGCATAACCCACCATCGATATATTTAGAGGTAAGTTTATATTCAAATCAATGTGGTTAGATTAATGGTGTGTTGTCTTAATCTTATATGAAGCATCTTACATTAAAACTGAGAATATCTGTAGTAGAAGAGAATATTCTCCTTGTGTATTAGAAACTTAACTCTTCCCCTGGAGATAGAAGGGAACTGTGTGGGATTCCTGATACACATCTGTAGGGGAAGATCAGTGGCATGGTCTAATAGTTATGTTGGTGCAATTGAAATGTAAAGCATTCTTTTTAGGTGTGGAGGGGGGGAAGAGTGTGTGTGTATAATAGAAAAAGGCACACTCTGTTCTTAAAAGCAAATATATACACATACACATGAAAGCATCTTCTAAGACTAGCATTGCCTTTAAAGCAGTTGACTTCACTTTTTGTTCTTTGAAAAATAATCATGTAGAATCCAAAAAATTATATTAGTAGAAGGGAACTTCTTAAAGAAATACATAAAATTGTAGGGTGGAGTAAGCTGTGTTTAATTTGTAAACTAACTATAAATTAAATTTCTGTATTCTTTCATCATTCCAGATTCATAAAGTTGCATTGACGTAGGACCATTAAAAGCATAAAAAAGGACTGCATGCATAAGTTACATCTGTTAGGAATTGAATGGCTATCACTTACTCCAAACCCTTGGTTCTCTCAAGTATTGAAATAACTGGAGGTCAACCAGATTTCTTTTGTAGTCTTTTTAATTGTAATTTCTGCCTAAAGGCACTGGGTAATTAAAAATAAAGATCTCATTATTTGAGGTACTTCTAGCTTTTATCTTAATATGTCAGAACAGGGCAGTAGCGTGATTATACAAATGTTGACATAAGGTCCTTAACAGTTAAGGTCAAATGAGGCCCTCTGTAGTTGCTTTACTTATTGCTAATGTGAAATGGGAGTATTGAATGAGTGCTAATCACTATTTTAACCACTCAATGGTATATAAACACATCTCTGTTTTCATATGAACTGGTTCATTCCATATGTCTGGTTTTAATATTGCCACATGTATGTTGGTTTCATTAGATTATGTATCAAATTGCAATAATAATGAGCTTAATCTGTACTAAGTCTGGATTTGAGGTAGTGAAATTGTTAGTTCATTACAGTCATTTGTCACTTGCTTGTATCTAAAATAAACACGAGGTCTCTACACTGGAAGCTTTTTGATTATTCTGTAGTTCATTGATAGGGAAGAGGGCATTTGCAGTCATAAATGTGTACTAGGAAATGATTATGATAGTGTAAAGAGTATGGTAAGTCTGAAATAGTGACTACGAACCATGAAGCTTGAAGTAGATTTGCAAGTTCAATGGTTCCATGTGCCACTGAGAGGAAACTGCAACTCTGGCTTATCAACATGGTAGGGAAGCCCCTGCAAGATGGAGCAAGGTGTTACTCTGCTGCAGTGAGTTGTGCTGGATCATGAAGTGGTTCTTGTGACAAGTAGTGCTGCTTTTTCAGTTGAATTATCCCGTGAAACAGCAAGTCCTGTGAAGAGAGCCCACTGTCATTGAAATGAAAAGCCTTGTTTTTCCCAGCTCTTAGCTATGTGGTTCCTCTGCTTCCTTTATTGAGGTGCTTGCAGTACTAGTAGTGACTAAGCCACTTCCAATCACTAACCTGGAAAGAAAATACTCTGGTGTTGTTGGATGAGTTTGCCATCCTGTTAGTAGATTGAACTTGGTCATGATGAAGTCCAGTGAGCCCCAAAGCTGTGGTTAAAGGTTAGGGAAGGGGAAGAGCTTGCAGCTGTGAGCCAAGAACCTAGACGGTGGGCTGAGAGAGGAGAGGAACTTTTTATTTGGATGGTCATTAGCTTAGATTAGATCATCCTTGGACGGATTGATTGAAGTGAATAGGATTAAATGCTGCAAACCTGTCATTTGTTTAGAGCGTAGATTTCCTGTGGTAGAACTAAAGTGTGAAGAAGAAGAAATATATTACAGAGTACCTGGTACAGTCAGAAGCAAGATTACTGTCTACCCTTTACTGTTCATTTCAGCCTGGCAGCTGTTGTCTAGTGTGTCCTTTCTGTGCCTTTTCCCAAATTTTGGCTGCTTTTGGCTCGGTCAAGAACAGGGGTTGCTTTCTAGTGTCAGAATTTACTTTGCAGCAATTTACCTGAGTCTGATCTGTCACTGCTAGAGCTAACATTATGACTTTCTGTATTCCTTCACCTGTCAGAAAAAGGACCAGAACAACCCTGGTTGCAATATGGAAGGACAAAGCTATATGTAAAAAGCTCTGAATGTAGTGTGATAAAGTGTGGAAGAACACATTTGCTTCTAGGAAATGTGGAACTAAGAAAACACAGTAGTTTTGATATGAATAAAAAGAACAGGAGAGTATGTAGAATACATGCGGGTAGCTTAAGTGATTCAGTAGATCAATTGTCTGTCTGACATCCATTAGAAATGGCAAACTCCATACGTACAGAGCCGCTGTGTGATACCGGGGCTGTTGTTCAAGTTCCATACCTGGGCATCATCACTGACTTCTGTGCGTGACCCCTTTTTCCCTTCAAGCTTTCACATCCAGGCTATGTCTAGGTCTTGATGCTATGGTCTGTGTACTATCTCCAAAGTGCTTGAACAGGAAGGTAATGTAACTTATAGTCTGTCCATCCTCTTCTGATTTTTACATTTTGGTGGTTTTGCTGAAATCTCATTTCTGGCTGTGAAGTGCAATATTGCCCTGCTTTTACACAGAATCTGTATGGGTAATTTTGCTAGTCTGCTACTTGGACTGCATCACCCTTCCCTTTGTTTCCTCTCACTGCTCTGATCCCTTTGCATCTTCCGTAAAAAGTGAGTGACTTTTAAGGGCTTCTGTAGATTGTGCCTGTTGATCATCTCTTGAGTGCTACCAGCAAGCTCTTGGCAAAAGTTGGAATTAGCCAAAGCTAATTGTTAGATAAGTACCTGCAAATAAACACTTTGCTTTCTCCCATACTGCCTTTCACTTTTGTAAACATCTAGTTTGTTATTGTAATGCTTTCTGCAAAACCATGTTTTTTTGTATACCTATGAAAAGTTTGACAGCTATCCATCCGTCTTCTGGTGTGTAGAGTTTCAGTACAATAGGGTTTGTTCGGTTCTTTTGTACTCCTGTCTGGCTTTATATCCTTCGTTTCTTAAGCATCTAACTGCTCACGTTCACAGAACTTACAGCACCCTTTGCACTGGCTCCTGTTCTGTGCTGGAGCTGCCTCTCTAGACCTGTCAAGTAAAGTTGTGGTGGAACCTGGCAACAGAATTGCATTTCAATTAAAAGTGGAAAGGAAGGGGTTGGGGGAGCGGAAGCAGGCAAAGGAAAACTGAAGAATTGAACAAGAAAATTAATTCTGAAAATTGAGCATGCAAAGGATGTAGTAAAATTATTTGTGCATTGAATATAAAACATACACCTCATTTAAAAATAAAAAGGAATTTATGCCTTAGTTACAGTTGCTCAAGAAAATAGAAGCTAATAAGCTTTTTTTTTTTTCCCCACCCTGTGCTCATATAAGAGTAAGAAGACAAAATGGGTTGTTTTTGTGGCAGACTTTTTTTAATTCTGGGGGGGTTCAATGTGTTTTACATCAAGAGAACTTTAAACTGACAGCTATTGTCGCAGCCATCATTTCAGGATTCATCAGTTGACTATGAAAGAGGAATGGATTTCTTGAAATATCAAAAGTGATTGACGTGTGCTGTGTTTAATTCAGCATATATTTAATTATTCCTGCAAGATGGGGTACTTGGATTCAGGGGTATCTCACTGCCTTGATCCATCACTCCTCAGTGATGGTCTTAAAAGGGTGACTGTAGAGGAGGGGGAGTAGAGCCTGCGTGCCTGGGTGGGCTCCTTTTTTGCAGCTGCCTAGGGTAGAAAATGTAGCGTGAAGCTGGAGGGCAGCAGGTAGCTTATCTCTCTCCTCTCAGGGCAGGAAAGTAGGGGCTGAGGAAAGAGACCAAAGCTGCAGAGAGACTTCTGGGTGTGCGTATAAGGGGCAGGGGTAGGAAACAAAATGAACAGAAGAAAGAAAAGACCGTTTGTCATTAACCGCACAATTTTCTTCTAATTATTATAAATAGTACTAGTTTCAGGAATCTTATCAATGTTCTCTAATATGATTACAAGAAAGTTTTCTATTTGTTCCATCTGGAAGAAATAATACATGTAGCAAGCAACGGATGTATTAAATATAAAAAATGGCTTATAGCTAACATTCTTTCTTAGGTAAGCCTAGTTCTTAACTTTTTCTATCTCCTGTGTGTAAGCATGTATCTCAGATCTAACAGACTCCTGGAAATCTCTGTCAAATATTTAAAATAACTGCTTGACTCAGTAGATGTAGAAATATCACTAATAGCATTTTTCTTTTCTTCTGGAAAAGAGGCTGCAGGAGCTCCTTGGTAGGTTTTACCACACTTCTTGGAAGCACTCTGTATCACAGCAGCTGAAAACATCAATGATTTTTGTCTTCCCACATAATTTCTTAGTGCGTTATATCTGTCCTTGAAGTGCTGTTTCCCAAAATACACAGTTTGTGATTCACTGTGGAAAAAGCCTTCTCTTAAGGTTTGTCTAAGCATTGTAAATATTGGAAATCTTTACTGTGAAGAAGTCTAATATTATGATACTGGGAAAAGCTGGAGTTCAGTTAGCAAAAATGGTTAAAATATGCAGTTGCATATTCTTCTATAATGGCCATCAAAATAATTTTTTTTTTTTATTTTTTCTTGTCTCTACCAATAAAGTACTGATGAAGAGGATAACCTAAGTTAGGGAAAGGAGAATTAAGATCTATGCATTTCAACTTAGTGTTGGCAACAAATGCTGTTTACAAACTGAAATGTGTTGTACAGATCCAGACTGGTCAAAAGCAGTCAGCTCAAACTTAGAAAGGAGAGATTGTGCTTAAATGACTTAATCAGATTTGTTAGCCTTTGTAGACTCTTAATGACTGTTCAGGGAGGCCTTACCTATTTAAACTTCCAAAATGCATTTTGTGTCCTTGCCTCATAGTTATGTGTACAGAGAACACTTCATCTGTGAGAACTTAATTGAACTTGAACTGTATTAGCCCATTCGCATGTGAATAGTTCCTCACTTGGTGAGAAGTTGTATCCTGGACCTGTAGGTTATGTCAGTTAACGCTACAAGAGTAAGCTGCCTGCTTTTTTTTATTCAAACTCCACACAAAATAAAACAGTGTACAAATGCATAGGTAAAATGATAGTGGTATCAAAATAAGTTTTAAAACTCAGTCAGCTTTCTAGTGTTGTCCTGAAGGAATCATCCTCCTTCCTGCTCCTACTGTTGGAAGCAATTTAAAATGAGAATCATGGGGGCAGAGGTATGGTTGTCCCCAACTACCGTGATTTTTATTTTTTCTCCCCTAGCTTTCTCTTTTCCTGGGCTATTAAACATATTTTATTCGGCAGCCTTGCTGTTGCTATTTTTGAGAGTTTCACTGTTGAATTTCAGGAGAGCGTTTTATTCCTTATTCCTGTATATCTGAAGAATCAATGCAGGGGGTCAAATTAAAGAAGATTACCTCTTTGCTGATCTAAAGTATGCTTATTGCAACAGCAGGCATATACAGTCTGAAATGCATCTCAGTGTCGAATCTCGGGTTGTTTCAGACTGTTTGTGGGATTCCAGGAAAATGCTAATCCTGAGTACAGGTGCTGGGAAACGGGGTGGTTCTCTGGGGAAATTCAGATTAATTTTTACCAGGCTCCTAACAGATGCCGATCAAATATGTTGGACCAAAACTGGAGTGTCTAAAGTTAGACTAAGTACAGATTTAGGAGTCTTACTAAATGAAGAAATCCTGACGTATGTTATGCCTATCTTCAGCTCCCATTTAACTTAGTGGGATTTGCATTTGATCAACAGCCTAAAAGGTCAGACATCTTTTAAATAGAAACACAATCTCGGTTTCAAAGACCAGGAAACTGTAGTTTAGGCTTTTAAGAGTCTTGCAGTATGTGGATATTATCTAATATTGATTGAGGAAGGGAGACAGAACGGTAAAACCAGTTGGTCTGCTTGAGTTTAGTCTGGGTTTCTAACCAGATGTGGTAGGGGGCAGGGAGAAGGAGAAAGTGTATTTTGCTACTTGGTTTTGTCCCAGATTAATTTTTTAAAAAATATTTCACTTGTTGCTTTTTGTTTCCTTAGATGTTATTACTAGAATGTATAGCCTGGTTATGGCCCAAGAAAGCAAATTTCAAATATAATATAAATAATATGTAATACAAAAATACACATTTTTGAGAAAATCCCTTGTCATCATCTTGACAGCAGAACTCTGTTGGCACTTCTGTGTAACATCATGCAAATTCTGTTGACTTCTGAGGTCAGTGTTTATATTGTCAATAGGTTGCAACATTTAAGAAGTAACTAACTCTGATGCTCCTGAGCGAGCAGCAGTTGTATTATGGCATGCAGGTACATTGTGTGTAAACACGCCAACTTCCTATGCTTTAGATGGACTTGGCAGCTTACCAGCCCTTTATACATTTTACTTAGTTGAGGCCTCACAGACTATATTATGTTATGCATACATATTGATGTGCAATATAATTAAAATTAACTTTTTGTTCTATTTTAGATAGCCATAGAATTATGTGTAGATTGACAAGATGTGTCAATTTGAATCTGTTAGCCAGCTTTTCAAATATATTTTTTCCTTTAACTTCGTGAGACACTGTAAATTCACACTAAATTGGGAGCCCTGTAGTGATATAACAAACAGATAAATTTGTTGAGGATAATATGTGTTATTAAAGACAGTCTGGTTTTTTGCAACTAATGAACAAGCTGGAGGAGTTGAAGAACAGAAGCCTCATGACAAGAAGCAGCACAACAACAAAGACGAATGCGGCACCTTGCACCTGCGACAAGGCGGCCGGTTTGGTGAGCAACAAGCTGAGCTGCGGGTAACCCATCCTCACGGTACTGCAGGCTGGGCTGCGTTAGCAAGTGCCTAGCCGGCACGAAGAGGGACCCGTCTACTCACTACTTGTGTGACTGCGTTCGAGCGGTGTTTAGCGTGGAGAAGAGAAGGCTGAGGAGGAATCTGCAGGGTCTTGCAACCTAAAGAGAGGGCCAGGCTCTTTTCAGACAAGCACAGCAAAAGGGGAAGAGGCAGTGTCACAGACAGCATCGAGTGAATCTCACGAGAGAAAATTCTTCATTGTGAGAGTGGTTTTAGAGCCCCGGAACTGGTTGCCCAGGGGCTGTGGAGTCTTCATCCTTCAAGACTTTCAAAATATGCTTTGGCAAGACCCTGAGCAACCTGATTGAACTTAAAAATTATCTCTGTGTCAAACAAGTGTTGGACTAGATGACTTCCAGGGTTATCTTCCAACCTTTTTTTTGTTTTGTTTTTTCTCCTGTGATTCTCTATCAAGCTGAAAGTAAGATTTAAGTTTTCTTGTAGAACATTATGCACTTCTTCATGGGAATATGTAAACTGAATGGATTTCATTCTAGATTTCATAAACTTTTCCTTCTGAGATACCTTTAAAATCCTTAATTTAATGAATTGCTTGAATGTTCAGCTTAATCTTCCTCACACTGTAGATGCTGTACAAACTTAATTTTGAACTTTTGTGTTTGTTTTTGAAAAACAATGTTAGAAATCAACCTTATAGTTGACACAGAGGGCCTTGACTGATTTGAAGGTTTGTGTAGCTGTTGATGCCTGTCTGCTAATATGGCTCTGCTGCTGCAGGTCACTGTTGTAGACAGACCAACTCTACGGCATAATCTTTCTTTTAGCTGGAAATACTTGCCATAGGTCAGCTTTGCTGTTGTAGTACCCTTTCAGTTTAACTCCATGGTGTCCTGGTTTTGGCTGGAATAGAGTTAATTTTCTTCCTGGTAGCTGGTATAGTGTTGTGGTTTGGATTTAGTAAGGGAATAATGTTGATAACACACTGATGTTGCTAAGTAGCGTTTATACCAAGTCAAGGACTTTTCAGCTTCTTGTACTGCCCAGCCAGCAAGAAGGCTGGAGGGGCACAAGAAATTGGGAGGGGACACGGCCAGGGCAGCTGACCCAAACTGGCCAAAGAAATATTCCATACCATAGGACATCATGCCTGGTATATAAACTGGGGAGAAAGCTGGCCAGGGGCTGCTGCTTGGGGACTGACTGGGCACTGGCCAGCAAGTGGTGAGCAATTGCGTTGTGCATCACTTGTTTTGTATATTCAAATTATTTTATTATTATTGTTGTTACTATTATTACCATTATTTTCTTCCTTTTCTGTCCTATTATACTGTCTTTATCTCAACCCACAAGTTCTACTGGGGGCTTTTTTTCCTGATTCTCTCCCCCATCCTGCTGGGGGGAGTGAGTGAGCAGCCGCTTACTGTGGTACTTAGTAGCTGGCTGGGGTTAAACCACAACACATGGGATAATTCTGTGTTTTGACTTGGTGCTGTTGGCTGTGTAAGGACTATGGGTGCTAGTCATCAGCTGAAACCAATGTCTCACCGAAATACTTAATCTTTGTGAAAATGAGATTTTTTGGAGCTATTCTGTTTCTGCTGCATGTACCGTTGCTCCTTCTCTGTAAAAAGTATTTATTTTTTAAAAAGAGAAAAATGTATTTAAAGCCTGCTGATGCATTTCTAGTTCCGTTATGTTTTATTATGGGATCTTCTACTATGACATTGAGTAACAGTATAACGGTATAATACTTGAGAGCTTTTGTCTCCATTAAAAATAGAGCTTTTCGTGCAGAATTTAATGTTATAGAACCCAAAGCCAGCAGCAGCTCCCAGCTTTCCATGCTCATTGTTTATTCTCTTAAGATAAATCATTTGGCTTTGAGTTTGCATTAGTGACAGATTAAGCTGCCAGTGTAAACATTGTAGGATTGAGTATTTTGAAGGATGTGTGTAATTTTGTGAAGGAACTAAGCCCACAAGTATCCGGAAGCAATGTAGTGTTGCATGTGTTCAAATAATATTTTGCAATGTTCATGAGAAAAGGAAGTAAGTATTTAGAAAAGTATTGGTAAAATGGTAACAGTTTATGATTCTTACTTTTTGTTTACTGAAAATAATTCTTGACACACAGGGCTTTTACTGGAATTTACATGAAACGTTGATCCTGGAAGTAGGAGACACACATTTGTGTTACTGTATAGCCAAAAAATGCCATTATTTGTAATTGGGTAACCTTTCAATTTACTTTTGACAGTAGAATTGGACTAGAGTGAAAATTTTTTGGTTTTAAGTCTCCGAGTTTGGGGTCTATTTGTGAAATGCTAGACATCTTCAGTATTTAAAATAATAGTAAGTAGTAGTTCTCGGTTTCCTCCAACTTATGTCCATTTATTAAAAATGGAACCCATAAAATTTAAAATTTGAAATTGTGATGTTCACCGCCATTCTTTAAAATGTTTTTTTTCTTAGTCCTTTTTGTGTCAAATTATCATTCTCTTTGTTAACACTGTAGGGATGATGACACAAATTTTTAACATGGGTCCATCCTGGAGGATGCTAAACCTTCATAAAAAGCAAGGGGCCAACCACTGTTTATTCACCTAACCCAGGCTGGTTTTGTTGAACCTGCATGTACAACCCAGAGAAATAAATTCATAGTAAAATGTAGTATTTGTGGCAGCACTACTGAATGCTGGTTATTTTTTCTCTTAACTTTAATTTTTTTTTTCACATGTAGACCCTGCAGACTTTTTGCTCAGTTCAATTCTCCTATAACTTTAATTAGCAACACATTATGCACAGAAAATTTGAGGAAAGCAAATCAATAAAAAAAAAAAAAAAAAAAAGTAAAAAATCTTTCCCTAACATGAATATCTTTTGTGGCATTGAAAATGTATGCAGCTTGGCATAGATCTTGGTCTTGCTGGAGAGCTAAGTAGAAAATTCTGTTCCCTACTGCTTAGATGTTAGGTTTGTAAGATCTTTGTTTCTTCTTGTCTGTAAAGGTCTACCATGTCCTTAGTTAACACTGACATGCTTATGTAGCATGAAATACACGTTCCTTAACTGATTCAGATTTTTGAAGATACTCTGTACTAATTTATGTGCTGAAGAAATAATTCTGATACTTGGATACAGATCAAAATTTTCTTGTTATAAAGACAAAGTTGATGGAAACAAACTTTAAACAAAAATATATACCAATTATGTATTTGTATTATAGAGTTTGCCAGTAAAGTTTAACTTGGCTACATTTAATAAAAACTTAATGGGCAAATTTAATGTTACTGGATTTTTTTTGTTTAAGAAACTTGGTCAGTGTGTAATCACGTTTTACATAAACTTGGTAGAAAATAGAATTAATCTTATACAGACATTAAAAAATTCTTCCAAAGGGTCACTTTTACATGTTTATGGATGACTTTGTAACAGGGAAAACTTAGTTGTGTTCTAACTGAAATAAAGTTTTTTGTACCGTCTGATATGAAAGGATAGTGCCAGAGGTGAAGGATGCTAAACAATGAGCTAGGTGAGTTGTCTGATACAGATGTTAAAAAGCAGATTTCAGCTTTCTCTTAATTATTGCATTAGATGTGTTTAGCTGTCATTCCAAAAGAATGATAAATTTAGCTGTGGCACAGTAATTTGGCAATGCAGCTGACAACATTTATTAAAGATTGCTGTCTTCTTTAAAGTAGCTCTGAATTAGACTGTTTAATGCAGGTGCTTTGAAACTGTGACTTACGATTTCTTTTATGCACTTAACCATTTAATCTATTAAAAAATTAGTTGTTGGTTCAGAAGTTTTAACATAATGAGTTGAAAGCCATTTCTTCTTTGTGTCCTACTGAAAAATTTCACCAGACCATTTTGTTCGTATTACTGGGAAATTTGAATTAGTTTAGAATGCGTTTTGTTTCATGTTCATTGAATTTAGATTTCAGTTTTTGTCTGAGGCTACTGCAGCATTAAAACAGCTCCTGCTTTTTCACAGGCCTATGAAGAGTACACCAGCAAACTAGATGCTCTACAGCAGAGAGAACAGCAGTTACTGGAATCCATGGGGAATGGAACGGATTTCTCTGTCTCCAGTTCAGCTTCAACAGACACAGTTGCATCATCTTCGTCCTCTAGCCTCTCTGTAGCACCTTCATCCCTTTCGGTTTATCAAAACCCTGCTGATATGTCACGGAATAACCCTAAGTCTCCACAGAAGCCTATTGTTAGAGTCTTCCTGCCCAACAAGCAAAGGACTGTGGTGAGTCAGTTTCTACTCACATACTTGTAACCTCAGTATTTCCTGTATCTCTCTCCCTCTGTATGCAAAAGTTAATTTAGGAGCTGAAAAAAATACCTGTGAAGGTCAAAGAGGTCGTACGATCACTATTTGTGCTCTGCTGCACTCAGTTGTTTTGATACGTTGAATGTTTTCTACAAGATTAACACAAATACGTCCATTATAGCAATAATACAGAATACAAAACTTTGGGGAGTTTTGTAACAATGAAGATACTTCAAGAAATATTTTTCTCGAATTGCCTTTCTCAGATAAATAGTAATCTACCATTTTACAGTGGTTAGGAGGGGGTGGGAAGCTCTGGTTCTTGTATTATACAAAATTATTGATTAGTTTAACAGGGCAAGATTGGGGAAAGTAAGTATTTTCCATGTTGTCAAAGTTACTAGCAGCAGCGAATGCTTTAGAGCAAGCACGCAGTTAAGGAGGGCTGCGCAGAATCACTTAGTTTCTCTTTTTTTCTTTTCCTCCCCACTCACTGTGGTGAGTGTTTCACGTTGGGACCCTGATGCTATCAAGCCCTGTGTAGAGAACTGGCTAGGGGAGGGACATAGTTGCTCTTAGGAGGGGCAAGAAGTGTTGCCTGCAAACTGCTCAAAAACAAGTGTTTATCAGTTTTGACAATGTTACAGTGATTCCTGGAGTCATGGAAGAAGAGTTGACACTTTTTGCTGGCTATTTAATTGTCTGTTATAGGCGGAAATTTTTTATCGATTAAGAGCTGCCAACCGAAGAGCCTTGATAAGTGCTTTAGAATAATACACTGCAAACTGTGATGCATGAAATTACTGACAAGCCATAGTCTAGGCGCTGTTTTGCAGGGGAGCTGTGGTTCCAGAGAAAATGGGAAATGAATGGATAGCACAGCCAGCATCCATGTGAAACGAGTGCTTTTTGTAGCAGTCGGTCAGGTATTGGCTGTTACTGGACTGTGACTGTCTGTGGAAACTGGATTGCTGGCAAAGAGAAGAAAACCTAAACTGAGTCGGTAGTGCTGAGCATTGGGAACATGTCCTCTCCCTTCCCCTGCTGCTTTCCTTCCATCCCTCCCTCCCCCTGACCCACCAAACAAAAGAGATCATAAAACTTACAGTGGGAGCAACAGATTAAAGGGCAGTTGTTTTCACCTGATTTTTTTTTTAATTTTGCTTAATTGTTAAAGATACCACTAAAGATTGACAGTAGTATTTGGGTTTTGACCTAGAGAATGGGGGTTTAATATAAACTGTGACCACTGGGCAGATGTACAGTGTTAAGCAAGGTGATTTTGTTGTCTGCCTGTGAGGTATGGCTAGGCACGTAGTACCACCCATGCTGAAATTTGGAGAGACTCTGGTTTCTTCATGTCTTCTATCCCATCCTCTGTGGCTGTTGTAGCTGCAGCCCCTGTGATGGGGCTGTCTCACAAGTTGGTTTTGTTTCTTTCCTACAATGGGTCAAGCATATTGCTTCCTAGATTGTTCTGTGCATTTTCTTTTCTGTCTTTGCTGTGTGTTCTCTCGTTCTCTTCTCTAAGCCATGTAGTATATTTCTACTCTTACTCTTTTCTCCTTATCTGCAATATTGCTGTTCTGCTCCTTTCCCTCTCCTCTTTTTCATCTCCTTCTCAATCCTTTTATCAGAGGTGTGGTAAGGCTTGTCTCAAGTCTAAGCTCTGTTTTGATTTTGAAGGAATCATTTTATATAAAGAATAGTTCAGAATTATGAAATATACTACATCAGACTCGTAGGCAAGAATGAATTTTTTTTATGTTCAAATGTGTGTATTTCACCAAGTTTAAGTTATTTCTGAACATGCAACTCTGATTACAAGTTAGGAAAAAGACAACTAAATTTCAGTGTGAACCAGGTGATACAATTTGGGGCCAGTACAGAACTGTCTTGCCTCATCTGAGACGTGGTTTTGTGCATGTTGCTGGTGCATTGTAACCAAAGTGGTCCCAAGTACTACAGCAGCCTTCTGGTACTTGTTTAGAACTGTTAAAAATGCAGGAAATGGCGGTGGCGGGGAGCAGGGGGGGAGATGCTTACATTTTTGACTAGCAACTGCCTTGTTACTTGAGAGTTGTCTCTGGTTTTTGTTTATTAGTAGTATTGTTTGTGTGCAGGATCAGGCAAATACATCTGAGCTGGCTCCAACTAGAAGTACAATGTGAGGAAACTGATGGAGTACAAAGAAATAAGACCACGTTGATCAGTGTGATTTTGGTGCATAGGCAGCGTAGCTAATGTTGAGTTTCTTTGTAGGTGCCATGATAAAGCAGAGTGCTGGATAAAAAGTTTTTCTTAATGTTGGGAAAGGTGTGAAAGTGCTTCCTTGAAAGCGTAGCCAGTGAGTGGCGAAGCCTGCTGCTGCTGATCAGTTAGCAGTTGAAGTTGGCATCTTGATTCAGCTGGCCACAGAGCAGGCTTAGAATGTAACTTTTTTTGAAAGCAAACCCGAGTTTATCCCCATAATGCAGAGATATAAATGTCTGAAATACGTATACTTTGTCTTTCCTCAGTGGCATCGTTCAACTGGCAAGTTAAATGTCCTTTGGAGAAGCATCCTGCATAGATGTGACCAGGATAAGTCTGTGTGGGTTTTTTCGTTTTGTTTTGTTCTACGCCGGACAAGGATGTTGAAATAATAAAAGTGCAAGATGGTAAAAGTCTGCCAGAGATTGTCAGTTATTTTGCAGAACAAATTGATGAGGCTTACCCAAACTGTGGGTGGGGAGAATGTAGGGAAAAATTAAGTTTAAAGCTCGTTTGGGTTAAGGATCTAAATGGCTGTGGGGCAGATAGTAACAGAACTGCTAATTAAAGGAGAGGTTTTGGATGGGAGAGGGATGCAAGAGCTCTGACCTCGAGCTGGCTGCTAGAAGTCTGAGAGATTGTTACATGCTGAAACTTGGTTTTGGTGAAAGGGAGATAGTCTTGAATGGGAAGTGGATGGTAGTGTGGCAGCATAAAAGCAGAGGTTACATTTACCGATGAGATTTCTGAGAGAATGCATAGAGCCAGAAGAGAATACAACCTTGTGGGATCCTTAGATAATTGTGTTGTGGATTAGGATTTTTTTCTTTTCCAAATTACACGATTATATGATTGAAGGTGCAAGCAGAGAGAGAAAAGAAACAGAAGACACTCATACAAATGAATGGAAGGAGACACACAGCTGGTTGTTGGGGAGGGGTAGTAATCCAAGGAGAATGAGGATTAACAACTGATCCAGAGGTATGGGAAGAAGTCATTAAAGATCTCAATAGGGTAACTTCAGTTTAATGTAAGAGGCAGAAGACAGTGAAAAAGTTTAAAATGAACTGAAGAGGAGGAGTTCCAGGCAATGAGCATAAACAGCTTTCTATGAGTGTAAAGATTACAGGAATATGGTATTTGCATATAGGACAAGATTTAAGCATTTTTGGGAATTGCTTCTAGTTGTGTGATTATTTTATTATCATTATTATTACTATTATTATTTATTTTTCTTTGAGAGTTTGGGGGGGGGTATTGTTTTTTGAGCACCTGGGTAAAGTATCTTTTGCATGTCTTTGGGACTGCCAATTTTAAACTGCTAGGCTTGGGATAAGGAAAAAATCCCCATTCTGAGTTGCAAGGACTGTTGCAATTTTTGCCTTCCTCCATAAAAGTTGACAACACAGTTAAAATTATTTATGAATTTCACCTATTAGGTTGCTTGGTTACCATAAACCTTAAAACATTAGTAAGACTTTTTAGACAGGTTTTCTGTGGCACATCAGTTGTGGCTGGTCCCTTGCAGGAAAGTGTTCAGAGACCTTGGGTGGAATAAATATTTTGTGGATGTATCTGGAGTGTATCTCTGTCGCAGTGAAAGAGTACAAGAATGAGGCAGGCATGTGTGATATTTTCCCTGAGTTGTCTTCCAAATTTGTGCTATTTGTCACTCAGGAATTTTATGAGTTTAAGTGTTTTCTATGTGGTAACCCTCCATCCAGTCTCTATTAAACCCACACTATGGATACTAGAAGTTTGTGTCTTGTGGTAAGGAATTCCATGGGCATGATTATTTGTGGTGTGAGTAATCATATTCCATGTTGGTCTTTAAATCTGCTACATGCTAGCTCTCTATACTTTATATTGGAGTAAATAAAGGCTTCTGACAAAAGGCATTTAATACAAGGCCTGGTACAACAACAAATGGCTAAAACTAGTCATAACTTAGGAAAAATATTAGGAAGTTTCTGATGTTGTAGTGAAGTCTGGTAGGAAAGAAGAGAATGGAGTGGAGGGGCTTCTAACTCAAGTACTTTTATGAACAAGATCATATAACTTGCTTATATTTGCAGCCCTGAATGATTTTGATTACCCAAGAAATCTCTTCCAGCCAAGTACTTACAGTGTGGAAAGAAACAGTCTGAAAGCAAATGAGCAGCCCTGAATGCTGGTATGCTTGAACATGGAAAGTCAGAAAAAACTGGTGTTTAGGTGTTAGAAATGATGGGCGGTTGAAAGCCATCAGGTGGTGACGGTTCTTGCTCTTAATCTGTATGTAACCTGTTGCTGTCTGCCACACACTGCTAGCTTCCAGAGGAGATGTTTGCTTCGTGTCCTCTGACCATCTTGTTGGAGTGGCTGTAAGGGTGGTAAGGAGTCTCTGCTGCCCTGGTCAATGAGTTTATAGGGATCCTTTCTCACAGCTCCAGCATGTGTTCTCTTTCTGTGAGCATGAACAAGGAGTGGATTGGGTAGTTTTGAATTTCATTTCCATCCATAGTGGTCTGAGTAGTGACAGTGGAAATAGGAGAAAAGGGGAAAAAAAAAAAAAAGAGGAGCAGATGCTGTTCCTGCTTTGGGAAAGCTTAGCAGCCTCCAAGTACTTCAGCTGTCTGCAGATTCTGGGTGGGATCAAATCATTGTGTGTTTTCACCCACCGTGAGGGCTAAAAGCTTCCTATGGCAGCTTCTAAACCAAAAGTAATACTTTGGTAAAAAAAAAAAGTTTCCTTTTCTTCTGTGTTCAACTATAGAAGATTGTGTGTGGTTTTGGTGGTTCTTTGTTTTGCTTTTTCTAAGTTTAAGAGTAATTAGAGGTGATTTGTGTAAAAATTCAACATAAATTTGGACCATGAAAGTTATTTTCCACTTTATTATGTGTTGATATGCTTCATATAAGTGTCATAGATATATGTATTAGAAAGTTCATGAAAGTTCTCAAAATGCAAATGTGAGACTGCACTTTTCAAAGGGAGAATTTGTATTTTTAAGACGTACAGAAACTGAACAGGATTGTGAATGCTGTGCATGGGGACAAGTCTTACTTCAGGTTTCTCACTCTTGTCACACCTTGATTAATTAGTACATCTGTCTTAATTAGACAAGCAATCATGTGGTCTTCTCTGCAGTCATGAAGGCTGGAAGAATCAGATATTTTTACCCTACCTAAATTCTTAGCATAAATTAATTCATCATGCATGCACAACTGGGCTCCTTCAGATGTTCTGGTTTTAAATCCATTACTTGATACATTTCTTTTGACTTAAGATTTGCATCTTTCTGGAATTTATGCTGTGAGTTTGTGCCTGAAGCCTACCAGTAAGGACTGGATTTCTACAAGCATTCAAGCTGTCCTACCCGTTTCAGCTGTCAACTATAAGGAAAATTCAGAGAAGGGATGTTCGGGTCGCTGAATAAGCTAGTTTCTTGCTTCTAATTACACATCTGGTTTAACATGATTAGGTTTTTCTAATCAAAAACGATTAAAAATTCTCATGTCATATCAAACATGCAGCAGAAATGGAGTTTATTTGTAGCCTGTGCCAATGGATGTTTGGTGAATGTATCTGAATGTTTTGGAATTTTATGCATCATATGAACAGACTGGTAGAATGAAGTAAGCAGTAGCTTACTTTCAAGTAAGCTTTACCTGATACATTTATGGGGTTTTTGTTTGGTTGTTTGTTTTTTTTTAATTCTTAGAACATCAGGGAGAACTGTTGGCCTACCTGCCCTATTGCTGAAAGGGAAAATCAAATTAGAGACTAAATTACCAGTTTTCATTGGGAAGAAGTTTAACCGTGGAAGATCTCTGTTAGTCTGTCAATAAGCAAACAAAATTTTATTACATTCCAGGAGCTGTACAATGAAATAGACTTTACAGCTGCCATGAGTAAGTCCTTCATGTCTAGGAAAGCCTGAAGAATGTGTCTTTGGGAGGTGTTTAGTGAAGCAAGGTGAACAGCAGTGCTACAGCAGACTGTACCGGGGTCTTGCTTGAGTGGAGTTAATTTTCTTCACAGCAGCTCATATGGTGCTATGTTTTAGACTGATGACCAAAACAGCGCTGATAACACAGCAGTGTGTTAGCTGTTGCTGAGCAGTGCTTGCACAGGGTCAAGCCTTCCCTGTTCCCACTGCTTCTCCCAGAGAGTAGGCTGAGGAGGGGGCACAGCGGGGACAGCTGACCCCAACTGACCAAAGGCATATTCCGTGCCATATAACATCATCCTCTGCAATAAGATTGAGGGGAGTTTTTCCAAAGTTGCTATTGCTCAGGGACTGGCTGGGCATCAGTCTGCTGGTGCTGAGTGATTTTTCTGCATCACTAGGAAAATTTCTTCCCTTCTTTTTTTCCTTCACTTTTTAAATTGTCTTTATCTCAACCCAGGAGTTTTCTTGCTTTTGTCCTTCTAATTCTCTTCCCCCATCCCACTGAGGGGGGAGTGAGCAAGCAGCTGGGTGGTGCTTAGCTGCCTGCCGGGATTAACCCACCACACAGGCTAAACTCAGCGCTGGATAAATTCAAAGTAGTATGTGTTGAAAAGAGAATAATTTAATCTACTTCAGTTTTATTGACACGCAGTCTTAGATTGCAAAGTCAAACTATTGAAAACTTGCCATTATAAAATCGATGGCTTGTCATCTGGAATACCTTGTGCAAATGGATCACTGCTTTTTAAGAATATTCAGGTAAGGAGAGCTTAGTGATTTCTTAAGAGATAGAAAGTCTGCAGAAAGTAATGAATGACAGAGAAGAATATTGTTTGGAGTGTTTCCTTTACCTCATGATGTGCTAGGCAGCCACTTGATGAAATGGAATGCGAGTCACAAATTTGAAAATAATTGGAAGAGATGTTTTAATTCCCTGTCTAGTAAGTCATACTTAAATTCGTGGCTTCTTGTGTTGTTTAAGTAAACTAGCCAACCAAAGCTTTAAGGTGTGTAGAGAATGTGTATACTACCTGGAGATGACAGTGCCCATTTGTTTTTAGGATCAGTTGCAACAGTTTAGAGAGCGATGTGAATTCTAGCCCTTCTGTGGTACAGTTTCTTGCCCCCCTGCCTTTAAAGCATTTGGACTGTGATCATCTGAGACAGGATACTGTGCAACTGGTCTCTGGGTCTGACCTATTAGAAAGAGGTATTTAAACTGTTTTGTAACCTAAATTTCTAATGCATTTGGGTTTTGGTTTGGAGAGCAGCCAGCTGACTTTTTTGTCACTTGAACAGAAACCTCAAGGTCCTGGGTTTTGATTCCTATATAGTGGCTACAGATATTTTTCTAGATGAGCATTTCTCTCGCGTCTGAAGTCTAAAGCCGTATTTTCCAAACTTTTTTTGTTAGTGGGTCACTATCAATCTTCACAACTTCTGGCACTGGTATTCACCCTAACTAAAATTTTAAGATAGTGATCCTGCTGTCTACTATGACCTTACAAATGATCAGTGCTCTTCTGAACACAGTTTGGGAGCTGTCCCTCCAAAGCTTGAAAAATGGTAGGGTGGAAGCTGCTGTTGACTAGGCACAGCAGGTTTGATCCAGTGTGGTTTAGGGATGGTATACTCGTAAGCTAATATTTCTGTATTGACATAAATCAGTCCATTGTGTTCTACAAATGAGTACCCCTTAATTGCATTGGAGGTGCGAGTGGGTGCTGGTAACTGATGTCTTTGCAAGTTAAATGGGATACATTTGATGGAATGGTAACAGCTTTGTAAAATGGGTAAATTCTGTTCAGCTTCCCTTGGAAACAAGATTTAATGCAATGGAGTTGTCTCCCATTTGTCTTACTAATGTGGTCCATTAAGAATGTATATTATTAAATGCTGCTTTCTTCTAGAAGTCGGTCAGAGTTTCATGCCCTGAAATCCAGAACAACAGTGTCTGAAAGGCATGTTCTTCATTTTATACAGGATGTGATGTTCAGTATCATCTTATGTCCTTTTTGCCATGGAGGGGTTTAATTTTATCTGTAAGTGCTGTAACAAGTGGCTGACTGATTTGGGTAAACATTTGTCCTTCATACCTAAAATAAGAAACTAAATGTGGATCTCATGTTTCAGTTTTTACCATAAAGCCTAACATGTTGGAAGGCAAAACTAGTTATCTGGCAGAAAGATAGCTTAGCTTATTTTCCTCCCAACACATTGAATTCTGTGAGCATGTTGCTGGCATTTTTAGTCATGTAGGTACCGGGGGAAAAAAAGTGTGATCTTTCAAGCTGTATGTGTTCAGGTAAGTAAATCAATACTTTGAAGTGAAATTTCAAAATCCATACTACTTGGAATATTCTCACTGTTGTACTCAGTACTCTTTCACTGTTTAGAATTTTTCTGAAGCTCTAAGGTATGTTGCACATACCTTACATGCATACATAACACTTGGCTAAAGTGAGCTGAAATACAGTGCTAGGCTGAGGAAAAAATGGAACCAGCTGACTAGTTTTGAGAACTATAAGACTAGATATTCGGAGTTGTCCAGCCTCTCCACTTTCAGAGAATACCTTTACATTGATTTTTTGAAGGGCTTCTCAGTCTCTTCATTGCTGTAAAATACTGGAAACTGAACTGGTGTAAGGAAGCATTTTTAACTTACCGAGACTATGCCAGTTTCTACTCTGATGTTAGAAAAGTGATGTAAGAGTTATTTAGGGATGTAGCCCTGAATTTCTTACTGAATCAGGAATGACCTGATTTACAGAAATAAATGATTTATTATGCATTGCTTAAATGCTTGTGGCTGCAGTACTAAATATATATCAGCAATGTTGTTATGAATACTTACTGTCCATAGAAATAGTTTACATGAATAAAAGAAATGAGGAAATTAAGTGCTATAGTTCTGTTTAATTTGTCTAGGTAGTAAGACTGAGAATTTTTGGAATCTGGAATAATTTTCATTCATTTCCTTGGAACTTCACATTTGCAAAGTTGAACATGTGTTTTGGTGTCTTCCTGAATCACTACTTGCCCGATTGAAGATGCACAAGTATATTACTTTCTCTGGTATGTTATTAAGCTACACACTGGACACATCTTGCAGTCTGTATTGGCAGCTTCTGTACTATCCCTTAGTATTGTATAGCCCATACTATTTCATGCTTTTTGCTTTTGAAAATTGAATCAACTTTCAAATTCTTATAAAAACATAAACCTTTTCTGATCTACAAATCTTTTAAAAAGAAAACCGTTAGCAATTAGAATTTGGAAACAGATCTCCTAAGTCAGTAGCATGAATTCCTAGGTGGTAACTGTTACAAAACATATTTAGATTCTCTCTTAGTTACAAAACAAAGGGATCAAAAGATAATGGATGGACGTGGACAAAAACGGCTTTGAAATAATGTTAAGCATTCTTTGTTTCAATAAAATGCAAACTTTGTTCGGTTTACTGGATTAGCCATACGAGTGCATGTTTTGGAGTAGATCAGAAATTTTCTCATGGGGAACCGATTTTGTCAAAAAACGCTGATGTGATTCAGTTAAAATGCTCTGTGGGAATCGTGTCAAAACTCTTGATGGAATTGATAAACCCACTGGGGTGCCTGCCTGCCTGCTGTGCTGGAGCTGCCGGCTCCAGGCAGGCAGCCCGGGCGCTCGGTGGGTCGGGGGGCTGCGCCACGCCGGGGCTCCTGCTCCCTGTGTTCCCAGGCTGCGGGGGCCGCACGCCTTCCCTCTGGCTGGGGGTGAGTACAAAGCTGTTCTGAAACTTCTGCTTCAGGGAGCCTGTCTGTTAGCCGGAAAAAAATAATTTGTTTTGTTTTTTTTTTCTTGAGATGGAGTCTCTCTCCAAATCACTTTCTTGGAGCGGGATTTTTCTTTAATTTTGCCACAATTTGGGTGTGAGAAGGGGATGGTGGGGGGAAGAGAGGCTTTAGAGGGAATGCTTTGCAGGGTGAGATTTCTGCTTTACAGCAGGCGCTGGTAGGGACTGAAGGAGGGGGCTGAAGGGCTACATGCACAGATGGTGATAGAGCATACTGTACCAGTCTGGGAAAATGATTAATCAATACTACAGGGATTTATTCTAGTATTTAGTTCTTTTAATTTAGCCTTCTGTTTCTCTGCTCAGGAGTTCTGTAAGAGAATGTTCTAAATGTGATGCTGATTCAGGATCCTGGTGATTTTTGAAAGTAATCAAAACAGTTCCCTAACTGCTTTTTAGCTGGATCTTCTTGCAAATGGCAGTGAAGAGAACAAATGTTCTATCCATGTTTCTAATTGCAAGTTGCATAAACATGGCTAGGATTTTGATGAAGGGGACTTGTGGAAGTAATACTGAGGAATAGCGAATCATAAGTGAGCAAGATGCTTAATGCACATTTTTCATAGTCCTATTGCACTTGAGTTGCTGTGGGCAACCTTCATTCTGATACTTCCCAAGTTTAGAGAGCTTGCCTTTCTGACTTTATTGATCTCTTAAAAGGAAGCCTGTAACTTCATAAATCTTTGTTTTCAGCAAAATTAACAAGAAAAAAAAATTACCTGAAGTGGCATTATTTACACCAGTGTAATTAATTAATTGAGTTGAAGCTTTTAGGTTCCTGATGCAGATCTTTGCTTCATGAGGTGCTGGAGATTGTTATTGCCCTTTATGGGAGATCAGTGCTGGAGGAAGAAAATGTCTTGCAGTGAGCAAAAGGCTCCTTCCCTTTTTCTCTTCATCTCTTCTTTAATGTTGGTCACCTTTTCACTGCTTGGCTTTCCCTCCTTGTCCTGTTCCGTTCCTTCACCCAGGTCTAGGCTCTACTACCCTGGTTTCTTTTAATACTTACCGCCTTGAAGTTTTCTGCCTACGCTACAACCTCTGCCCCTCTGTGCTCAGTTCTAGTGCTTCTGTTAGGCACTCCCTTCCCCCTTGTGCTCCTTGTCCAAAACGACCTGTCTTTTCTCCTAATCACAGCACGGAAGTTTCCTGATCGGGATGTGCCTCCATTGCCTTCCCAGCTGTTTCAGCCAGTTCTTCCCTACGTGGTAGTTCATCGTATCTTTGTTTCCTGCCCTGTGCCTCATTTAGCTCTTCGGTCCATCTTTCCTCTGTCCTGCTTGGTTGTTTCCCACCAACCTGCTGATGGCATGCCCTCTGCCAGTATACACGTGCTTTCCCTGGTCAATTCTTAAATTTGTCCTGCCCCTCTCTTCCCATTTCTCCATCATGCCCAACCACTTTCCTGGCTCTCTTTGTTCCCCTTTTTCCCGCCACGGTCTGTCTGTCACCCTCTCAGTACTTGAATTTCTTCTTCCTTTGTGGATATCAGTGGTGAAGTAACTGAGGTTGCTGGAAGGGTAGACCTGAAGTGTCTGGGGGGGCTTTACCTCAATGCAGTGTGAGCTGTACGTAGAGGAAGAATAGCCTTGAGCCAAAGAACACTTGCTTGCCTCCATTGAAATGGCTCATGATTGGACCTGATGTGTGTGGGAGGTTGGAGTACAGGTCTGAAATCCTCAGAGATTTTAGTCAAATTCTTAAAAATATTTACTCTGTATTTGTAAATGCATGTATGTTGGAGGCAGGGAGGACTTGTCACCCAGCACTGAGAGGACAGACAGGTTTTTTTAGGGATCCTTGGCAGAATGATGATGGTACTAAATCGTAGTTACAACTAAAGCTTTATTTTCTTAACAGGATATTATGATTATTGTAGCATAGAACTTATGATTAGAATGGCACAGGATTTCTACAAGCAGAATCAATATTCTACAATTTATAAGTAGTGCAATACAGAACTTGTATTACCACTTACAATTTCTAATCACCTGGACCCTCTGCAGATCAGGTCAAATCTTTAATACATGGTTTGATGTATCAACATAACAATCGTAATCTAGACTTGAAATTCGTATGGAAGAATACGAGTCATTCCCTCAATCCTCGGAGGAAGCAGAGGACGGCAGAGGCATCCCTGGCCATGGCAGCGGGTCCTGGGTCTCCCTGTCCAGCAGCAGCTCCGGTCCAAGTTCCCCCCTTAGGACCGGGAACTGCTCGGTTTTACAGACAGTGCTCTGGGTGCTGTTATGCCTCCCTGTTCTGTGGTGGGGCCATCACCACCGCCTGGTAGCCCCAGGCGCCTGGGACCTTCAAGGCCAGCAAGGGAGGGAGTGATCGGCCTGGCGCCCAGGAACCTTGAGGCTGGTATGGAGGGGAAGAAGAAATCCGTTTGGTTTGTCTCTTGGTTCACAGGACCTTCAGGGCCTGATAATGAGGAGAAAGAGAGCGAATTGTGACCTGCTCGGTCACAGAGAATGGCTGCTTGCTTCCTAAAATGGTGCTAGTTATGCTAACCACATTGCCGGGATCAGGAGCAGGGGGTACCGGTCACAGAACGACCCTTTGAACAGTTGGTTTCAGTGTGAACAATGAGTTTGGTAGCGACTTAAGCAACAGAGGGCTGAGTTTTACAGTGGAAAGTTGTTGACTATATTGATGATAATAGGTGCTCCCAGGCTCCCTCTTGATAGCAGTGACAGGCATTAGTAGCAATTAGGGTTGTTTTATGCTGGAGGAATGACCTACAAGTGATTGAAAGCCGGAGCGTTAGCTGCTAGGATGGGAAGAAGTTACTTATATTAATAAAAAGATGCATTAAGAAGTAATGGAATGCGTAAAACAAAGTCACTTAAGGCAGAATATCAAGATTGTAAAGCAGTATGCTATAGGATGTTTTTCCCAAGGAATTAGTGGAAATTCTTTTTCAAATGTTTGTGTATTGACCAGATGAAATGCACAAATACCCTTTAAGAAGCACTTTCATGTTAATGGAGGATCGTGAAGCAAAATACTCCTTTAATTTGTCTCTTCTAAGAGAGCATGTTTGAATTCTAGAAACGCAATATATAGCGTAACCTCAAGTGGTGTTCACAAAGCCACTTGAAATAGGCTGCTACTTTTCACTGCCATCCTTAAGTAGGGCATAGGGCCCCTAAATACCCATGGAAATCTAAGTGCAAGGAGCAAAAACTAGGCTCTGATCCAAAGCCAGCTGAAGCTGATTAAGAGACTGCTTTTGGTGACCGAGGGCTCTGGCTTAGGCCACTAGCAAGCTCGAATTGAGTCTCAGGTGTTCAGACAGACTTTTTTGGTTAGTTAAGTCTGTGGGTTTTTCTTTTGATTCACATTTGAGGTGCTGTCTGCGATTATAGGAGGTGTCCCAGTATGTATACCACCTAAAGTGTTACATATTTTCACTATTGAGTTTTAGAAATAGTAAATGGGTAATACTCAACACCTTAACTACACTTAATCACCAGGTTATGTATTGTTCTGTTTTTATGACTTGACACTATACACTGTTAAATCACAGGTATACCTAGTGATGATATACTTAGTCCTTTAAGGTATGCATACAGCTAGAATAGAGTATAGGCAAGGAAAATATCTCTACTTTGCATAGTTTGCAGGTTTTTGTTTGGCTAGTTTTAGTGTGCTTCTCCATTCTTCCCCTCCTGTTAGATACTTAAACTTTTCAAATAAGGAAATGGAAGAGAGGATTATGTTTTTCAGATAAGAAGTGTCTGTAGAGTTGCAAATATAGGTTAAAGTGAGAGGTGATGGTCTGCCTGACTCAGATGATTGTTTTATTTTACTTGTTTGCATGCTTATCTTCTATTTTGGAAATAGAAAATAAAATGTTTACATTTTATCATAATGTTTTTTTGAGTGCAGTCCAAGTTAGTACTTACATTTTATTTCCACTTGGCATGTTGCCCCACTTAGTTTTACAGCTTGGCCTGAACTTTTTATACATGTATGTAGTTATTAGTTATCTGTGTGCTGTGTCTCCACTTTCTTCAAGTTGAGAAGAGTTGGAAAGTCACTTCTGGAGTTGGGACAAGATTTCATTCCAAACATTAATAGAAATGAGAGCTTGTTCTCTCTTCTAGCTGAGCTAGATTGCTTATATACTATTCACCAATAAGATTTTCCACAGTACAAAAAATTTTTTTAAAAACTCTTGTCTAGCATTCTGTAAAGCATCATGAAAAGTGGGTTTTAGCACTTGAGGGTCAAAATGTTTGCATTGGTTTAGGGAGGATAAATTGGAACTTGTTTTAATTAATTTCTTTTATGTTTGACCTTTAGGTTCCAGCAAGATGTGGAGTGACAGTCCGAGACAGCCTAAAGAAGGCTCTGATGATGAGAGGTCTTATTCCAGAATGCTGTGCTGTTTACAGAATACAAGATGGGTATGGTTTGTGTGTGATTGTTTTTGCTCTTAGAATCTTTTCTTGGAGTTACCCAGTATGGCCAATTCTGTCCAACATTGTGGAAGTTGTTTCCAAAGTTCAGAATGATGTGATACTTTGCACTAAAACAATTTGCGCCTTGAAGACAAGTCTAAAAAGAATGGTAAACTCCTAGAAAAAGAATTAATCACTTCAAGAACAGGTATAGTACGGAGTAGTATGCTGTATAGACTGCTGGCAAAACACTCATTAATCAAACTCATGCTAATCGAACAAGTATTAAATAGGTTTTGTTAACTTTTTTGGTTTTATTTGACTTGGTTATAGTGCATTCTTAACTGAATATAGGGTTCCAGGGGGGGGAAGAGTTTCCAGCCCTAAAAAGTTTGTAGGTTATCTTACTGCACAAAATTAGCCATCTCTTTGGAACTCTTGTGGAACAGGTGCTTTCACAAGTGCTTCATTTGATCAGAAAGGTACCTGTCACCTTGGAACCAAGGAATCAGTCACTATTGGAGCTGATTGCAAAAGTGCATTTTGTTCACGTAGTTTGTCCAGGGAAGGTGTGCTTTCCTTGGTATGTGCTGAGCTTAATGTCTTGCCTTTAAACTTTCCTGCAGTTAGAGACTGGGTAGCAAACCCCCACAGTGCAACTTTCTACCTGATCTCACATCTTCAGCAGGAGACCTGCAAGGGCTTGTGCACCGGTGCTAACGAAAGGCTTATTTACACTTTAGAGAGAAGAAGCCAATTGGCTGGGACACTGACATTTCCTGGCTCACAGGAGAGGAGTTGCATGTGGAGGTCTTGGAGAATGTGCCACTCACGACACACAATTTTGTATGTACTGTTTTTTGTGTGTACTGGTTGAGTAGGGTTAAATCAACTTTGTACTTTCAAATTCATATTACAACTTTGAATAATATTTTGTATCTGTGGGATGTGGTGGGGGTTGCCAAAGAAGTTTTTAATCACAATAGCTTAAGTGAATTAGATAAGTAATCGAAGTAAGTGATGTTGGAGTACTTGATCACCCTTAAAACTTTCACGTCTGGATGGAATACACCCTCTAAAATCTATAAATGTAGGGGGTTTAAATCAGCACTGCATTGCAGAGCTGTAATAATAATCTACTATTTTTGTATTGCTGTATCTATAAAATGTATTCTGGGCCTCCCTGCTGGCTCTGCAGCAGCAATTAACTAATGAACTAACTATTCCCAGAGCGGTGCTGACATCATCAGTGATGCTAGTGCACAAATATGTTTTGACCTGATAAGGCACCAAGTAAATGGAAGCTGCTAAACATAATTCATCTAAACATTTCCAGCTACATACCAAATCCTGGAAATAATGTTTGTCACATTGAGAAGAAAGACCTTTTATTTAGATAAAAAAAACAAAATTCTATTTGCAAGCTATTTAAACTATTTTACTTAAGCTGGTTTGGCTATGGCTAGTTAGCTGAAAGTCTAGTAGGTTTAACGTTTTTTTATATCCTTCTGAAATTTTTATTATTACCTGTAGTAATACAACTAGAATGTTTTTATGCCAAGTATTGCTGAATTTGAAAATGAAACTAAATCTCTTCCCCCCGCCCCCCCCCCCCATAATAGGGATAATTTATGCTCACCCATTTGCAATTTTAAATGTTTCTGAGTTTCAGTAGTCAAAATTACAACTATATATGTAACCATATAGAAAAGCCATATATAAAAGCCATGTGAGTATTTCCAGTCCTGTGAGTGTTGAATAGAAATGTCACTTGGCTCCTGGAAAGATTAGAAGATGAGATGATCTTTCAGCAGCTTTTGTTTTTATAGGCTGTATCCAATTAAATTCTGAATGTTTGTCTCTAGCATGATAATAGTGCGCTGTTTTGCTTCAGATTTGTTGCTGTTTTTCTTACTGCTAGTGAAGTGAAGCATTCATTCCGATAAATAGTTGAAAGAAAATTTTAAAGCATGAAGACTATTTCAAAAAGGAGTCAATCTTTTATGTTAAATCTGTTTGCTATATAAAAAGGTAGCTCCAGCATCAAAAAAGAGGCTTGTACGTGTATTTGAGGGAGATAAAAGCAAATAGCCTATTCTTAGGCTTACAGAAGGTCTCTAATTATGATTATTTTTGACAATGTAGGTACGAAAAACATTCTTCACGTTAGCATTCTGCGACTTTTGTCGAAAGCTGCTTTTCCAGGGATTCCGGTGCCAGACATGTGGCTACAAATTTCACCAGCGTTGTAGTACAGAAGTGCCACTGATGTGTGTTAATTATGACCAACTTGAGTAAGTAATCACAACTGGTTTTAAGGTTGAGCCTTTTATTAAGCTTACAACTGTCAGTGATTTCTTATGTTAAATCTGTAATTCAGGAAGTCAGAGGAGGTGCCTGAAAAAGATACAGGAGTTGAACTGTTCTTGTGAGACTGCATAATTCATATTCTTTCTGTGCTAACTCAGACAACCAGTTCATATTTTTTTGCTGGACTAT
This sequence comes from Haliaeetus albicilla, assembly GCF_947461875.1. Lineage (NCBI taxonomy): Eukaryota > Metazoa > Chordata > Aves > Accipitriformes > Accipitridae > Haliaeetus > Haliaeetus albicilla. The sequence goes on along the minus strand of NC_091501.1, from coordinate 8,690,187 downwards.
GAAATGCTTTCTTTGAAGCATGAATGGGGTGGCTGAGCACTTGACTGTATCAGACAGACTTCTCATTGTTCACAGTTGTTATTCTTAATCAAAACTGGTTCTTTATTATGTGATGGCTAGGGCCCTGTTTAAATGTTTAGATGTGAGTTTAGATGCGGGTTTATTCTCTTCACCCTGGAAAAAAATGTTAAGAGACCCTAGTTTAATATGATGAAATTGCAGTTGGTTTTACAGTGATTGAAGATAAATCCATTAGTAAGAAACATAAGAGAGTGTCCCAAACAGTCACGTGCTCTTGAATTTAATTATTGATCTATTTGTGTAAGTCTTTGAAGTAGGTTAAGGATCTGGTGTAAACTGGCTCTGTGTTCTATTTGATCGGTTTCAGCAGAGGCTATTAAGTCTTTTAAATAGACTTTCATGTAAGGAATCACTTAAAATGATAGCTTTTCCCCCAAGAATAAATTTAATTTCTGTTTATGTCAGTATTTGTAACTGTTTCCTTGGGCATCTCTAGAGTTTGTGCTCAGGGCTTATGGACAACAGTTCTATCCATTTGGCATTTGGTTTTTGGCATTGCATGGGTGCAAACATTAAAATAAGTTTGTGTACTCAACATATAGGTATGAGTTGTGCATTCTTGAGGAACCAGATGTTTGCAATTTCAACTAAGAGATTAAAAAATTACTTTCTGCAAAAGTATGTTTAAGGCATGATCTTTTGATCCTTTAAGTAATATTTTTAACAGATCTTGTAGATTAATGTTCATGTAGTCTATTTAAAATTTAGAATTTGATCAGTGAGGGGTTGTTTTTGGTTTGTTGGTGGGGGTTTTTTCAATCTTTGAGTGTTATATTGTGAAGCTTCTGGGTTTTGCACAAGTTAGGTTTTTGTTTTGTTTTGTTCTTGTCTCACAGTTTGCTGTTTGTCTCCAAGTTCTTTGAACATCACCCCATATCACAGGAGGAGGCCTCCTTAGGAGACACCGCCCCAGCATCTGGATCGTACCCCTCAGTGCCCCCCTCAGATTCTGTTGGGTATGACCTTATTCCTGCTGTTTAATAACATAACATTTCAGTACTATATGCTTAGAAACACTCAAAATACTGCTTTGCAACTCTCTCTACGTTTTTGTAATCTGGCTTGTCGTGCAAATATATCCACCTATGCTTAACTTCAAAGAAGTGAATGTTTTCATTAACACGAATGATATAAATCAGTAGTAACCTAAGTTAAACATGTGCATAAGTGTCTGTAGAATTGGGGCCTTACCTGTTAAACTGATTTCTTCTGCATTGTAGCTGAGACCTGGTCTAAACTGGAAAGATTTTATACTTAAAATTAATACAAACCAAAACTATATCCTCACAAATTCTTTTAGTTTGTGTTATCAAACTACAGTTTATTTGCCTTGAAGTGACATACCTCTGTTTCGGAATAAGCCACGCCACCATAAGATTGGTGTGAACAGATGCCAATTCCAGGTTCCTAATACTGCTTTAGTAGCTTTTCCACATACCCATTGCTTTAGTGTCCTCCAGACCAGCCATCTTCCTCCTATTTAGATGTTGGGATATACTCATAGCATCCATTTGCTGCAGATCCAGGTTTTGTAAAATTAGACTTCTAAAAGTTACCACAGCCTCCATCCCCTGTATTTCCAACAAAGATTCTGGACCCTGTCTCTGTGAGGAGATAAGTGATCATATTCAGGTTATGTTCCCAGTAGCTAAGAGATCACTGCCACCACCCAGCACTAGTAGATAGTTGAACAAATCTCCAGGAAAGAGTAACTCAAGGATGTGTATCAAAGTCAAGAAACCTGATGCAGAGTTATTAAGAACACCAAATACAAAAGCCTTCAGAAAAACATTCCTAGGACATGTGTGCTGCATGGAGATGAGCTGAATTTGACAGAGAGGCTCTCTTGGAATAGTGAGCATTGTGCCCAGACTAAAGCAGAAACACATCTGGAAGCTACACAGGCACCTATGGACTCTAACTAGAAGAGAAATTCCCTGGACAGCCAAGACTATTTTACGAAAGATCAAATATGATGCCTTCCAGGAAAATAGACTGACAGTCCTGCAGAGGGAACTTCATTTGGTAAGTATAAAGAGAGGTGATGTTCTTATTTGTACTATTTTGTGCAGTTTCAAGTGAATTTTGAAGTGCCTCTTCCAGGTAGTGAATGTTGCCTCTATATCCCGTGGATGTTAGTACAGCAGATTGTGGACAGGGCTGTTGCTGAGGTTCTCTAAGCTAAGCAGGCTCTGCCTTTCTTATGGTACAGCTGAAATTATAACCATGCTAGAACTATTAATCTGTGAAGAAACTTGTTCATAGCAACTGTTAAATGCCTGCAGATGCCAAAGGGACTATATACCCCAATCCTAATACTAGTATATGCTAAATTTTCCTACTTTCCAGTTGCCTCTGCCTCACATTTGTGCTTTCTTACCAGTTTTCGAAAGATACGACAGGATGGATTAACTTAATTGATACATGCACTACTTCAGGCAGTCTTAGTTTTGTGAAGTAAAAACTTAAAGGAAAAACTGAGACCAAAGCTGGTTAATGCCTTAAGGTTTTTAACTTCACATATATAAAAATATTAACATTTAAATATACTTGCCAGTTGAGGTTAAGGAGCTTTTCCTAAGTGTCGCATCTGTAAATGTTTGTGGTTGCAGGAGCTGTAAACGGTTTCTAGCTTTCTACTTTTTGCTTTTTTGCCTTGCTGTACACCTCATTATTCAATGGAGGGAAAAAAAAAAGCATACATCATGCCTTCAAAATTCTGTTTTGAAAATCGTTTATGATTATCAGCTGGTGTTCATAAGTAGTATGCATGTTACAAAGTCATGCATTTTCCCCAAGCATCTATGTTTGTAGTATTTCTTTTCCAGAAGCAGCTCAGATGCTATTGTATGAGCACATAGCACCGTCCATACCTTTCTCCAGTTACCCTTTGCCTTTCTTTACTAATACGTCTCTGCTTTTTAAAGACATAACTGTGGAAATATTAATTTATCTCAATTTTTTTTAGAGTAAAAAAAAAAAGATGCAGGCCTTTTCTATGAAAACATATACTTACCCGTGGTTTTGTTAAAGGGTACTGCTACCATATGGGACAACAGTTCAGCTGGAATAAAAAAAAAAGGTCTGACATTTGAGGTTATCTTGTATGGGAAGAGATTAAGGGATTGAAATTTGAGAGTTGGGCAATGGGATTGAAAATATGAGGAACTAGCGCTTTATTAAGAGTTACTAGTTTAATAATTGTTCCTTTCATTTCTCTGTTCTCCTAGCATCTTGCATGGCACAGCCCACAGAAGAAGGGATGTTACTAATCTTTTGGTAAACATGAGGAAAGACAAGGCAAACATCCTTCTTCATCTTTAGCCTTGTGAAGGGATTCCAGCAGCAGGCAAAGTGCTCAAAGGAAGGAAGAGTTTGTGTTGCAAGACAAGCTCAAGAGCAAAGGCGTGTATGACATGCTGAGAAGTTCTCAAGAGATCAAATGGAGAAGTTGGAAAGAGAAAGGGACATAAAGGAAAAGACCATTGGACATGATGCAAAAGCTGCTAAACATGCTGGAGAACTTTGTTTCACTTTGCTCATGTGTAACATCCTAAAGCAGTCCAGTCCTGTAGCCTTTCATTCTTCCAACTGTAAGCCACAGGCAGTCCCTCCAGATGTTCTTCCCCAAGAGAAGGGAGCAAATACTGTCCCACTTGCGCATTTCTGAACCCCTTATAAAAATGTGTCCAGCCTCCACATTAGGTCTCTTGTCCCATTTTAGTTTTTTCAGTTTGCACTATCCTGTTGTGCCAAAACAGTCATTTTAGCTATAATCTGCACTTAACTGGGAAGAATTTCTAAAGTGTAGGTCTCCCTAATAGCCATTTGTAATAAAATTGAAGTACGCAAACTATATATAATACATTGTATTCATTTCATTCATTGCACTATCATATCAAGTTTCTTCTGTATCTTTGCTCGTAAAATATGAGCACAGAATTTCTGTGAACCCAGTTCCCTGGATCTTACAGATATATGAAAAGGAGAGAGATTAGCTATTCAGAATATTCCAAAGTTGTCTTTTTCAACTTCCACCTGTTCTCTCAGATGTTGTGATGTTGGGCAAAACTCAGCAAACTCATGAGGCAGATGTTATGGCAGGGTAAGTAACCTCTGGAGTGGGTGGTAAGGGGGTGCGTGGTCAGAATTTGAGTAGCACAGAGGCAGGTTGGACTCGATAGAAACTGAGAGTTTCTGCTTTGCTTGGGGCAGAACACTGCAAGTAAGCAGGTTGGCAACATCTTGGCTCTTTGAAAAGCAACATTTTCCAACATGCTTGATCTTCTAAATTTGAGGAAGAAAGGGGGACTGTCTGGTGCACCATTCTTGGAAGCTTGCCAGTCCCTGTCTTAGAGCAGGCTCCAGCCTGTGATTAAACACCTCTGCTTTCCTTTCTGTCTTCCAAATGTTCACTGATCATTCTGCCTCAGCTGAAGATGTTTATATGTCTAGAAAAGCTTCTGAAAAGCCAAGGAAACAAAGACACAGTCTTATAATATTGTATTTAGTACTACAACACCATTTAGATCCCTGTATGTTTTAAGTGGTCAAAACCTTTGTGTTTCATTGCATAAAACAATGATGACCTTTTCCCCTAAAAATTCGGGCACCAGACCTTTTCCAGACCACTCAATGTAAATGTTAGCAAACTTACTACAATATCCAGTTTGATTACCAGAATCTTTAGAAAAATCATCTGCAGTCTGTACAGCAGGTGAAGGAAACCTCTTGGTCCCCAAGACTTTATTTGCAAAAGCATGCTAGTGAACTGCAACCTGGTTTGGAGGAGTAATGACAGCTGTGGGGGTTCTCTTGATAGCCCCTGGTATATGAAGCTATCGGAAATTTTAGGAAAGCATTGCTAAGCTTTGATCTGGGCCCAGAGGCCAGTATAAATGCACACTGTTGTGATAATCCTGGCAATTGTTTTATACCTAGAAGACAACATGGATGAAAACAAGTTGTCATGGTATGGAAAAATGCACTAATCCGTATGAAGTTATGACTGTTACAGATCTGTCCCATGATGCTTTTAGACTGACTTCACAGGATGCTGTAAGAGTGATCTTCTCTAGCTTGTAGTTACAAACTTGTACTGCTATCCTTTTCCTCAAGTCAGCATTTGATTTGGGCTTATTGACGATTTCCAGGCTGCAGAGGTGGGGTAAGAAAAAAATTACTTTGTTTTCTGGCAATGTCTATGGAGTACCACAATAATTAAATTAGAACATGTTCGGCCTCCAAAATTTACAGATTACCTGCTTGCTAGTGGAGCAGAAACACCATTGTATCCCAGATCCTTAGCAGTCCTTAGAAACTGCTTGAAAATGGAAGTGCGCTGTGTTCTTCATTAACAGCAGTAACAAAAACCAAAGCCAATCATACTCTGGTGTAAACAAACAAACAAAAAAAGCCTTGGTATGCATATTAGCTTGCAATAGGTTTGGCTTTGGTATGAGTGTGCAGTCTACCAGGTGGATAGTGTGTACTACACTGAGCCCTGTGGCTAAACTGAGATGCAGTTGTTCAGACTGGGAGGCGGAGAAGAAAAATCTCAATCTAGTAGAGATGCTGTCATTTTAAAAGGGAAATGGCACACCCTATAACTGAAGCTAGGTGAATGTGAATTTTCAGTTTAAGTATTTGCCAAACTACAACAAAATAAAAATCCAAGCATAAAAATCTTGAAGCCTAACCAACACTCTTAAGAAAAATCTTTCCTGAGTAGACCAGCTCTTAAATGTATGAAATATCACATTGGTGAGTTAAAGGAAATTGAGTAAAATCTGTATTAAATTTTTCTTTTGTATTTGTAAACTAATTTGTAAAGTAAACTAACTTCTGTCATTGCAAGTTCTAAGATCCGGCAGAGGTTTTATAAAATTGTTTGTTTATATAAAACTTAGCAAGTGTGGGCACTCTTCTGAGTTACCTTCTTCTTTCCCGTGGACCCAATTTTGTAGACACATTGGCACTTGCTGTGATTGGCAAGGGGTAAAAATGTACATCTGTCTGCAATTACTCTTGTCTCCTGACAAAACCTCTTTTCTATTTTGTCTTGATAAAAAGGGAGGGAACAGTGTGCTTATCCCAAATATGTGGTCCAAGGAAAAAGCATGCTCTGTCATACTAGCAGAAAAGGTTATAACATATTAAATTGGGATTTGACAACTCTTATCAGCTTGTTGCCTGGGAAGCTGAGAATCGTTTGTTAAAGGAATACCCTCATCTAAGAGGCTGGAAGAAAGTGTGCAAGATGAGGTGGTATAACCTCTCTAATATGTCAGAATATTGACGTTCTTATTTGTAGAAGGTCTCCTCTAGCTAGCAGGTTGGCTGTTAACTGCTTACAAAGGCCACAGGAGCAACAGAAACTTGGATTCTGATATTTAAACTGCTGTTCGTTTAAGCTCTGGCCTGCTGTACATGTATGCCACAGTAAACAGTTCTTTGCAGTAGTCGTGTTCTGGTCCTCTTGTTTTCTTGGGTTTTTGGGGTTGGGGGTTTTTTTTGACAATATGTATGTTGGCACAATGTTTGCATAGCCTACAGAACTAGTTTTGTAACTTGACTGGAATAGACAATGTCACCCTTTTCCAAATAATGATGATTGGTCCTTTTAGCTCCAGTGTGCCTTCTACCCTCCTGGAGTAATTAAAATTTAGGAATACTATAAGAACAGGCTTTTGTAGCTAAGAGGATTGCTGCATTCTTTGTGGTGATGTGTTTTCTGTAAATCACGATCTTGATGCAGATCAAGATACAGCTTTTGCCACACAGGCAGAGGCTGGTGGTAATCTCTTCTGGGCTTGTGATCTCAGTAGGCCACCTTGGCTAGCAAACCGCTTATGTCTTTCTCTTTACTAGTTAACTTTTTCAAGAAAATTTCCATTTAGCAAAAATAACCTACCTTTTTGTAAGTGTCCTAAGGACACCCATTAATGAAATCCTGATTGTATAGATGGAGCACACGGCTAACTGCTCATGAGATTCCCATCTCTGGATTCTTTGGTGTCTAAAGCTCAGAGATCCTCCCGATAATAGTTTAGAGACTCCAAAAAAAGAGAGTTCTTTCTCAGCCTGTGATTGTTTTCTAAAGATCTGAACTTCCCCCAGTTAGAATTTAATGAGTAGAAAAAGCTATTCAAATTGTTTTCAAACATGGTATGACATAGCATGCTATCTGTGCTAGCAGCATGATGGGCATGATGACCTGTGACCAGAAATACAGAAGTATTTGCAGATTCCCTTACCAGATGACCATTTATGACTCAAAGGAGGATGTAATTGAAACAATATTTCTGCAGTTTGGTTTTCTCTCCCTTGGCTTACTCATGATCACAGAAAATCTGATTGCTTCTGGTTTTGTGTGGCAGAGCTCAAATGCTGTCTCACTGTCACTCCTAGTGCAATGATCTGATGTTTGTTGTTACACATTTCCCTTAATTTCATTATTACTGAGAGCTCTCAGGAAGTTGGAGAAGGGAGTTAGCTATCCCAACAGTACTGGCCTGACTGAGACACTTTTCAGGCTTTTTCTTCTGAAATCCTTCTGTGCAGCATCTGACATGCTTGCCTTAACATGGAAATACAGTGCTTTAGAATGTCAACCAAGTCCTGCACTTGTAGCTGTGCAGTGTCGCATGTCCTGATGTGGGTTCTAGTTGCATGATTTCCTTACAAAAATGTTCAGGAGTTCAAAACTTCCTCATCTACAATAGAAAAGATTTTACCCAAAGGCACTTGTTAGCAGTGAATGAAAACTTTAGCTTATGAATATGTACATCAGCTGCATTTTAAAAAAATAGTTCTGAAATTCTGAGAATCTTCTGAAATGCTGGGCTGTCCAAGGCCCTCTTTCAGAGATTTGTCTATTGGCAGTTTCAGTTTATTGCTTCCCAGTATCTTCCCAATATTTATATTCTGTCATGTGACAATAGGTAACTTTTTAGAGAAAAGTTGAGCAGTGTTAAACGCCCCATCTATTCTTCCCCTGCCCCACTTCCCAAACATAATCTAAGTATTTTATTACAAGACTTTCTAGACTGTTGAATTAATTTGCAAGCACTGATTTGCCATTCTCAATTGTGGGACTGTTGGCCAGGAAGGAAAAGATGACAGGAACTTAGGATACAGATAGCACTGAGTTCTGGGATCAGTGCCAAACTGTATAAACCCTTCAATGAAAGGTAGACTAATCGTCTTTAAAGCAGACCGGTTTCTGAAGAAATGTCAAGAGATCCTGTTGAAAGTAACAGTTGCCCCTAAAGATCTTTGGAGAGGCCAAGGAGCATTCACTTACAGGAGGCAGCACCAGGACCTATTGCTGCTATATGCTGCTGTATGGTTTATTTCTGGGGCTTCTCCCAGTGGACATTGCCTTTGTGGGCATGGTAACTAACCCATGAGTAATTGAACAACTGGAGGACTCTGCTCCTCTCCTAGGAGTTGTATTTTCTGTAAGTTCTAAAAACCTTGTTGTCAGAGATCATGTATATTTTAACATAAAGGGTTTTTTTCTACAAGGGCGGCAAATGTTTCTCATTGACCCTTTGCCTTATATCCATTAAATTGAATCATTAGACTTAACAGTGACTGACCTTGACTTGAGTAAGAGAGAAATGCCAATTTATTGTATTTTAACAAAATAAATGGATAGCCAAAGAAGTGACGTTCTGCCTTCTTGCAAATGAAAAAGCAACTGTTTAGATTTTCTGTCTTTTAAATATATGATTCATGATACCATAAATTAAAGACTATCTACATTTGTGACTGGCAGCATTTGCATTTCTTCAGAAAATTTGTCTGTATAATCTAGACACTTATATTTCAAGTCAAATCTATTGCATTGCCTAACTGTAGCACTGTAAATAACGTTTGGAATGTTGCACTATTTAAAGTTATTTCTTAAAGGTTAAGAGGTGATATGTTTATTTTTAGTATCAACAATTCATATTATATTGGCCATAATATTAATCAATTATGTTGAGTGACCAGTATGTAATTTTTAGTCTTTCTTCATTGAACAATAATCCTATCAATACAATTTGTTTTGTCACATCTTCTGACTGTAATTTTTATGCAAGATGTTAAGCATTTTTAGTTCTTGATGGGTTGCCATTAAAGAGTGTATTGCATTAACTCTGAAGTGAGGAAACTGCAGAATATCTTGCTATCTTCAGTGCATGTTGGGCTACATGAATTTTTCAGATCAGGATTTATTATTACTATTTCGGTATGGTAATGTTAAGGTTTTTGTTTTGTTTTAACTCAGAACACTTCACAGCCATGTAATTAGGTAGTTTGCACAGCAGAGAGTTGTTTCAATTGATCATAGGGGAGTAGAGATCGTTCATTATAAATTGTTTTTATGCAGGCCTTTAGATCAGGTTTTTTTTTAACATATGTATTATTATAGTTGAAAAGGACTTACCACACCCACTATGCAGTATTTGAAGCCATTTGTAGACCTAAATCCTCTTTTTCCTTGACTTTGTTTCTCAGACCACCAATTCTCCCTAGTCCTTCTCCTTCAAAATCCATTCCAATCCCACAGCCCCTCCGACCAGCAGATGAAGACCATCGGAATCAATTTGGGCAACGCGACCGATCCTCTTCAGCTCCCAATGTTCACATCAATACAATCGAGCCAGTCAATATTGATGTAAGTATTAATAATGTTTGGATCAGGAATAGTAGACTTGATGTTTCCCTTATGAATATCAGTGTGTTAAATTTAACATGTGTACACGAGCGCTTTGGTTCTAAGCTAATCCTTGGTGGTCTGTCAGAGTCTTCATAGATCCCACAGAAGACATTTTTGCTATCGAGAGCTGTAAGAATGCAAATAACCCATTCTCCAAAAGCAGAAACTGCCTTTTGAAAGTCCTGTGCTTTCATTTTCAAAGAAACAGTCTACCACAAACGACTGCTCTTTTTTTTTGTTGTTAGTCCCAAGGCTCGTTGGGACTAAGTAAGTCCCAAAGCTAGCTGCACCACAGCATTAAGAATATGAGAGCCAGTAACCACTCTTGCAAACCGTTTTATGTGTTAAGCATATTTCTTTATATGCAGGACAGGGATTTTTAGTATTTGTAATTCAAGTAACATTCCTGGCATTGAAGAAAATTAAATTATTGCTGTAAGCTGAGTTCAGATTTACTGAATGTTCCTTAGGATTTCAAGATCCCAGTGTATATTGTTCTGAGCATTCTTTTGGAGTGTTCAGAAACTGCTACACTTAACTTGTTTTCCACGTTTTTGAAATTTATGGATGCAGAATCGTAAATAATAATAATAATGGTTGATATCAGGTATAAGGCCAGCTAGGACCTTTCAATATGTTGGTCACAACAACCTCTTTCTAATTTTGCTAACTTATACAGCTTGTATTTTACCCTTAAGTCTACTCTCTAGAAATTAGTCATTTGTCAGGTGAGCAGTCTTGAAGTCTGCCTGGACTCTGAGGCACAAAATCTGTTTTGCGTGTGAGCTGAGCGAAAGGTGAAATGTTAGTTGAGTATTAAGAGTGTGGCTGCGTAGACATTTGCATATGGTATATGGCAGTGATGCATCTGAGAGGGAGGACCAGTGTGTTCGGCAGCAGTGCAGGTGTTTAAAGGAATAAAATAATTGTGTAATCAAAAAAAGATGAAAATGGACATACAGAGGGAGACTGCTAGAATTTTCTAATTTTCTTCTGTTTAGAAAATCCTTAGTGTAGTTTGGTTTTAGTCTGGATATGTTGTAAAAGATACTCTTAGTTCACAATGTATTGCAAGTGAAGGAAACCTTTTGCAGTTAGTCTTTTCTGAGAAGAACAGAGTGCGCCTGGCTATGCAAATGAGGTGATTTGTTACAAGAAAAAATGAAGCAGAACTCATTTGACTGATGTACCTCAGTACAGGAAATTGGTGTCCTAGCTTCTGATATAACAGTTCAAATAATTTGTGCCACAAACACTGTAACTAGAATGATTAGTTCAATATTTCTTCATGCGTTTTGGCCAACTGCATGTTTAAATCAATATTTTCATGTCAGCATCTAGTCTGGGTGGTGTGCATTTCACTTTACTACCGAGAGATGCTGTATTGAAGCAACTAATTTTGAAAAGTTTAGTAGTTGTTATAAATAGTTCTTTGGAGTCACTGCTATTAGTAAGCCAAGGTAGGGAACAACTTTTATTTCATGGACAACATATGAGGTTATGGATTCTCAATTTGATCAATCTCGATTCTGGAATGTAAATGATAATACCTAAATTAAACACAATTTTTTTTTTTATTTATAGGACTTGATTAGAGACCAGGGTTTACGAGGAGAGGGAGGTAAGTAGCATTTAAACTATCTACTGTGCTATATTTAATTAAACAACTGCTCTGTCCCTTCCCTTTGTTCTGCTTCCTTCTACAAAACACAGACACAAAGGAAAACATGACTAGGAAAAAAAATGAATTTGCATTTGCTTGTCCATGAACTTAATATTTGTCTGACAAAGGTCTGAGTCATTTGCCGGTCATTCTGGGAGTGGGGGAGACGGAAGGAGAAAAAGTTTTGAAGTGGTATCTAGTTTTTTAGTTTTAAAATTATCTTGTGCCATCACTTTCTTGCTCTTACACGCACACACTCATTCACTCCCATGGCTGCACACAGATACGCTACAACTTCCCAACTCTCTCTCAAAGATTTTTATGCCTGTTGTTACCTTTCCACCCATGGGAACAACGGGGGTTTTCGTTGAAAACCATCAACATGGTAGATAGACCTTCCATACGAACCGCTGCATCCTAAAGCAGCGTGAAATACTCCGGTTCTTCTCCCCCTCTACCCCTGCTGAAGATGCTGCTTTGCTGTACTGCATGCCTGTGCTACTCTTGGAACCAGGTTGTTACACTAAAGCCAGGTCTTTTTATGTTTTCCTTCAGTAACACACAGCCCTAATTCACAGTTAAGTCAGCACTAGTGCCAGAAGGTTTATTTTTCTTCCCATGTTATGCATGGGCCTGTGAAGTCACTTCTCCCATCGGCTGTCAAGGTCCTGAGAGGACTTCTTATGTGCTGTATTTATTCCTATGAATATAATAATAATATAGAAATAATAGAAATAAAGAAATAGTAAGTAGGGCAGGCATATGACAGTTTTTCCACTCCAAATCATTAACACAGTCGTCTCCTACTAATTATAACTTGCTTCAGCCATTAGTAAAGTCTGAATTACCTTAGCGCGCTCTATCCTGATCTCTAAGGTTTTGTACTGTGGGCTATGACTGACTTTGTTTCTCCCATCCAAATCTGGTAGTTGGTAGGATGGTACCTACCTACTGCGCTGTTTGATGGAGCTGTTTTTCTTATGCCAGCAATAGAATGCTTTTTACAAAGAAAATTCCTTTAATCCTGCAAGCCTACTAATTTAAAGTTGCCAGTTTTAGCTATTTTTGTATGTGTTGGTAGGTGTAGCTCTCCACAGTTTTGCCCATTTTGTCCAGCATTTAAATGTTGTGCTATCATGTTGGTTTTAACTTTTGATCATAAACTGTCTGCTTGGCATCTGAAAACAATTGGCTATTCCCAGTCCTGAAGCAGTGTTATTAGTAATTGACTTTTTTTTTTCCTTCAAAGTACAGAAACAGTCTATGAATAGGAGTCAAAGCATCCTAGTTATTTCCCATGACTTCTTTCATTTCTTCTATGTGTCTGTCTTTCTGTCTCTGCCTGCCCGTCTCTTTCTCTCTAACAGCCCCTTTGAACCAGCTGATGCGCTGTCTTCGGAAATACCAATCCCGGACTCCCAGTCCCCTCCTTCATTCTGTCCCCAGTGAAATAGTGTTTGATTTTGAGCCTGGCCCAGTGTTCAGAGGTAGTTGGGCTCTTCTTTCTTGTTTTCACCCAAACAAAATAAGTAAAACCACAGATGCTGTTTGTGCCTCACCCTCACACCGTGTGTATGTAAGTGTGTGAGTTTATCAAAACACCTCTGTTTTTTGCTTGGCCTGGCTGGAATGCTTTGAATGTGCTTTTCACACATACTCACTTTCACCTTTACACGCTTGAAAATTACTATAAATAAAGTCTGACTTAAATCTTCAAAAGCAAGGAATTTCATAGTTGAGGTTTTTATGTGGACCTTAACATAGTTTTTTTTTAAACAAAGGTCGTTGGATTGCATTGCAGTGCTTTTAAAGACAAAGTGATATCCTTAACTTAGAATTTCCTTGACTGTTCAGTTTAAGTCAGTTCAGTGCTTTAACAGTTTTCTATATTTAGTATTCTTTGTTTTGAAAAGTAATCTAGGAAATCAAATTTGAATTATAAACATTTCCATTGATATCTTGGTAGGTCTCAAGTTTTTCAAGTAAAGTGTCATGTCAACTTTCAACAAATACTTTATTCTGAGAATGTGTTATTGATGCCACATTGGGGCTCTAGATGGTTTTAGACCATGTAGTTTTTATTTAGTTGGTAAATCTTCAGTGAAACAGTATTTGTTTGTGTCCTGTACCATGTAAAATAAGACTCTTCCATTTTCATGTCATTGACTCTGGGGGTAATTCAGGCCTAAAGCTGTCAATGGATCTGTTGTATTGCACAAAATCCCCAAACACTCTGTGGGATTTCACACACTGGAGAAACCAACTATTGAGTCATAGCATGAAATGTAAATATTTGTGTCTATACCTATACATGTAGAAATGGGTAGTCCAATGCATGTAGTGTGGTTTTCCAATGCTACCATTTTGGCTGTTTCAAAGACTTTTGTTTCAGAATATATCAAGAGCAGTCCACCTTATGAACTTGTAAAGTTCTTCCAGAAGTCTTTGTCAGAAGACAGGTGTTCCCAACAAGCAAACTGGCTACAGAATGGAATACGTTACGTACAGCTTCAGAGTCCAAGCTAATGACTTAAGTCCAACATTATCTGAAGTATTCTGCTCTAATAACTTGGAAAACAGGCCATCTGGTATTATTATGAACAGATTAACTATAATGTTTTACCATGCGCTGTAAGCATTTTTGGTGAGGGGTGAATATTGGGCTAGTGTTTCTGTATCATGGTATTAAAATTTAAGTAGGAGACTTTAGTTACCTCTAAAGAAAACGCATTCAAGTAGAGCTTTGCTATTCCAGAGAAAGTCTGTAACCCAGTAAACTTTTGGAAAATTGCTCATGTTCTGGGATCATCATACATTTAATTCCATATATGTATGATTTCAGACTAATGATATAATAAATATGTGACAGTATAGTGACCGTAACAGGAATATGAACAAAAGTTCATCCTGCAGGTTGCTGGCTTCCAGCTGCTTGTAAGTGTAATTAGGATGCCCAGTATGCATCATTATTGTTGCTTTGGCATGTGGCACAAAGTTTATGGATGCTGCGTCCCATTTTTGATGTGTTGGTATGTCATTATTTTGTGCCTTCCACTTATAAATGTATGGATTTTAGTTCAGAGAGGACAGACAGTGATGCATATATATAGAATCTGATAAATTAGCACGTACTCAGTGACTGAACTTGAGCAACAGTATTAAAAGTCACAAAGTCAATTTTTTTAACTCAGGTTGGCGTTAGGAGACACTTTTTTGTTTAGAAGGGGGCTTCTAAAGGAATATGAGGGGGAGTATTGTTGTCTACCACATCCCAGAGCACTGATGTGAGGGAAAGCGTTGGAACGTTGGAGGTCTTGTACAATGACATACATTGTTTAACAGAACAGTGTGAATTTAATTAACAGTTGACCCTATTTTATGTCCTTTGCATTGGGAGGGTCAGCATAACCTTGTTATGAATAATTATGGTGTATTTTAAAAACCAGTGTCTAGTTGAAGTGCTCTATTTGTAAAGAGCCATTGAGGCTCTGAAACACAGCTCTGATAGTGACATTTTCCTGCATAGATTTGTTTAGATAACGTCTAGGCTACAGATTTGCGGTTCTTTCTGTATTTAATAGAATATGCTTCAAATAGCTAACTAAAGTACTTGTTCTTTTTTAATCCTTTCTACAGTCTAATATTTACTTTTAAATGAGAGCTCTCTGCTAACAGATAGCTTTAAAACAGCCAAATCATTTTCAGGTGGCACTTGGAGACTCAACTAGAAAACATTTAAATTTTTTGCATTTAGTCTATTTTGATTCCAAAGTACAATATTTCAGCTATTTATTGGGTCCCTAAACGGTTAGTTACAAGAAATATGAGAGGTAGCTACTGCTAACTAAAATGCTTCTACTTTTCTTCTCAAAGAAACTGGTGGAATTAAAAAATGCTCCCCTCCACCCCCCATTTAAAGAGACATTGTCCTTCTGATAATTCACGAACAAGAGACTGGAGACTATCTGGTGTACAGGGATGTTTGCTATAGACTTGTCTCTTCCTGAAATCTAAGACTTGAGCACTAATCTAATATTAGGACAATATTCCTAGTATATGTTTGTTCCTTCTTAACATTTACATTGATGTTTGGAGATACTGCATCTTAAACACAATTCTTGTACCTAATATCAATACATTCTTGTAAGCTGGCTTCTTATAGATAAAATTATACTGTTTCTGAAATTTAGGTTCAACTGCAGGTTTGTCTGCAACACCTCCCGCCTCTTTGCCTGGGTCACTCACCAATGTGAAAGCGTTACAGAAATCACCAGGACCCCAACGGGAACGGAAATCATCCTCATCCTCAGAAGACAGAAATAGAATGGTAAGGGAAAGATCAGCTATTTTTATTCGTATATTGGTATATATGGTATATTCTTAGTACAGAAATACTACACAACCATGTTCCTCTCACTTTTGTTTCATCAAAGCCTTCTGAATTATTTTGAAGATGAGTAAGGTAATGATCAAGGACTTTAAGCCAATAAGTAATGGAATATTGAAATTCTGGGACCGATACATAAATCATTTAAATAATTGACTATACTCACTTTTACTCCATTGCACCCAAATGTCTTGGTGTGCTTCATATTATAATGCCAGCTTCCTTTCTAATAACAGCTTAACTTTCCCACCATGATTCATGAACTTTGAAAGTTCTCTGATGAATCTCAAATGTAACAATACATAAGAATGTCTGCATTTTTTTTTAATTCACAATGTAGCATTATACTTGAGTAAGAAATAAATGAGACTTTCTTTTTGGTAAGAGTTTCTTAATATTTACTGGCTTTAATACTGCCAGAAACCTGTGGCAAGTATTTCATGCCAGGAAATAATTTAGTATACCTGTGTGTTGAATTTTGTGTATGGCCAGCTTGAAAAGTCAAATGCAATATCTGAAAAAGAAAGTTCTCTTAGGACTTTAATGATATGAAATGCTGATACCAAGTCTTTAACAAAGGAGCTGTTTTCACAGACATTAATGCACTTGCTTTCTTCCTTTTTATTGTTTATGTATATATAAAGAAAACCCTTGGTCGACGGGATTCAAGTGATGATTGGGAGATACCAGATGGACAGATCACAGTTGGACAAAGGATAGGATCTGGATCATTTGGAACAGTCTACAAAGGGAAGTGGCATGGTATGTGACCGTCGTGGCAAACAGTTATTCTTAAGCAAGTAACGTTGCCTGCTGCGGGCCACCCAGTGAGAAAGCAGCTTTGCGCAAAAACATCTGTGGATTCTGGCGGGCACGAAGTTGAACATGAGCCAGCAATGCGCCCATGCTGCAAAGAAGGCTAATGATATCCTGGGCTGCATTAGGCAAAGCATCGCCAGCAGGTCGAGGGAGGTGGTCATAGAATCATAGAATGGTTTGGGTTGGAAGGGACCTTAAAGATCATCTAGTTCCAACCCTCCTGCCACGGGCAGGGACACCTTCCACTAGACCAGGTTGCTCAAGGCCCCATCCAACCTGGCCTTGAACACTTGCAGGGATGGGGCAGCCACAACCTCTTGGGGCAACCTGTTCCACTGCTGCACCACCCCTCACAGTAAAGAACTTTCTTACATCTAATCTAAATCTACCCTCTTTCAGTGTAAAGCCATCACCCCTTGTCCCATCACTACATGCCCTTGTAAAAAGTCCCTCTCCAGCATTCTTGTAGGCTCCCTCTAGGTACTGGAAGGCTGCTGTAAGGTGTCCCTGGAGCCTTCTCTTCGCCAGGCTGAACAACCCCAACTCTCTCAGCCTGTTGTCATAGGAGAGGTGCTCCAGCCCTCTGATCATCCCCTCAACACTGGTGAGGCAATGCCTGGAGTGCTGGGTCCAGTTCTGGGCTCCTCAATATGAGAGAGACATGGACATACCAGGGAGAGTCCATTGAAGGACCATAAAAATGATTTTGAAATTATAAGTACTGTGCTAAATAGGTAATGTTAGAACTTCAGACTGTTTAGAAACTCAACTCTTGCATGTTCTTCTGAATTTAGTAGTTATTAGGGTAAAGATGAAACATAGTTACTAGAAGGGCTGAAGTATCCATCTTGATGAATGAGGATTTCAAATGTGTATTTGGAAAGCTTTGACTTGGCTGGGATTTCTCAGAGTAAAATAAAAACAGTGTTTATACATTTGACAGAATATTTACTTATTTTAATATGGTAGTGGTTTATTTCATGAAAGCTAGAAAACAGGGTAGCTCAATATTTCTGATGCTCGCTCTATAGAGCATTTTCTCAATAGAGGAATATGTATCAATGGCACTTATTAAAAAATTCCTATTTTAAAGGTGATGTGGCAGTGAAAATGTTGAATGTTACGGCACCTACACCTCAACAGTTACAGGCTTTCAAAAATGAAGTAGGAGTGCTCAGGTAAGAATATTTTTAATGCCATAAAATAATCTGTGTAGATTTATGCTTCATTAATCATTGAATTTTAGATTGCCATTAGAACACATTGGTCTTATTCCTCCATGTTAATACTTTGGGCAGAAAATATAACTTGCCGTATTAAAATATTTCTTTGTATCCACTGCTACTTCCTTCCCATGTATGTGTTTGTCTGTGCACCTATGTTGTGAATATATGTATGTCCAAATACTCAAGACAGGACTGGTTTTTGCTATTGTACTACCCCCAGGGCACAGTCAAGCCTAAGTGTGAACTGTAGACCTTTCTTTCCTCTTATCCACATTTTGAGATTGAAGGAGAGCATGACTAATTGTTGGTTTTGAGCTACAGCACTGCCTATATTATCTGTTGTTTAATAGTTTCTGTTCAGTAGCATTGACTTCTCTTTGAGGTTTTTTTTAAAATGTATTTCTCATAAAGTCACTTCTTGATTTCCTTTTCTCATGTCTACTGCTTGTACTTTCTCAGAGGAAGTATTTGTCTTGGGTTCAGCTCTTAAAAGAGGATCCATCAACATGATAGAATAGAATATTTATTGGGGAAGACCATTAGCATCCAAGTACAATCTTGAGCAGTCTCGAGCATAATTCTGTTTTAAGAAACAAAATAGAAAGAAGGGTTTTTGCCTCTGGAAAATTGATGTGTTGAGCTGGGCACCTGTGCTGGAGGACCATCCCCAATAAGCTGCATAGTAAAAAGGGGATGGTCAGCCTTTTTCCCCAGGAAATGTTAGTTCTGACTCTAAGTCCGTAGTTGTGGAAGTAGAGGCTTTCTGGGGTATGCTACTTTGGATATCTCTGCATATTTTTTGCACACCTGCTCAGGTATTTAATGAAATAAAAACATCTTGTATTTCATACCTATTTCAGATTTCTGCTGGCAGTCCCATAGCTGGAGTCCAGCCCTTCTCTGTTGTTGATCATTTCAGCACTTAGAGTAAATAGTCAGTTGTCCTATCCTTTGACCCAAACAAGCCAGATTTACCTGTAGTTGTGCCTTTTCCATTATGCTTCATCATTACTTTCTTAGCTTTGAGGTAGCATTTGCAAGAAACCACTTATTTTTTGTTCACTCAGCAGTCACTTGACAAATCCTTGAACCTGAAAAAGGCACAGTCACGTAGTGTAGAACTGTCCTAGTCTGCATTGCAGAGAGGACAAAGGGGTTCACACTCTAGGCTCCCATGTTAGTTTTTTCATATAAGAAAACCTAAAGAGCTCTGCCATCTTCAGCAGCAGCATAGATTTCAGAAGCTACCACAGGTTTTAAGCTTGGTCTGTCAGGTTTCATCAACAGTGAGCTGACTGCCTTCAGTACCGAGCTGTGTTGGAAGAAGATTGCCTTTATTTTTCCTCAGCCCTTGGGAATGCTAGGAAATACTCCCAGAATTCTGAGGTGCCACATCTTTGTAATATCTCATTGTTATATTCGGAGGTGTCTAGTTCTTCATGTCCATTTGATGACAATAAGAATGTGATTGACTTTCCCTGGAGGGTGAGGACAATCCTTCAGATTTCGCAGTGTATCAGTAGATTCTTTCAGGCCTTGAATCTGCTGGGATATCTAATGAGATAATCCTCTCTGCATTGTTCACTGTGAAGTTTTTCTGTCTGGAGTTGCTCCACCTTTGAAATAGGTTTGATTTAATCTGGCCAAATCTCTGTGGTGAGCTCCGGTCTCTCCCAGTGCTGTTTGGGAACAAGTTCATAGCATAACCTTACTGAGGTACAGTTTTCATACCTGTTTCCATCCTTTCTTGTATGCTAGCTCCATAGAGAGTACAAAATTCCTGTCAAATAAAGCACTAAGAAAAACTGAAGCCTTGTCAAGGAGGTGTGGTGATGGCTTCTGAACAAAAGATTGTCCTTCCTTGAAAGCCTCTGAGACTGGAATTTCATTTTGGATGTCCTCCTTATGGGCAGCAACATCTCATAGCTGGACTGGGGTTACACAAAAGCAGACCTGCCTGCAAACCATCACTGCCCCATGGGGACCTAGTGTTAACAGCATCTTCTGCGCTGTCCTGTGCTGGGTTGTTTGCAAAAGCAAGAGGAAGCGGTGCTTACCCCAGAATAGCTATTCTGTGTCATTACGATAAGAAAGGCTAATTGCTGGAATAATTCATTAAACTGAATCTAGCAACAGGTTAACATGTTATCTTAGTAAAAGTTGAGATTGACCCAACAACTTCTGTTTGGAAATATCTATTTAGACTGTGATAGATGTTTTTCCTGATTTTCTGATCTGCCTGATTTCCTCCTGATTTTTTTTTTTTTCAACAGGAAAACACGCCATGTGAATATCCTGCTTTTCATGGGTTATTCAACAAAACCCCAGTTGGCTATTGTTACACAATGGTGTGAGGGGTCCAGCTTATATCACCATCTACACATCATTGAGACCAAATTTGAAATGATCAAACTAATTGATATTGCACGACAGACTGCACAAGGCATGGAGTAAGTATTGTATTGCTTGTTTACAAATGAGCATTGGGGCAATGTTTACTTATCCTCTTCACACTCTGACTGGCATCGGCAAATAAGGCCAGCTATCTGCTCACTTTGCCAAGCCCAGGGTCCTGCCTTGATGATCAAAACATTTGGTGAAGTGTTTATTATTTTGATTAGTAAAATAGACTGTTTTCTTTTTTTCGAACATAGGGAAATAAAATCATCAAGGAAATACAGTCTTAGTAGAATAAAGATAATGACAGTGTAGTTAAAATTTAAATCTTGAGAGCAAAGATTTCTGTTTCAGGCTTTACAATCTTCACAGTGCAGATAGTCTTATGGTAGGAGGTAAAACATAGTTTAAAAAGAAACACCCTGTGAACAAAAGGACAGAATCCTGTAAGATAATGCAGAAGGCAGACAGCCCTGTTAGCAAAAAGAATTGATTTTTTTTTTCTGCTTTTCTTATAAGTATTGTAGCTCTCTAAATAATAGATTTCAGCATTTGAAGAAAACATACCTATTTTGTTCTAAGGACTGTAAGTAATCCTTACTCCCATAGAGGGCAATTGCGTGAGTTAGAATTTACAAAGCTAGCCCAATGCTGTGTGTCAAAATCAGAACACTGATGTAAGATCAGAGAAATCGCCCTCCAGCTGGAAAACCACTATGATGATTGCAGTTCATTGTGCCATTTTTCTGCTAAGCATTCTATTACATTTTCAGTCAAGAAGTGGGGAGGTGTTCGCAGCAGCCAGCCTCAGCCTTCTGTTAGCCTGCTCATCTCCCCCGGCTCCCTCTGTAGGTAGTGGAGATGCAGAAGCCGTTGTATGAGTGTGATTCAAAGCAAAGACGTACATTGGGGCTTTTCCAGCAGGTTTGTGCCAATCTCATTGACTAAACAAAGAGCCATGGGAGACTAGTTGCCTAATTTAGGCTATATCTATGCTGTGGGGCAAGTACTTTCCTCTGTGTTCCCTGCAATCTATTTATCCAGTCTGCAATCAGGGGATCTTTTTTCCAGTCCCATACTAAAAAGCAGTCAGCATACTTGAGTACATGCTGAGGCTGGGAAACACATTTAGCTCCCACAATTTAAAATCATCTTACCTAAAGCTGTGACTACTCCGCAAAGTGTCTTGACAGTCACCATTAAGGCTGGGAGGCAGAACCTTCAGCACTGAATGGCGTGTCAAAAACTACTGAAGTTCTTTTATTTTTATTCTGAATATTGAGTTACAATCAAAAAGCAGAAGTTGGCACATAATTGTTACTTCATTCTTCAGTAGCATCAGGTTTCAGCTGAAAATCTAAGCTTTATTTTATTTTTGTTTTTTTTCTCTGACTGTTGCAGGAACTGTCATGGGTAACTGAAGTTTTGCCACCCTGATAAATATGTGCAGTTTGAATATCTACAGAATTTGTGTTTCAGTAATACAATGAATTTTGAGTCATTGATTAGTGAAATACCATTTAACCCACCTAATCTATGATGTTCCTTTTCAGTTATTTGCATGCCAAGTCAATCATCCACAGAGACCTCAAGAGTAATAGTATCCTTTTTCAGAGACGTGATTGTGGAACGTGACGGCATTCCTGATTTTTTTTTTTTTTTTTTTCCTGCCAGAAATGAACTTAGTGATGTGAAAAGCTGTTCATGTGTGAATATTTGCTGAGTTAAAATTCCATTGAGAGGGGGTAGTATCACTAGTAGAGAAGTAAGGAATACTTGCTATGTCTATTAATGTGATAGCAATAACGTAGCGAGTTTTGTTGTGGTATCAAAGATTTTTGCATCATTTGGTTTCTACATGTAATGAAAGATTATGCCAGTTCATTCATGGAATATTTTCAGCTTTTCTCGTACTTGGCATTTCAAGAAAGCCACTTGGGCCGTGGTCTGTTCAGCCCTGGCCCAGTCATTACTTATGTAACCCTTAAGTGCCATAATTCACCGTGCTGGCTGCTTAGAACCTGTATCATATGAAAAACTTCTTCATTGATGGTGGATGGTTAAAACTGTTATGTCTAATGTTGCAAATTTGTAGCTGTTTATTGTTCTTGTAGGACAGGACCAGTACCGCTTGTTTGTTTTCCCTTAACATTTCCCCCTTAGATATTTTTCTTCATGAAGACCTCACAGTAAAAATAGGTGATTTTGGTCTAGCTACAGTGAAATCACGGTGGAGCGGGTCCCATCAGTTTGAACAGTTGTCTGGATCTATTCTATGGATGGTAAGCAAGGGGGAAGGTGGTGTGTTTGTTTCAACAAATATAATTGTCTTCGGCCAAAGTTTCTAAGACTATCCCTCCAGCACACTGACACGTACAAGCTGTCTTAAGCTGGAAGAGACAAGCAGTAATATGAAGTACTAAATTAATGCTTTTCAGTTCTTCTTTAAGCATATGTTTTCCAGTAGTCAGCAAAAGAACTTTAGTGTCTTCATCCCTTATTCTGAGGTTTAAACTGAAAAGAAAATGGTGGCTATGGAAAAAGGGGGTGGTTAATGCAGGGTTGAGGAGAAGATGAGAAAAGCCATGGAAAAAATCCTGCTCAGCCAAACTAGCTCAGCCACAAGTAAGATGCACTTAAGTTTTAAGGATTCAAGCACGGCTACTCTCAAGAGGTTGTACAACTTGCTTAAGTCTTAATAATAAGTATAGTTACAACCTCCTGTGCAACTCTGCTTTCTCCTTTTCTCCCTAGAAAAAACTGAAGGCTCTGTTAGTTGGCATTATTTTCAGTGTTGTTTTAATTCTAGTTTCAAAATAGCTTCTCGGCCCGGGCAAGGTAATTTTGTTCTGTTGTAGAGGAATAAAGAGATCACCAAGCTAAAATGAACCAATGGATTCTGAGATTCATGTCAACATCCACTCTACATTAGGACCCAGTAACACCTGAAGGCAAGAGTGGGCCTTTTGCATCTGCTATAGTCTGGACAAGTCTGTGTTTTGTTCGTGGTATGTGAGGTGCAGCCTGACATGGTGAAATAAAAACTTAATTCTTTCCTTTTATGGTACAGGCACCAGAAGTTATTAGGATGCAAGATAAAAACCCATATAGCTTTCAGTCGGATGTGTATGCATTTGGGATTGTTCTTTATGAATTGATGACTGGACAGTTACCATACTCAAACATCAACAACAGGGACCAGGTAAGGGAAGGGAAGGGATTGTCTTCAGTCAGCTGTGGGCTGAGACAGAGATTGATGCAGCCTCCTGAAGTCACATCACATTCTGATGTTTTGTGTGTTTGATTTGTGTTTCTGATTCTGATGTTACGAGATGATGTTTCTACGTTTTCTAGATCTGCCTCAGCCACGTAGCACCAATTTACTTTTTTCTCTTGAGGTTGTTTTTTTACTTTTTTTACTTAAAGTATAGATTTTCAGCTTCTGAGCTGGTTGCCAGGATACTTATTAGGGAGAGAGCAGGTTACTTAATAGTAGTCTAGTTTAGAATAGTTCTGCAAAGGCAAAATGATCCTCCATATGTTTAGTTATTCCTCTCCCCCCCCCCCTTGCACTGAATAATAGTTCAGCAACAGGATTGACAAAATGGAACAGCAATCATCTTGCTGAATGTTTTATATTCATTTCAATCCTGAGAAATGCATGCACCGTCTAATTGAATTTCAGGATATCAGCATTTCTCAAATCCTGCTTGATGGAGTATATGACTTTCCAGAGTGTGTGAATCCTGTAAGAAGATTACTTAATTGTGAACAAATATTCTTTAAGTCTAACGATACCACACGCCTATAATATATCTCCACAGGATAGGCACGTTTGCGAAGGCATATCTGATTCATTATTTCTCTGTCTAATCTGAAAATAGTATCTATGCATCAAGATCTTTGGTGTAAACTATTCCATGTCTGGGCGGTGATATATTTATGTTGTTTCTGTGTCCGCATCCCTTGTTTTTTCACTGTCAGTACTTGAGAATTGCAACCATAGCAACGTTCATCTGTGAATGCCATTTTATAAGGCTGCTTCCATATTTGACAGAGCACTTCATCCCAATTCATCAAATTTGGAGTGACTCCTTTTTTATTAATTTTTTTTTTTTTTTTTTTTGATTGGTTTTGCCTTTTGAAAGAAGGGGAAATGTCCAGATTCCTGGCCAGATGGATATAGCCTTCTACAAGCAGTGTTTGGGCATTGTTTTGTTTTTTACATTTTGAGATTTGAAAGATGAACCCAGTGATGTGAGTGCTCAC
Source organism: Haliaeetus albicilla (assembly GCF_947461875.1). Lineage (NCBI taxonomy): Eukaryota > Metazoa > Chordata > Aves > Accipitriformes > Accipitridae > Haliaeetus > Haliaeetus albicilla. The sequence continues at coordinate 8,665,636 of NC_091501.1, read as the reverse complement.
AGTTGAGTGCTGAAACAAATTTTAAATTGCAAGTGAAGCCAACATATAAAATGTGATCTAATGTCTTGAGTTTTGTCACTCCCAGTCTATTGTCTGAGAAGAGGTAAATATTGCTCACTCTCTGTTGGTTCATCTACATCAGCTACTATGACACAACTGAGATTCTTAGTGAGCAAAGCATTGTTCTTGTTACACCTCAGAATGTTTCTCTCACCTTAACAGATTTTTCTAGACAGACTAGGACTGTTCTTGTAGTGATACTCTCTTTTCTCTAGTTAAAATAAAAGTTTAATCCCTGTATTATTTGTAAAGATTGTATCGGGAGCATAATAATAATGAATTTCGAATAATTTCAACTTAAGTAGTGTAACTATTTAGAAAAGAATACCTTCTAGATGATGGTAAGTCTCACTGCAGCAGAGGTAAGGGACGGGTAGACAAGTCTTTACTATGAAATGCTGCTCTGGCACATGGGGATTTCTAAAGGAACCATATGGGAGTTTTATACTCCTTGATGCCAACACAGATGCGACTGAATCAGACAGTTAAAAAAGGACCAGGATTGTGTTAGTATAAATAACATGTATAGCTTGCATGAGATGTGGGTTTTTTCTGTTGGTTTTTTTTTGCCAGTGTCAAGATATGAACTAGTTACACTTCATTAAATATAAGGTATGATACACCTGGTGGGTCTGTCTGAGTATTCAGAAAAGGCAGTGATTATCTGCTGCAGCATGAATGGATCTTTGATTAGCTGGTTTGAAAGGGCTTTTTAGTGTCAGTGCAACTGCAGTACTCAAACCACATTGCATTTGACCTTGGCTTGACATGATGATGTTTGATGGTTTTTTATATATCCAAGAGAACATTAACCATATTTATGCTTTGCTTTCCTGCTTTCTATTAGTTTGTTTTATGCTTAAGTTTTATCCTTATAAGCCTTCCATGTTAAAGGATTTACTGTAAAAATACAAAGCCTGCCTGTCTTCTCTTCTACAGAGGAGAGGCAGTTTCTCTTTTTCTTTTATGGGTTTTTTTGGAGGAGTGGAGAAGGTGGTCAGATGTCGAGAATAAGCTTTTGTGGTACAAAAGTATATGAAGGAATTTATTCTCGCACAGTAGGGGTTTTTAATAGCTGAAGTCCATGTGTTTCTTAAAACACCTTTCAGTGTGAACTTGCTTTTGACCTATAATATAAAACAGAATTTTTATTTTTGCAGAATATTTATTTTTAGGCATTCTGTTCCTGCCACAGAGTTCCTTATTCTTGTTTTTGTAACAGTTTTTGACACCGAAGAACCACTCCCTTAGATGGTTATTGCTGTAAATGGTAACCATTTGCTAGTGTTCAAGTTTCACAGAAATCTCTCTTAGGAGGAGGAGGAAAAATCTAATTTTTTCTGTGTACTGAATAGGTTAGCAAGCACTACTCTAAGAAACTTGGCAATTTCAATACCAGATAATGTTTCCTGGGAGCAGAAAACTTGCTGCTGGGACTAAAATTGTCTAGCAAAATGTACATCTTTTGTTACTGCTTGTTTTATGGACTCATCTTCTTCCCCTTTCATCTTTTTCCCCATTAAATAAAGATAATTTTTATGGTGGGCCGAGGATACCTATCTCCAGACCTCAGCAAAGTACGGAGCAACTGTCCAAAAGCTATGAAGAGACTAATGGCAGAATGCTTAAAAAAGAAGAGAGATGAGAGACCCCTTTTTCCACAGGTGAGAAATGTTCCTCTTTAGTTCTCAGTAGACTTTACAATTCAAATATTAAAAATAAAGAGCAGTTAGGAACTCACAGGCCAGTTCAAAATGTTTTTGATTAGTGCTATAGCATGAAGTACTGATTCAGGACCGGGTTAGTGCTGTTTAATTAGAAATGTTTATTTTCAATTCAAAAAGCAGGTATTAAAATGACCTGTGTAGTTGGAAAAGCATTTATGTGTTGGAGAAAGTTTCATCTGGGAGACAGTGAAATTAATAATCACAATTAGACACACAAATTAGAACTTGGTGTATGTTCTCAGAAATCTTTATAGCCCCCTCCTTGCTCTCCCCCAAGCTTTATGAAGGGAAGCTGATAGTTTTTTTCACAAAACTTGATTTATCGTGCCTGCTGAGGAAGGTTTGGATTCTAAAAGCTTGGGGGGGACACCTTATTTTTTTGTTTGTTTTGAATGTAAACCAAAGCATTTTAAAAAAAATAAGGAGCTCCCCCTGCTGGCTTTTGGTAAATGGTATTAAGCAAACGGCTGGCAAAGCTGTGGTTATTTGTAGCAATGGTAGGTATAGGTACTAGTGCATAAACAAGGAAGCAAATAAAAGGCAACTATATTCATTATGCTTACAGAGGGAAATCAGTATGCCCTTTTAAAGGGGGAAACGAGATAGTTTCTTCCCAAAATGTCATCTTCAGTTTTTTGAGGACATAAACATCGGAGTGTAATGCAGTAATCTATTTTTAAAAGTTTCTGTTTAAATTTGTGTATAGATATTTTTCTGTAGTTAACTGATGTTCTGCCTTTGGTTTTAAGAGAGTGTTACAACTTCGGAACGACAGATTTGATCACTTATTTTCTTCTTGTTTTAGATTCTTGCCTCCATTGAGCTTCTGGCCCGGTCATTGCCAAAAATTCACCGCAGTGCATCTGAGCCCTCATTAAACCGGGCTGGCTTCCAGACAGAGGATTTTAGTCTATATGCTTGTGCTTCTCCAAAAACGCCCATCCAAGCAGGGGGATACGGTGGGTTTCCAGTACACTGAAAAGAAACGTGAAAGCATGTGCCTCTGTGTGTGTGTGCCCGTGTGTTCCTGTGAGTGCAACATGTGTATGTTCTCAGTTCCTACCAGCTATGGTTTTAAGGTTTACTGAGGGAATGAAGACTCACTTCCTAACGCTGGGCATTGAATATCCTGAGCACAAAGTCTGTGTTGGTAAGAAATGCCCTGGGAACAGCTGGCACAAGAAGAATTGTAAGGTCACATAAGAGAAATGGGAAAAGTCACTCCAAAACAAGCAAAAATCCTCTTAAGGTCGTTGGGTGTCATTTTTGCTTGCCTGTGTCATTTTTGCGTAGTTTATTGTGATTGGAATTAGTTACTCAGGAGTATATTTTATTTTAATCTACTCAAGCTATGGTGGGTTTTGTTTTGGTTTTGTTTTTTTACTTCAGTTGAGGTCATTATATTTGAGCAATAGGCTTTAGGTTCCTCAGTTAGTAATGCTACTCATATGTGGGCAACAATTGGAAAAATAAACTCCGTTTCAAGGCTGACCACAGTCAAAACTTCTTGTGGTCAGCAGAAGTGAGCAGATACAACACAGAATCCAAAGAAAGATCTTAGTGACACGTGACTCTTATTTTGAAAGTTGAAGTTTAAAATACTGCTGTTTAGAGAACATCTCTTCCTGCAGAGGAGTGGTGGCATGGGGTTTTTTTACTTTTTTTTTTGTCTAAATACTCTGACCTGCTATAGTTTAGACCATCTCAAAATGTTCTGTTACAATGCAACATAGAAGAAATTCTGAATCTGTTTTTGCTGAACTGCAAGAATATTGCTGGTAAAGGTGCCTGTATCCTTCAATTAGCATGGATTTCAAAATTAAAAAAACATTTTAGATGTTGAGCGTAACCAAATACTTTAAGAGAAAAAGGCTGATAACACCTGTAATAGGAAAAGAGGATTTGAAAAAGGCAGTTGTTTTCATAGAAATCAGTATTATACCATGAATTCTGTTAAGATTAAAGGTTTTAAGTACTTTAATAATACCACTGAACATGCTTCTGTTTAGTGACAAATTGTTTTTTTCACTTCCATATAAAAGCTGCTAGTTGGACTAGAAGTGAATCAGTTAGACTGGATATCTAGGTGACAAAGCTATACGCCTTACCAAGATCCTGTCAGCTCACTTTATAGATGGTGGTTTTCTCTGGAGCATTCCCCTGGAACAGGTGAATCAGAGTAGTGGTTCAGGTGATATCAGTCTTTGATGTCAGATATGAAAACAATAATGTTACTGTGTCCTTGCATATTTTGAAATTAGTTACGTGGTTTTGTTTGTTTTAAACTGCTAAGCTACTAATTTTCACAGATTCTTCTGCATCGGAAACAAGCTATTGCTCTTGTTAGGACTTCAAGGTCCAGGACTGTTCTTAATGGCTACTGATCTACATACTTACAGAGAAGTTTGCATGTTGCTAGCAATAGGTTTTTGAAATAGATCAGGAATTCAAAAAAGGTTTTCTTTTCTGCTCTCTGTCAGCTGAGCCTTTTAAAACAGGAGGCAGAGTTAGAGAGCTTGAAGAAATGTAGGCAATTTCTACACCTTCTGGCCAGATTCTAATGGTCTTTTTGGCTTCTGCAGTTGGAACAGTTTGGGAACTAACTTTTCTCTTTTCATTTTGTTAGTCAAGAAAATTCAGCTGTTGAAATCTGTCTCTATGGAAATAGTTACGGAGGACGAAAGTTGTTATTGTTTCAGAAAATCTGTTTCCCATCTTTCTGGTATCTTCACCTCATTTTGGCAGGCTTATCTTAAAAAGAGAACAGGATTTAAGTGGTTTTTTTCCCGTCTTACTATTTTTTTTTTTTATTCTAGACAGTGAGGAGGAATGCTTCTTAAGCTTTGGGGTATGGTATTCAGTACAGGCTACAATGACCATCTCAGTAAGAGCAAGAGGATGCTGCTGGGTCTCCTGCAGAATCCAGAAATGTGGCATCCCACACAGAAAAGGCTTGACCACACGGGGAGTCATGGAGAGGGCAGAACCATCATCACTGTCCTGCCCGGGCTTACTCTTTTTCAGGTCTGCCAGATCAGTTCAAACAAGTTGTTCCTTGGAGTAGTGTTATCCTGCTTGTTGTTAAGATTGTTCTTCTGTGCAATAGGAACTACAATTAGGGGGGGGAAAATGCTGCCATCCTTAGACACATTTGGCCCCATTTCCTGCTGTATGGTCAGTGCCTTAGACTTCTTCCTGTGTCACCTGTTCTTACACATGGAGCATGGTTTGGGATCCGTGGCCATAATGTGATCTTAGCTTCTCACTAAACATTTTATGAAGCCTAAAAGGAGGCTAGTTTTTGTGGATCATTAACTTTATCTGACATAAAGGCATTTAGGGGTTTTAAATTCTGTAGTTTCTAATTGCTGCTTCAGTGAGATTTGGGAACATACGTAGGACGAAGATGCCTAAATACACCTGTGGATTTGGGTCAGTGTTCTCAAAGATGCAACTCAGCTATATTGTTCAGAAACAGATACCTATTGGTCCTGAAAACAGGTCTGTAGGATCCCAGGCTTTTCTGGAGCGGTAGTTTATACTATGCGAGATGCCTTTTTTCTTTACTTCCCTGCATTTCAGTATAGAAACAAAATCTGTCTAGTACCTTCTAGAAGGACCAGATCCTCATAAACACTGCTGTATATTCTTCTGAGGATACTAATTATCCACATCAGTGTACGTTCGAAGTTTTTATTTAGCCAGTGGATGGAATCCATACTAGAAGATCAGCGCAAGATCCAACAGAGAACTGCCTCTTTGTCATATTTTTTTTCTGTGTCTGTGAATGTAATCCAGGCAAGGTGTTGGAATTTGGTGTTTCCCTTTAAGTCAGTTACTCTCTACTTCAGTAGACAAGGCTGGCATGGGCCTGGAATGGAACCATTCTTCTCCTTATGATTCTTCTGAGAAACGTGGCATCTACACCAGGATAAGGAGTACAGTTAAGATGATGCGTTATATACCTTAGTAACCTCATGAATCCAGGTAACTTATAAACTTGTGAGAGTAGAGATTGGTAACTGCATCTTAAATCCTTCCAGGAATCAGGGGCAGCAGGTTCGCTCAGAACATGCCCTTATAATATATTGTTTAGACACAACATGAAAGAACTTTTATCATCTTTTTAGTATAGATTTTTTGAAAGTGTGCATTTAAAATAGTTTCCACTTGCCTTTGCATGTGACAAACGTGAAAAGACTGTAGCAACTAACTTGAAAGGGCTCTGTAAGAAGTGTAGATTTTCAAATGCTATCCATCCTTTGGAAGGGAATTGCTTTGTTACCAGTCAAAGCAAGTATCTGAAATTCTGCTTGGTAAAAAGCACATCAGATGTCTGGCTCACAATGAATAAAAATGTGTGTTGTTTTTTTCACATCCCAAATCACTAAGTATGTGGTAAGCTGATCTCATTTGGAGCAGCCATGGCCCAGCTTCTTACTCTGGCAGATGCTCTCCAATTCCACAAGTCCGTTCCGTGCAGTTGAGCGGCTTCCCCCCACCGTCAACAGAGCAGCTCTCCAAAATCTGGTTAGAAAACTTTCCTTGCCCACCAGCCTGAGCTTGCATTTGCTAGGTCAGCTCCTTGAGCCATGTTGCCTCAGGGACAGACAGTGCCACTGTAGCACAACGGGCAGGTCATTGCTCTACAGCTCAGCTCAGGAGGGAGAGTGTGACTGCAGTAGTCCCAGTTTAGATTAGCGTTGGCCGTTAGTCCAAAGAGTCAGCGCGGCAGAATCAGGACAATCCTGTTCCTGCAGGTTAGGGCATATCGGGTCCTGCTCCTAAAGCTGTCTTCATTTCATCCATTCATTGCTCTCAGGCAAGACCTTCCTGTCCCTCTAGAAAACAGTGAATTCACGGTTCAGGTTACTTCATTTATCTGTATGCATCTAAGTCTCAGGAAGAGGTTGCCTGTGCTCTTTCTCCCTCTCCTACAGTTGGGCTTTCTTTCAGAAGATGGCAGAGCCAGCTTACAGGTATTTTACATCTTCAGAATAGAAAGGGTGACATAAAGCATTCTAGCTACTCCTCAGAAAGTCCTGTTGACACCTAGCACGATGGAAGATTCCTGTATGTGGATAGGTATAGCCATCTGCATTCCTCATCTAGGGAAAGCTGTTACTGGTAACTGTATTTTATACACATTCAATCAAGGTATTCCCATTATTAGATGAACGTGTTACCTATTTTGGTCTTCTATTGATTTGAGATCAGATTAGCACCTGAATTTTGAAAGAGGAGATTTAGCATTAGCTTGTCAAAGAAAATTTCTTTGCTAAGGTTTTATTTAAATGGCAAAAGAGTCTGAAAATCACCTTTTTATAGCTACCATTCTATCTGAAACGCTTCTTGACTTCTGATCCTGTTTTTCCATTGCCCTTTCCCAATTAATGGTTCATTTTTTATCTTCTGAAATCCCTGTATGACTATTAAAAGCTGAATTATTACCAGAAATGGGCAGAAGGACAAGATGAGTAATGAGGGAGCAATCTCTTGTTTATAAATTGATCTTTAATCAGCAGTTTAGGAAGGCAGACTGAAAAATAAATTAAGTAGAGCATGTTTTGAAAGTGTAGCTAAGCGTGAATGTCATTCTTAAAAATTAGCCTCACAGGCAATACTTGATGACTTTTTTGTCCTTCTCTTAAAAGAAAAAAAGTACAAAAATTAAGGTGTTTCTAGAAGATACTGTGAAGGTAGTTGGGAAATTGGTGAAATGTGTCAGAGAGAAGCAAGAAAAATTATCAAATATTTAGAGTATTTTCGAGCAAGGGTTTTATCTGTTGGTAGAACTAGTAAAACAGGCAGTTAGACCCATTGTGAAGTTTTTAATTATTTTGTTATAACTTAAACCTACCACCACAGTCTATCAAGACACGTAGAGCTTGAGATCTGTCAGAGTCCCCTGTGCCAGCCACCCTTATTTTAGGCCTTGGGTGTACTCCCTTCTCATTTCGTATGACACACAGAGCCCTCTCCCCTCTCCCTGCTTTCTTCGTGTTCCCTTAGAGCAGCTGGATCAGCTGTTCCTACCAGGCCCTGCAGACGCCTTTTCTTCCCCCTCCTCGTGCTGACTGCTGATCACTCTTCTTGGTTCTTTTCTTTATACAGCAATACATTCCATGGAATTAATGCTATCAGCCTAAAATTCCGTTTGCAGGGATGTTTCTGGTTTGTTTCCAGTATTCAGAATAAGAATCTTAAGAAAAACCAAAGCCAACAGAACGCTTGCTCTTGAAAGGATGGAAGGACACCAAGATAGGGAACAGTTGTTTGAATGTAATGGCATTCAGCACACTTCTGTTGAACAAAACAAAGGGGGTCTTTATGCATGCTTATTGTTCCTTCATTATTAGGAGGACTCTGAGGAGTGCTGTCAAGGAAGGGGCATAAACTAACCCAAAATTCGTGTGAAACCCAACACAGGGAAGTTATATGTATGTTTCTTTTTCTCTTGCTCCTAAGTCCTTTTGGTTAAGCATAGTTTGACACCCCTCCCTAAAAATCCTATAGAATACAATTTCTTTGTGGGTGGCAGGGAAATCTTTTGGCTAATGTGTAAGATTAAGAGGATGAGTACCTTAGATTCAGCTTCTATTCAGTGTTCTGGCAAACTTCTTAAGACTTTGGGCAGTGATTTTACTCTGTGCCGTAGTTTCATCATCTCTGAAATGGGACTACCAGTCTATCTCACGGCATGCTGATGCTAAATAAACTATGTAGAATTTCAGGAGATAATTGCATGTGAAAGCACTGCATAGCATTACTGCTTATCCAGTAATTCTGAAGGAAGCATGGGGTTGCTTTATTTGTTGTGCTCCCTAGTATCGAGGCCTAATTCCTAGTCTGGGAGTGAGTAGACAATGTCACTATTCTTATTTTTCTCACAGTAGGTTGCTCTGTTGGTTTCTAAACCAGATCCTAGCATTCTTCAGTACTGGCTTAATATTCAGGCACTTTACTGTATATAGTCTTTAAAGGTTAATATGTGTGTCAAATAGTTCTTTGTTACGAAACCAGTTTTACACCAGAATAGAAATTAGTTTGCAGTCTGACACGTTTATTGCAGTTTGTTGCTTTTCAGGAGGATATATGTGCAATAAGGAGTTTAAAGTGAAATTAAACTGACACATTTTATTTTCAAATGCATGATGAATTAGACTTTGCTTGAACTTTCAGACTTCTGTCTTGGGAAGAATGGGTACAGCTTGCTTTCAAGAAATTCTTTTCTGGTAAAATATGCTGGGTCTGTATTCAATGTTCTCTCACTATGTGTTCTTTTGTGCTTTAATTTTAACAGTTTGCATTTTTTAACATCTTTTATATTCAACCTAATGTTTGACTAGTCTGGAGAAAATCTCTGACCACCTAGTAACGGAAATCACCTTTTTAAACTAAGCTCTTGTCCTCCCTCTACAGGAGAATTTGCAGCGTTCAAGTAGCCACAGCACCATGGCAGCACCCACTCTGTTATTTAAGTCTTGTGTTCCTACAGTTTCTTAACATCAAAACTCTATTCTGCTCCGCAAAACCTAAAGTAATTTAGAAAAGATATCCATAAGCTTAGAAGTGGAGCAGAATGGAACTGCCAGTCCAACACAATGGGAAAAAGTACCTTTTTGGGAACCAGAATCCTCTGCTGCCAGTGTTTCTCCTTCAACACAAACCACCACATGCATTCGGAGACCCGCAGTGGCTGCCTGTGCCGTTGGCATCATTCCCAGGAGAGAGGAGAGTGCGCTCGTGGTTTGACTGTGGTGCTCGGGCATGAGGGGATGGAACTGCTGCTGCAACTTAGGAGACTTGCTTTGGATGGTCTGCCGGTCGGCTTTCTCCCTCTAACAACGTACCATCAGAGGCTGAAAATCTGATGAGTGCTAATTTAAAAGAATCATCCTCCATTCCGATCTTTTTTTTCCCAGTGTACTCACTGATTTGTGGACAATGCAGTATCCCCTTTTCACTGTATTACAATGTCAAACACCTAAATCTGTCTATATTATTGGGTTTTATTCCAGTAAAATTAAAAGTGTGGGGTGATGGGAGCTGGAGAAGATGTTACTCAAAAGGCGAAGAGGTTAATCTGAAGGAAAAGGGGATGCTGCTGCACCTTTTTTCAGATTTACTTTATCACTTCTTCAAAAAACAAACAACAACCACCAACCTTAACCTTTTTCCTTTTCCAGTATTTTCTTGGTGTGTGCATATACAACATCTTTTAGAAGGATTAGGTAGATCCTTCTTTTGTTGGTCCAGCAACAAACTGAAGTTTAAAAAAAAAAAATGTAGCGAGATTGTCCTCTCTGTTTATTTTTTTTCTTTTGTATCATATGATACAATGTGTTTATCAAAGATGCTACTGCAGCATCTGAAGTCTGTAGAATTCCTGATACAGACTGTGAATGGTGTATGTACCTACTTTAAAAGTTTTATTTTAAATGAGGGTGCAGGTTAATGCCAGGTACCTTACCAATATGTAATGTTTTCATAAATGGGAAAAAAAGTTCTCAGGTTGAATTGAATAGAAATACAAAATCCCCTAGAATTAGACATTCCGAAAATTATGTTTTGGTACTTTCGAGAGCTTTTTTTAAGGATTTTTATCCTGTTAACTAAATGTCCTCTGATAAGTGTGTGTGTAAATGTGGAGCATCTTGTCCTAATGGCAAGTTGTTAGATCAAAACAAAACGGTACTTGCTGGATCCACGCTGACTACTTCTCCTCTCATTGCTTTCTTCCCTGTCATCTCTTCCCTCCCGTTTGTCTTTCCCTTTTGTACACTTTGCAAACTAGGATGAAGGTGGCGGTATCTCCATTAGAGTGCTTTGTTTTCCTGTCCTCCAATCCTGGTTTTCAAATGGTTGGTAGCTTTTTGACAAGTTACCCAGTCAGGGAAAAAACAACTGGTAAAGTTCTGCACATCGTTTACCTCTAGTAGAATATCTTGTGATGTGATCTGTTTGCAGAGTTCTCTGGTGTGTGGTTTTACATGTAAATTATTTGTACAGAGGCAAGTCAGACCACATTAGAAAGAAATTCAAGCTCAAACAGAAGTTTTCAGAATTTGATTCCTCTCTGCCCTGTACCACTCCAGGTGAGGCAGGAGAACCGACCCCCCTCTAGCGGGGAGGTTCTTGCTGGGAGGAGGTGGGGGTTGTTAAACAAAGTCATGACAAATAAATGAAGGAGTTAAATGTGTGTGAATGTGGTGTCTGTGCTAAACATGGGTGCATTGGGTGAGGACGCTGTCCTTCCCTCCCTAGGAGAGTTGGACTGTTTCTGTCTACAGAAGGTTGCTCCCAGGTGAAGGGAGAAACGCACATCGGTAGTGGAACGTGCTTTTAAAACCCTGGAGTTCTGCGGTGTTGCTGGTAGTCTGTTATGTTTGTCAGTAAATATTTACTGGGGTTATAGGGACTGGACTAATCTGAAGTGGGAATTATAACTGAAATACTGTGTATTCATATTAATTCCACAAACATTAGCAAGACAGCAATAGTGAATGACTTAATAGTCACTACAAGAATGAAGTGATTCATGTTGGTACATGAATAGAATTGATTTTGTGTACAGGATGCATTTTAAAAAAAAAAAAAAAAGCACAAATTTTTTCTTGTCTGCTGTGGGTCTTCAGATGCTGTAAGATTTTTTTCCTTATTGAGATTGGCAGGAATTTAAATAGTAGCAATAGCCACTTTCCAGTGTGGAGAAGGTAACGAGGGAGTGGTGGTGTGCAGACGGGTGAAATTGGCGTGCTCCCTGGTGATCAACTGAGGCCAGTACCTAAGAGATGGAAGGAGCCTGGGACCACTGGGGTCAGCAGGCAGGTGAGAGCATTTACAGACTCCCAGAGGGTGAAGTGGTCATTGCTCATTCTCATTCCACCCTGTGCATTGCTCCAGCCCCTGTGTGGGCTGTAGCCTAATTTGTACATGTTGGGCATACTGGAAATTAATGTTCTCTCAAAAGAAACTGTTATTGGAGCAAGTATGTACAGGTGGTTCAACAGTCATTTGTTTCACAGAGCTTGTTAAAAGCCCTAGTTTCCTTCCACAAGGTCATGCTGGCAGAAGATCGTCTGCTAAAATACAACTGTTAGGAATTTCATTCCATCTTTGCTTAAAATGAACTTACTTTTGTGAAGATTCATTACCCATTAGTCTACAATATGCTTCTTGAGCCCATAAGAAAAGCACAAGGAAAACTGCTATCCTTGTCCATGCAAAGCACTTTATAAGTAACACATGATCTCTGGGGGTTTTTTTATTGGGGTTTTGTTTGTAGTTTTGTTTTTCTGGTTTTTGGTTTTGTTTTTTTTCCCTGAGGAATGTGCAAGTTGTTTGGCTGCTGTTTAGAGAAGTCCTTTCAGGATGCATTTCTACTGGTTTTCATGTTTGTTTGTTTCCTTCCAGATAGCTGTAGTAATGTGTGTTTGTCTGTGAGGTCCCACATAATACTCACGCAAAACTTTGGAAGAAACTTGGTTTGTAAATAATTGGGATTATTTTTTTTTAATCTTTTCCTTCAGGAGTTTTTCTGGATGTCTTGCATGCCATCAGAACCAGTCTTAAAGGTGCCCTGTAGATGTTTAGTGAATGGGGAGATAGGAGTAGACAAGAACTGAGTGTCCTGTATAGCAGTGCAATGAAGAAAGTAAAGTGAAATGACCAATACATTCTTGTCCATTACACCAAATTTCTTAAGCTTCTCTGTGGTGTCCCAGCCACAAGCTCATGGCATAGTATGGAGATGTTAGTACATATTTTGTGTACGCGTGTTGGGACAAACATCTAGACACTCATACTACTTTTAGCTCTGCAGTATCTAGTATCTAATAATTATTTGCAAACCTACCAGTATCCAATCCCAGATATTCATGTCTTTTATTAACCACACATACACCTTCCCCTCTGCCTTTCCTTTTCCATACAGTTAGAAGAGGCCTGTTATCTGTTACATCTTCCCTGTCAGTACGTGGTTGTTTCCTGTGGTGTATTTGCTGGAACTGGAACATTGTAGTGGAGCTTAAACCAAATGGTATAAGCAGAGGCCTGGTTATTTTGAAAGTAATTTCTGCGTGAATTAAGTCCTACATAGGCCAGATACAATTAGTCCAGTCATTTCTTTTTTGCCAAACTCATGTAGGTCATTAAATTAATCTAATTCTGCTTTTTATGCTTACCTAAAATCATCTTTTCTTGTATTTGAATGCTCTTGCAGCTGGTGATGATGATGCAGAATGTTTGAGGCAGAATTTGGCCTTCATGACATAAAATGAGTGAAATGCTGACTGTTGATAAATACCATGTCTTTCCACAAATGCCAAAATCAGAGGAAAAATTACACTGAAGATGATGCATAAATAGGTTTGCTTCTGTGTTTGCCTGGTGATGTAAATGCATCCAGCATTTTCCAGAACATTTGGGGAAGCCAGATCCCCAGAAACCTCACAAACAAGTACAAGTTGAAGTTTTGATAGCTGGAGGGGCTAAATTTAAGGGAGAAGCATGTAGACATTTCACACTTCTGCAGCCTATAGATTTCATTCCCTTCTTGACTGTGAGTGCAGCATGTGTAGCACAAACTATTCATTGTACTGTAGATGTCTCTTCTGTCTGTTGAAAAAAGTATCACCAGTAGCACAATGTGACAGGCAAAGCTTCTAGGTACAGCCAAGTTCAGTTAAAAAGCAGTTGCATGAGTGGGCTGTTACAGCATCACTTTGAAGTTGCTGGGTGTTCTGGTTTTCTGTTAAGGCATTTTACATAGAAGTTTATGAAACAAACTTTCTGTTTACTGCAGCCTTGTTAATATGCATTTGCACTTCGTATTTGTTTTGGCATGCATTTTAAATATCTTTCTTCATTGCTTCATTGCTTCTTACCTAGTAAATAAAATTATCAGAAGAGCAGAGCAAAGTTGTTAAAACTTTCTCTTTGCATTTAAGTTTCAAGGATGCTAACACAGAAGCTACCAAGTCAGCACCATAACAGCAGTAAATAACTATGAAACTGTGGAAGGAGGAAACTTTAAACACTGCAGAATATAGAATATACAAAGAAGAAATTCAGATGAAAACTAGCGTATCTCTCTTCTTTAGAAGAGAGAGCTAGCAAGACCCTCTGTTAAATGGTTTACATAGGGATCCCCCAAAACAGTCTTTGCAGTTTGCCAAATGATCATGTGCCTTCGCAACCTTAAAAAGTACAACAGAATGTAAACCAGGTGCTTTGTAACTAGAGCAGTGGCTTTGGTTTACTTCTGATGCAGTAGTTTTGTATATAGCTATTACTATAGGTAGGTAGTTTGGGGCTGGTAAATGTCTGTAAAAGAGCAAGGAGGGCAGAGAGCATTCCCCAAAATACCTATGATCATTTCAAAGCTGGGAATTGAAGGATACCTAATTCAGTTACAGTAAACCTGCTGCTTGAAATCTGCTCTATTGAAAGTTAAATGAGGTTCATTTAATTTAAAAATAAATAAGCCCTCCTCCCCCTCCAAAGACACAAAGATCTTATTAAAAGAAAGCTCGTAGAAAGCTCCAGAGAGGCCCAAAGTTACACTGTCATAGCATCTCGGAATGAGATGGTGGATGAAAAATGAGAGTTAGATGAGGAGAAATTGATGGCTAGTACTCATGTAATCAAAGTCCACATATATCAGACCATACAATTAATTCCCTGGCCCAGAAAGTGCAATTAATTTTGTTTTCTGGAATATCAACAGGTTTCCTTAGTTCTTCCTTGGGTCTCTTGCAGTTACTCTTCAGTGGTTGCATATTTTTATTGCACGTTAACTGTGGGAGACAGTAGGTGTCTTGTCAGCTGAGGGACAACCAGTGTCTTTGAATTTGATCTATTCAAATTTCAAACCGGTTACATAGACTTCTGGCAGTACCTACATACCAGTGTCATATTTAACCTACTTGTCCATAAAGGACAAAATAATGGGTTTTGGTATTAGTGCTTTTTCAGGTCTTTTCCTTTCCTTCTTTGGGGCAAGACTTTGGGCATAATTGTAAATTACAAAGTTATGTCTAAATGCACAGTTCATATGAAATATCAGACCAATTTTAATTTGGTTTTGTTCCTTTTAGAAAGCAAAGTGTAAAAACTAATGTTCCAGGAACTATCTGGAATCCTACCACCTACCCCAAATTCTGCACTAAAAGTACTAAAAATGAGAAGATGGTATTTTGTCCTTTTTAAAAAAAAAAAAAAATCACAAAGAAACTATTTCCCTAAGAGAAGGTTGCTGGGGGGAGGGTTTAGAAACTTCTAAGCTACCTAGGCATTTGCTTCATGGCATCACAGCAGCAATGTGTTCAGCTCATGTGGCCTCCTTAAGAGCCAGCAGTGGCCTGTCTGGTCATTTTTGTCTCATTTGTCGCATTTGCAGCAGCTGTACTTTAGAATAAGCCTCGTGTGACATTTACTTTTGAGTGAGTAAACCACAAAAAATAACTTTTCTTTTTTGTTTGGGAAATGGTTGGGTTTTGTTTTGATAAATGTCATTCTGTGTTGCATTTGTGTATTCACCCTAGCTGAAAAGAAAATCTGTGTGTTTGGGAGTTCAGTGGAACATTAGCAGAAGAAATGAAGCCCACCATCTGGGCATGGATGTTGGGTCTAGGGGGCAAAATGGACCAAACTTGGGTGTTGGGTTATTTTGGGATGGTGGGGGGTACAGAGGGCATAATTTAAACTAACTCTGTCTAAAATAAAATGTAAGTGCAATAAATGTGCTTTTTTTTATTCAAAGCTGTGAACCTTTAGGGAAAAAAAAAAAACACACAAAAAAAATCAACAAAAAAAATGCACATCATTCCTTCATGAGCCTTGTGTCCTACCTGCCTCCCCTTCCTCCCCCCGTCTCCACACTTCTCCTCAACTGACAGAAACCTGACAGTGGCCAACTTGCCTGTGTTGGCAGCCCAAATTAACATTGCTTCTCTTCTGATCTCATTTGTTGGGATTGGGGAAAGTCTTGCCCCCTGCTACCCTTGAAATCCCTCTGGGATCCAGTGCTGACCTGTGCCGCTAGAGCAGGGTCTACTGCTATTTGGGATGTACGCGCCAGCCCACCTGCGCTGTGGTCATCCTGACTGCAGGTGCAGTGTTCCTCCTGGCCCTTCATCCTCCAGTTGTAATTTCCCTCCCCACCTCGTGTCAGGTGTAGTGATGGTCTCCCAGGGCTGGGCAGGTGACATTTTTCTTAAGCAATTGCAAAAGTAATCAGTCATCAGCTGCCTAATTGGATCCCTCTTCCCCTTTGTCAAACCACACATGCAAGCTGGCCACTGTTGCCTTCTGTGACTCTGCCTTGTTTTGAAGGAGCAGGTATACATGTTTGTAATCTGTTGTGCATTACTTGCACTGTCTGTCTTTCTTACTTGAGCGCAGGCTGCTTTTCCTAGATTAGGAAAGGTGCACTGGTCTCTTGCGGGGGTTTCCACGAGAGGCGCAATGCATATGTTTCATTAAGAAGTGATGGAAGGTGTAGCACTCAGTAGTTGGACCCTATGGGGGAGTAAGAGAGGACTGGCTTGTTTAAAGTTTATAGATACACAGATCTATATCCTTTAAACTTGATTATTTTTATATATAGTCAAGACAATGGCATTACCTCATAATACAGAGGCTTGTTTATGAGAGGCAAAGTATCTAGTAAGGAGAGGAAAGGGAGATTTATATACAGATTTGATTTGTTTGTTTGTTTGTTCCTTAGTGCAATGAAATGTATGCCCCACCAATTTAAACTCTGTGCTAACACAACATTCCTTTCAGCTGTTTTTTGGTTTGTTTTTTTTTTTTGACCACCAGAGGTCTGTGAGGGGCTTATGACTGCAAAGTAGAAGGTCCAGTCTGGTTACTTAAAAAAAACAATTGTGTTAGTAGATTTCCGTAGCTGCTTTTTAAAATCTACAATGGAGTAATTGTTTTGAAACTTGTATTTATTTTTTAATTCATAACAAAATGTTTGGTTTTGGTTTCCTGTTACATAGGTCATGGCAACTCCCCTTCTTTCCTTCTACAAGTTTCCCCTGTAATTGCCAATACAACTTATTTTTCTTGTTTGTTCCTTCCCCCTTTACTTTTGTTGTCCCTTCATTTGTACTTTGGAATTTTTCTCATGTAAATTTGTACAATGGGAAATATTGTCCAGTTTGGTTAGAGAGCATGGAGACTTAAAACATATTAAAATTTGATAGCTGAATTCAGATTGAAGAAAACTATTTCTGTGTAAAGTTATTTAAAGAACTCTGTATTATATAAAAGGCAAAAAGTTCTATGTACTTGATGTGAATATGAGAATACTGCTATAATAAAGATTGACTGCATGGAAAAGCCTGAAGGAGATTGTTTATCATGTAATTCACAACTCATCACCATGGAGTTCCAGAGGTGCAACTAAGGTGATTAAGGGGAGTGAAAAATTTACTTTGATGTTGTTGTTTTAGAATGTAACTCTAGAAGGAAAAAAGGGCTGGGGCGGGGGGGGGGGGACGAACAAAAAACCACTATGCAATGCCTGGAGAGTAACCCACCTCCCTTCATCTTCCTTACGCTGGACCACTGTGCTTGGCCCCAAGGCATTTTTACCATTGCAGAAGCTTTCACTTCACAAGGATTATTCTGGACTTTGGTAATATCCGAGGGTGATTTCCCCTCACCCTGGGGAAGGCTTGGTACCAGCTGGTCTAGGTTCTCTTCAGGGTAACTTCCCCTGCTTCTATGGCAACTGTTATTCCAGTTGCTACTTGGTGACAAGATTTCAGTGAAATGTCTTTCAGTTAGCTTCTCTGCAGCTCTAACACAAGTTTTATTTCTCCCCTACCCTTTTAGTGATTATTTGACAGAGCTTTAATGATGGGATTCTTACCTACTGTGCACTTGTGGAAGTTTTAAATCATGGATAAATCACCTTATTTCTTGGGGGCAGCACATTATATATCAAGCAAACATTACAGAAGCTCATGTGGACTCAAGTACCCTGCCTCTGCAGCCATAATGTTCAGCCTCCAGAAATCCTACAGTAGGTACTCAAAAACAAGGTACAATTTAGTTTAGAGTTTGCTTATGGTTAACTTTTATTGAAATAAGGATGGAGGAGCCAAAGCTTTGGTTCCAGGGGCCTCTTTCGTCCCAGGGACCTGCAAGTGACAGAAGAGAATCCTGAGAACCTTTTCACCCGTCCTTTTCCCACCACCAAGAGCAAGGGAAGGACCTCCTCGGTGGCACCCGTGCTGCCTTCAGCAGTAGTTGAAGCTGTAGAGCCATAACATGACACAGCAGCTTAAGAGAAAGGGTAATTAAAAGAACCAGAAATGAGCAAAAGCCTCAAACCTTTAAGGGGAAAACTGCACAGGTGTCTCTCTCTCTAGAAAGAGAGACAGCATGTCCTTAAGGTTAGGTAATGCTGGGTCTACAGAATAGCACAAAAAAATAATTTTGAACTGGTAGCAGTTAAGCTGCAACTCCTCAAAAATTAGGTTGTTAGAGTGTAGGCTTATATTGCCAAAACTAGGCTACCAGGACTCGAGTATTCAGGTACCTGAGAAGAAGAGTGTGTGAAGGCAATAAACGGTGCAAGCAAACAGTTGCACTCTGTGCAACAGTGGTTTGGCACATTAACCTTTGGAAGCACACAAATAATTGCTGAAAGTAGGGTACTTCTAGCAGTACCAAGAGAAGGCAGCCAGAAAGCAGGGCCAGGCACGATGCCCTAGCACCGTATCACAGCCGGGACCTTTGAAGCAAAGCTTAAAGCATGCTCCAGACTGCGTGAGGACCGGTGACTGCATTTACTGCCCTTTAAAGACAAAGCCCAGCCCGGCTGCAGCCCCCGGGGGCCGTCGGGTCCGTTCGAGGAGGGGCGGCAGCCGGCGTACCGGTGTACCGCGGCCGGCGGCGCCTATTCCGCGTCGTCCGGAGGGATGCCCAGCTCCTCGTCCGTCCAGGCCGAAGGGTCGGGGTAGGGGAAGTGGCCCTGGGAGAGAGGCACGGTCAGAGCCCGGACAAGGCCCCGGCCCCCGCTCCCCCCGCCCTGAGCCGCGGCGGCCTCACCAGCACCGCGTCCGAGCTGTGCCAGAAGTGCCAGAAGATCCAGAACCACATGAAGCCGCTGAGGAGCTCGCTCCGGATCACCTGCGCCCGCGTCAGCTCCGGGAACTGCCGGTACCGCGGACGGATGTGCACCCCGCCGCCCGCGCTGCAACAAACGCACCGCCGCCGCCTCACTCCCGGCCCCGCCGGCACCCGGCCCGACCCGCCCCACTCCCCTCGCCCGCCCCACTCACTGCCGCAGCCCGGTCGCGCCGCTCCCGGCCCGCAGCAGCCGCCCCGCCGACCGCCCCAGCGACGCCAGCATGATGGCAGCTCCGCCGCCACCGCCGCCCCCCCCCAATGTCACCCCCGCCACCTCCCAACAACAGCCGCGGCGATTGGCCCGCCCCGGCGCCTACCAACTCCGGGTGCGTTAGGGGGGAAGGGGCACGGGGGAAAGCGGGGGAAAGCGAGGCAAAGCGCCCAGGCGGCGGCGTGGCGCGGTGACACGGAGACAACTCCGCTGCCCCCGACCCGCGGGTGGGCCCGTTGTGGCTGCGTGGGCACCCCCGCCTCCCCTGCTCCTCCGGCACTTGGGAGCGGCGGGACGGCTCCAACGCACCGGCGGGGGGTTCCTCGTGAGTCCCAAAAGTTGGCCGTGCCCACCGCGGGCTCAAAAGAGGGAGAGAGGGCGACCTCCCCGGCCAAACCTCTCCTTTCCGAGCGGGGAAAGAAGACGACGCCGGCTGGCCGCCTTTAAAGAAGGAGCTAAAGAAATAACCCGCCCCGCTTTCCCCCCCTCGCCGCTCCGCCGGGCGGCCCGGCCCACAGCGTCCGGTTGCGTAGCAACGGGGCCCGCGCGCGGTACCGGCCGCGGCCGCCCGAGCAGCCCCGGCTGCGTCTCCCCGCCATGGCGGGCCCGGCCGGGCGGGCCCCGGGCCTCACCTTCGTGGTCGGGATGCGGGCGGGCGCGGGCCCCGCGGCGGGGCTGCTGCGGGAGAGCCTGGTGCGGAGCCTCTTCCTGCTGGCCGGCGGCCCCACCGGCGCCCTCTTCAACGTCGTGGCGTTCTCCGGCCAGGCGAGGCGGGGAGCGGCGGGAGGGTCTCCTCTGAGGGCCGGCTGCCGTAGCGGGGAGGCAGGGGCGAGCTACGGGACGCCTAAGAGCAGAAATGCCCAACAGAGAGTCTCACGCCCGGCCCGTGTTAGCGAAGACCTGCACCTGAGAGGGGGCTTCTGTCGCTGATTTCTTTCTTTCTCCTTCTTTTCTTTGAATAGGTGTTAAAATGGCGCAACTGCCTAGTCAGGTGTTCTCTCAGCAGCGTCACTGAAGCAGCAGCCTGGATTCGATCCCTGCGGTTTGAGAATGGCACGAATGCTGCGAGCGGCTTGGCCGCAGCATTCGAGGACCCAGCCTGTCAGTCGGTGTGTCTGTTCACTGACATACTGCCAGAACAAGAGTCAGAGGAAATCTGCCAATTTCTTATGGAGAACAAGTTGCATCCGGTACACGTCATCTGCCTTCTGGGAGATTCGGATGATCATCAAAGAAGCAAGCAAAAAATAATGGAGAAAGTAGCCAGACAATCAGGGGGGTCCTTTCAAGCGATCAGACTCTCCCCTACTGCTTCTGAAATGGTATACCACTAATATAAGATTAACGCATACTAATTAGTTCCGACTGAATCTTTACTGGATGGCATTTCACAAAGTAGAATGCATTTTCAGCAACAGTTTACAGGGAATAGTGGCAAACTATTCAACCATTGTTTTTACTTAACACGCTATTAATGCAACACAAGTTTCTCTTTTTCCATAAAAGCCAAACACTTTAACATAAGGTTCATAGTTTTGACTCACCTCCCAACTCCCTTGCATTTTGTCTTTCTCCCTTCTCGTAGTCCCTGGCATATTGTTCCCTCGGTCATTGTTCTCAAACATTTCATGTTTTCCATCCTGCTCAGGCCAGATGGCTCCACTGCTGGGTTTGACCTGCAAAACCAACTTTGTCTTCCTAGACTCAATCCCAGCCTTCTTCATTCTTCCTTGACTTCAGCTCCTTTCATTAACTTTACAGCTCTTGCCTGCTTGGGGAGTTTGGATAGCTGCATAACAAGCAGGGTACAAGAGGAGGCAATGCTCACTGGCTGGCCATGGGCTACTGTTTGAGAGCCAAGGGCAGACTGACAGAGGAAGCCAGCAGGGCTGATATGCCTCCGTTGCTCCTGGGGGTGGGAGAGGCAGCTCTGGAACCCCCACCCTGCTTCCATTCTGCTGCCTGTTTCCAAGCTGTGCCTTGTCCTGAGAAATTGGTATATTTTCCAGGTTCAAAGCTCTTTACTAAAATCAATTAACTAAAAGGCATAATTAGTAAGAAAGGAAAACTGTTCTGATTTAAGAATCACACGCTCAGTGCTTCCTTCACAGTAGAATAAAACGATGATAGGATCTGAGATGGGCCAAAATGGTACCTACTATAGCTTTGTGTAGCCTTGAAATGACACATTGTCCTTTGAAGAACACAACTCATTTTGATTGAAGAAACAGGGGTACACCTGCTACATACCTAGCAGCTGAATAGAAGGCAGGTGAAGTACAAGGGGTTTTTTATCATCTAGTTCTTATATTTTATTTTTTTATATTTCTTCTTTCCAAGCTTGATTTCTTAAAATCAAACCATTTGTGATGAGCTTACAGATAAACAGCATAGCACCACAAGATACAATGGAAGAATTAAAACAAAGAGAGAAGGAATATACTGGAAAGTAAATTTCAATTTTATAAATAATATTCCTTTTTAAGGATTTAAGTGTTCAATAAATCATGTTCACCTTCTGCTTCCATCTCCTCCTTCCCCCCTCCAGGTAAGCTCAATGTCCATCTCGCATGTCCAGTGTTGTCACACAGCTAATAAAGATCCCTGTGGCTCTCTGCTGCCAAGATGTCCAGGAATACAATAAGTTCAAAATCTATAGACGGGTCGCTGGAAATGCAGAGAAGAAAAAAGCTAGGAAATAAAGACAGTTATTGCAGAGTGGGGTGGGTGTCCCATGTGGATTTGGTTTCTTTTCATTGCAGCAAGTTGCAGAAGTTCTGTTGCCAGGGTATTCAGTACTTCTTATATTTTGGACTTCCACAGCTTTCCTGTTTGTGCATGGAACCCAGATTCCCTTTGTATGCCCTTGATATCCTTGGCAAAAAGGAATTTCATTGATTCATCCCCAGAGGCTTCCACTTTCATGAGGGGGGCTCGTGTGTTGGCAAGGAGAGAAGCTGATGGCTATTACTACCTGGGCCACATTGCCCAAGAGGTGAAGGTAGCTATTTATCGGGAACTATGCTGCAAGAGAATCTGTGTGTCTTTTCCGTGTTCTTCCCATGCCTCAACAGTCCCATGCCCTTGCTGTGGGGTGGGTATCCTGTGATACAGTGCACTTCATAACCACTATTGTCTCCCTACATCCTATTTTCATCTGTTTCCTGATGATGACTGGCTGGTTACTGTGAGGAGTCCTACAAGCAAAAGCAGCCTGGAAATCAATCCATTTCAGTAGTTATAATAACTTGTTATTCAGAGGCAATCAAACAAAACAGGTCCCTTATCCCTATTGTCTACTTCCACCCAGTCTAAGCAGCAAAGTCAATTAGCTAAACAGCACAATAGTAATCCAAAATGTCTGCCTCCAGGGACCACCTCCTCCTTACCGAACTGAGAGCTTTCCCCGTTCTCTTCCATCTATGTTTCTGGGATTCGTGAGATGATTTTGAATGCCAGACAGAAAATCCCCCCTGCAGGCTTTGTTTAAAAATCCAGTTCATTTCACAGTTTGCAGGTTAGCTAAATAAATAGTGATGCTAGTATAGGTGAGGGTGGCTGTAAGCTCCAGTGTGGGGTGGAACAGATGGGGGCAGCTAAAGGCATGAGGGACATTAGCTGGAGTAGGAGCTGACAGCATTATTTGTGTAAGTGCACTTGTAGATCTGCAGAGAAGGCTGACATTTGGGTAATAGATCTGCCCCACACCCATTGCTGAAGGCTTAAATTAAAGCATTTACACTTATGACAGTTTGTGACAGTTTACTGGTTTGTTACCCTTTTGATTACTATGTAATGAACTGCATCATACACCGCAGTTTCTTTTGGCTACTCTTTCTCTGATGGGAGGTTTTCCTGGTAAAGTTCTGCCTTAGCGTGCTAATTGTGTGCTTAATAAAATCTAAATCCAAAATGAAAGGAAGAGAAAGGTGGTTAGCCCCTTAAGCCCCAGCTTTTTAATTACTTTTGAAGCCCAATATGGGCACAGTACAGTGAAAAACCTGGTAGAAGAGGAAAGCTACACTCCCAGATCACATTCTGCTTCCTGGGATTTCTGCCACTTCCCTCTTAGCACTTGTGTTTGGCCGTTAATTGGACCCAGATGTCTGTCTTGCAAACCGCATGTTTTACTCTTGTAGGGCTCCAGGGAACGCTTTTTAATTCAGTTTGACAACAGTCGCAGTGTGAAAGGCAAGGTACAGCTTCGCATGCAGGAAACGCCTCTTTATGACATTCTCCACTACGAAGATGCCAGGCAAAAGCCTCTTGCTCCAGGAGACAGGGTCTTGGCACCATGGGAGGCTAGAGCTGAACGTTTTGGCCCAGGCACTGTGCTAAAGGTTATAGAGAACAAGGAGGCACGTTTAGGTATGGGATATTGGCTTTCTTAATAGTGCTAGACTCACCACGGTTGCAGGTTACTATACAGAAAAGAGAACAGTCTCAATCATGGAGAATTCACCACCTGCTGTTTGGGTTCTCTCATCATCTTTTTTTTTTTTTTTTTGTTGGCACTAAGCAGCCTTTTCTTTTTCAGTGCCAGAATTAATGCAGCTCCCAGAATTAGCTTTTGCTTTGTTCTGTGAGTGGAGACTTCCTAAAAAATTGGGGGGGGGCGGGGTTGGCATCCTCCCAACACAAGGAGAAAAATATTCCAGGCCCTCATAAGTATTGACCTGATTATCTTAGTCTAGTTTCCAGCTTTTGCAGGGTAAAATCCTGGCTTGCTGTGATGAGTGAGAATTTTGCTATCTATCTACTGTCTTTTATAGGAAGTTCAAAAGAAGGTCAAATTTGAAACCTGTAAAGAAAAAAATCATTGAAGTTGTTACAGAATTGTCTGAAACACAAGCTGTTACTTTTATCACCTGCTTTCTAAGAGATAAATCACACAGGATGACATGCTTCTGATACATTCTTTGCCTTTTTTTTTTTTTTTTTTTAAATATGCACAGCACACAATGGAAGGGGAGTGCTTGTGAATTTCTGGAATGGGCAGACTAAGGAGGTGTCTTCTGACCAAGCTCTGCGGATCCCTCTGCCCTTAAGCGAACGCATCATCCTAGAACTGCAGATGCCTTTAGCAGCCAGGCAGATGGTGGTAGATTCAAGCTTGGATTACCCATACATCGTGACACCGGGTTATAGAGCCTCAGGCCATTACAGACAGGGTCACTCAGACCTGGACTACTGGCCAAGGGGTCTGTATTCGACTCAGCCATGTGCGAAGTGCAGCTGTAGGTGTAACTCACTTCCCCATTGCTGCCTTGCAGCCTGGGAACCCACACGGCCTACAGGGTGCAAAGTGCAGCAGAAAGATGCCTTCATCCCAGGAACGAGCTTGACTAAAGAAGAGCTTAGCAAGAAAATAGAAGAGCAACTGTCTGAAGTGAGTATTTCATCTTCAGAAAGTGTTTCCAGCGAGGAAGAGAAGAAGGAAAAGAAGAGATTGAAGATGGAAAATGTTCCAAAATATGTTCAGTCTTGTTTGGAAGAGGACAATGATGTTATAGAATCTAAGAAGGTAAAAAGTGCTTCACCTTCGCTCTTCTGCTAGCATGTGGTCTGCTATTTGTATAACATCTGCTTTGTTACCTCAAGTTTTCTGCTCTTGGTACCAAAAATTACTAGATGTTTTAGGCCTGGCCCTTATGTATGCCTGCTAAAGAATGGAGAGACTTTGCTCTGCACTGTCTTCCTGATCCTTTGACCAGGGAAAGAGCTAGAAGCTGTCATTGTCACTGGCTGGAGCAGACTCCTAGAACCTCTTCCATGGATGCAGAACATGAGAAGTGTCACGTAGCCCAGTTCCTCTACATCCTGCCTCTGCATAAAGGAGGTAAAGGCCAGAAAAAGTGTCAGACAGAAGACTTTACACTGGATAAAGATTACAGTAAGGGTTGCTCCATACCAAGGCAGTCCCTGGCATATTTCTATTAAGATATTTCTCTACCCCGTTAAAGGCGTCACCTCTCCCAATCAAAGACCAAAAGAGACTTCTGTGATCCTTGGTAGTTGATTTGGTGCTTGTGAACAGGGCACTGGCTGAGGATCAGTAAGGAGGAGGTTAATGTGCACCCGCTACTGCCAAGCTTTTCTCCATTACTCTGCAAGGGTTAGAATCCTGATTTCTGGCATGTGCCAGAAACTCCTTTCAGCCAGAGCTCCTCTGGCCTGATCTCTTTTGTAGCTGTTTGGAACCTTCCAGGCAGAAGTACTGCCGGTTTTAGGTCATTTGAAGATGTAGAGAAACCCACAAAGTGATCAGAAATTACTCTACTTAAGAGCTGTTTCTTTACTAAAGAACTCCGCCCGAGGTTTTTTTTTATTCTTTCTTAAACTTCAGTTGCAACTTAAGACTTTATGCTGTGAGTTCATGAAACTAACCTAGTCTTTTCCTTATCATGTCTGGATTATGATTGCATTTCTTGTTATTTCTAGAGTCCACAGAGGGAGATGGCTCATGTGATGGTTGATACTGCTGTCAACACAGACAGCTGGTTAATGGAGACAGTCCACAAGGAGGAAGCCGATAGTCGACAGCAGGATGCTGAAACTGAGGCTAATTTTAAACATGAACATGGTATTGAAATTGTAGCTCTTTTATCCAAACACAAAACTTGCCACACAATATCAGTGCAGCAGGCCATCATGTCTAAGATCTGTTGCCATAGTTCCTGATGTTTCAAAAGAAAATGCCATAATGCCATGCTGTGAATATAGCCACCATAATGTAGTATCATTATATGTAGGTATTAATGGTAGCTTGAGAAGTTGTTCATCTTCTTCTCAAGGTGAAAGTATTTTCGGATGGAAGTTGGGGGGTTTTGGCTTTTACAGCTACTGCAGTAGCAGCTTGGGGGTTTTCTTAACCTTTTTCATAATGCTCACTATAAATATTATTTATTATAAAAATTCCTCATTTTAAAAATTAATCTGTAACATTAACTATGACTGCCTATAGCAAAAAAATTTCACCAGGACTGTTCTGCAGAACACTCCTTCTCTTATCTGTGCTAAAAATGTTTGCTTTATAATGTCATTGAGTAAACTTTTGTTCCCTTGTCATCCAAAAGGGGCTGGATCATGATTTTAATCAAATTGTTGCTGTTCTCATTTAAGCTAGCATTGTGACAATTGCAGGCATTAAAGTGAGGATTCTGAAAGCCTAAAGCTTTCTCTGTTTCAGCTTTGCTCTGTGTCACTGCTGGTAGAGGGAGAATGAAAAGTCAAATAGGAGTACACGTTTCCCCCCAGCTGGTGTTCCAGCCTCATTCCATGCAACAAATGCCACTCAGGCCCACGCTGTCTTTAGCAGAAAGGTGCAAGCAAACTCTGCTTATGTTCTCAGTTACCCCAAAAAACTGTGTTAGCACAGTGTTGTGCCCAAGCTAATTTCTCCTGCCTCTCAGCAGGATGTATAGTTCTGGCTTTGCCCTATCAAGAAATTTATCATTTTTGCTCGTTTCAGAGCATTGGCAGAAGCAGCTCATGCCTGTCTGCAAAATACCATGTAAACAATCCCTTAGCCTGAGTAGCTGTAAGTGCAGTCAGTGATCTTGTTTTATCAGGCAAAACTCTTGCTTCATTGAAATGGCAAGCTTGGTTTTTGAAAGCTGGGACCTGTTTTGTGGAGACTAAAAAATGTCCCACTTCCTCAGAGGAAAATGTTGGTACTAAATTATACAAGTCTTGCTTGAATATATTTTATATGAGAAGTCCTTTTTTTAAAAAAAAAAAAATTGCTTTCTTTTTCTAAGCTGCCTGTAACCTCATATGTCCCTGCCCTAATTTATTTGGAAGGTCTTTTTGAGTCCAGAGCGGCAGAAGCTCCAATCCAGTATTCCCAAAGGAGCCCTTCCCTGGGAACCAGTGCTTTGGTTCCCTTCAGGCGCCAAAGCTTCTTTAACCGAGTGAATCAATCGCTAGAGAAAGACAGCTTGATCATCAAATCAGCTCTACGTGTACAGAGACCACACAGTACCTCCAATGTGCAGGCTAGGAGATCCACAGATCTTCTAAATCTTCTAAAAGACAAAAGCATTGCAGTAAGTATTTGGTCCAAACTAGATTTAGCTATTAGGATCAAGCAATTTGTTTATGTCATGTGAGAATATACTCTCCTTTGATCTCTTTCTCAAAGGTTTTTACTGCAACAAAAATTATGGCTATGTAGAATAATAGCCATGCATAAATAGAAATGTAAGGTTTCCACTTGGGAATCAGTGTTTGTCCTGGTTTCAGCTGGGATGTAGTTAGCTGTCTTCCTAGTAGCTGGTACAGTGCTATGTTTTGAGTTCAGTATGTGAAGAATGTTGATAACACTGATGTTTTCAGTTGTTGCTCAGTAGTGTTTAGACTACAGTCAAGGATTTTTCAGCTTCTCATGCCCAGCCAGGGCACCTGACCCAAACTGGCCAACAGTGTATTCCATACCATGTGACGTCCCATCTAGTTTAGGAACTGGGAAGTGGGGGGGGGGGCAGGGATTCGCCGCTTGGGGGACTGGCTGGGTGTCGGTCGGCGGGTGGTGAGTGATTGCCCTGTGCATCATTTGTACATTTCAATCCTTTTATTACTACTGTTGTCATTTTATTAGTGTTATCATTATCATTATTAGTCTCTTCTTTTCTGTTCTATTAAATCGTTCTTATCTCAACCCAGGAGTTTTACTTCTTTTCCTGATTTTCTCCCCCATCCCACTGGATGGGGGGGGAGTGAGTGAGCGGCTGCGTGGTGCTTAGTTGCTGGCTGGGGTTAAACCACGACAGTGTTGTACAGGAACAGGGCACTTCTGGTATTTTTACTCAGGACTTTTGATAGAGTTTTTTATTTCAGATCTATTCTTTTCTAAATAAACCTCTCAGCCAGCTCTACTAGATAGCAAAAAATTATTCCTCTTTTACAGATACTGAAAGCAAAACAGAGAAAGTCTGGATAGCCAGCTGAATCCCATAGCAGAGAGTGCATGTCAGGGCTGGGGTGGAACTTCAAGTCTCCTAATCTTTAGGCCAGTCCTTTACCTGCTAGATAACACCATTTGTTCACCTCCCACCTATAGAACACTTTTGATTCTTTCTTGGATCTCACCCTCTGTATGTCATTAAACACAAACCACCCGCAAGGTACAGTTTTTGCAAAGAATAGCAATACACTGGAGAACGAAGGTGTTCACTGCCCCTAGGAAGCCATACAGATCAATGTGTTGAAATAAATCAGTCAAAATGCTACATGAGACTGGCAGGGACATTATTTGAAGGTCCTGTAGTGTTTTTCAGCTTGTGGTATTAAAGATGTCCTCAGGAAAGAACTGGAAGGAGACATTCTGTTTGCAGAGAAGCAGCTAATGGCAGGAACATGCTAATTGCAGCTGGGAATAGGAAAAGGGAGAATGCATTTGGGAGAGGAAAATATTTTGTGGAAACTCTGTTCCAGCCCCAAACAGTTCTAGCAATGCGAACTGGAATGCATGTCTAAGTTTTGGTGATGTTTCCTTGCTCCTTCCCTCATACAGGGCACTGTAAGGATTACAAAAGAAATAAATATTGCACTATGGCTGTGAAAAGAAGCATTGTAGGTGCTCCTTCATCTCTTTACATAGCACAGTGCATTTGAAAATGCAAATTAGGAACACTGCGCAGCATTGAAATGCAGCTACTACTGAAGAAAACACAAAGACTGGTTGATCATGGGTAGAATTTTCAGACAACAGGAAGTGAAGAGTTAGTACACCTGCACAGAACTCCAGGAAGATTTTGTGTTTGGCCAGCGGGAGGCAGTTATTTCTCCTTCTAACAACAGCTAATAAGGATCTGCAATATGATTTGTGGTCAGAAACTGTGTTTTTCCATCCAATCCAGAAGCTGACACAAAGGTTGGGCAGTTTTAACCATTGGCTCAACACTGGAACAACCAGAACAGCACAGCCTACTGACCTACGAAGAACTCTTAAAACTGGATTTTCAGGCACCCCTTTGTTGGTTAAGCCTAATATTTTGTACAGGTTTTAGCACCATACTCAGTGGTTTCATGAACAGGAAGTGACACTGTAATATTCATGAGCCAGTGTGGCTTCCAGAGCTCAGGAGTGACATTAGAAGACTAAGCTGTTCTGGTTTTGTAGGTTTACAGTTTACATTAGAAAAATATACTGATGAGATGATTAAGGGTGTTTTGGTTTTTTTCTCTTAGAAATCAATCCTTAATCGTGCATCTCAGGAGAGACGGAAAGAGATGGACTTCAACAGAGCCAAGACTGAGCACAAAAGGTGGCAAGAGGAACAGAGGCAGCTGAAGAGGGAGCAGCAGCAAGAGGCAGATGGCATCCGACGTCAGCTGTGCCGGGACAACCAGAGGTGATACCTAGGAGCTAACTGGTTTTTGTAGTAAATGTCAGAAGGTTGGTAATGTCTGCTCCCTGGTGCTCTCATTCAGTCTCTGAACATCACGCACTGTGCCTCATGCTAGTCTCTGCAGAGTGGTCATGGTGGTTTAGTAATGGGAATAAAATCGATGTTTGAGGTATGGGTGAGTGGGTATGCATGGATCCATAGCCTTTCGCATTTCCTCCAAGGGCAAATTCCCTTCAATCTCATCCTAAGGCCCAAAGTCCTTTTGCCTCCCAAACCCCTGTTCCCTGCCCCTGGCTCCACATTCCACTTAAGCTTAGCAGGTTCTTGCCCCCATGACCACCTCCTTCCATCTCTTATGTTGCCCCTGTGGCTCCACCACCAATACACATAGCCACCCAGTTGTCCAGATTAGTCCTACAGCCCTGTCTGCACAATCCATTTCCTTGGTTCCTAGTCTTCAGGGCCAAGAACACATGGCCGCACCAGGTTATGTAGTCGGGTGAGCGGATGACTGCAGTTAGCTGACATCAGGCACCAGCCCATTTGGGGTTTTTGCCACCTCTGTTTAGGACACAGGTTTAATCCTCATAACCTAACAAAGAGTCCTGGAATATTAACTGAGCACAGATTGCCTGAGTATCTGCTTTGTGTCTTATGCACTGTCTTTTTCTTTTATTGCTCTTTCTGAGAAATTTGAGAAATTTTGTTTTGGAAACAGGCAGCAATTGCGTCAGAGAACATTGCAAGGGCTAGAGAAACAGCTGGAGCACAAAGACAGAGCTTTGCAGCACATGGCACTGCTCCAGGCTGCTGGGGCAGAGAGGAGCAGGAAGGAATCCTTCTTGCCAGAGGAGAAGAGGAAGGCAAGTCAGAGGCCGCAGTCCTTAAAGACACAGCATTTGCAGAGAAAGGAGTTGCAGGCACAATGCAACAAAAGGAGATTTGAACAAGAGAAAGAAAGGCTGGTAAGGGCAATTCCAGAAATGTTTTTCCTGTACTACCGTGTTTCCAGCAGTGGCACCACCCAGAGTATTTGTCTTTTGCCTGTTTTATATCCAATATCATTATATCATTTTGAGATAAATAAATGAAGGATAACATTTTTTGACACATGTATAAAGATGAAAGTTGGAAAGTAAAATTCTCCATCTCTGTGGTAGAGTCTTTCTGCATGCAAGGAATGAATTTCCATAGATTATACCCATTTCTGACTTCTGCCAGTGATAATTGTGGATGAAATTCAGCATGAAAGCTGAGTGTACAATTGTAAATGTCTTTATGTAGGATTTTCTCAGGAGCAGAATGCAGTCACGGCAGGAAGTGTTGGAACGAGAATCATGGGAGCAGGACAAGCAAAAAAACCAGTACCAGGCTGCCAAAGGCAGAGGGTTCCAGAGTAGAGACTGTTCACGCCAGAAGATGGAAAAAGAAGGCCAAAAACTCTGTGACCTCCAGAAGTACCTGAGAGAACAGAATCTTTTGATGCTCCGGGCATCACTCCTAGCGTAAGGAAGCTGCAGAGTGGGTAAGCAGGCCCTTGAGCAGTTCACAGACCTGCTTTGTATCTTGTAGGTGCGAGTCAGTGTGCTGGAGTTTGGGTGCTTGAGTGCAGTTGTGACAAGTGGAATTATGATTCCTGGAGAAGTCTTTAATCTCTTTTTCATTGCAGCCAGAGTGCATTTTCACTGCTTCATCCTTTACATGCCTTTCTTTCTGGAGTTATTATTCTAGTCCACCTCTGTCAAAGTGAAGCGGTGCAAGCACAGGCACAGGTTATGTCCTGCTAATACAAACCTGCAGGGAAATTAAATACAGGCCTGAAAAGGCTTCTGCTGCTGAATTCTGAGAACTTTCTGTTTCTTCCAGAGCAGCACACTTCCAGGATCACATAAAATAGGAAGTGTAGTTACGTGATGCTGTCATATGACTTACCTTGCTATGTTAACGATACATGAAATATGGGGAAGGAGAGCGGGACACCAGCTGGATGTTAAAAAAAATGAAACTACTGCAGCAATGAAAATGTACATGCTAAAATACAACGTAAATTATCCACTGCAGTTTCCATTATTAACAACTGACTCTTGCAAGTGTCCCATTGCACGTGAGTTGCAGAGGTCCCTAGGGAAGAAGTCCCCATACATGTGACACAGTTGTGCTGCTTCCTGCCAAAATTGCTGTAGGCGGCAGGGCAGAGGTCCAGTGACATGAGAGGTGCTTCAGAAAACCTGATAAGACAGCTTGGAACCCTCCAGCGTGGGCTTCAGGTAAGCGTAGATCTTCTACCGTCAGGGCGTACATACTGCTTGGAAACACATAGGCTGCTCCCCTAAAGGAGGAATGACTTACAGAAGCCCCAAATGCAAAAAAAATAATTTTTTTTGTGACGAGCTACCCTTTCTAGGCATTGTGATGAGAAAAAAGTCTGTTCTCTGAAATACCTGGCTTTGGAGAATCACAAAACCCAATGGTGAGCCTATGTTTTGCCTATGATCAGTCTCCAAAAGCAGGTAATCTTATGTCAGAAAGATACTCGGGTATCTTTGCAGGTAGGGCGCCTGGTCAGAATAAACAGACTTTTTGTTCACCATGAATAAATGAGGAGAAGGCTACAAAAACAAATGAATTGGTAAATTGACAGTTAACAAATTGTGTAAGAATCTGAGGTAGCCAGTAGCGCTATAGGAGGAGAAGAGTTCCCTATCCAGGCTGTAGAGTAAAACATGGTTACCACCTGGAGTCCACAATGCAACTTGCTCATGACTCCACTGATTTTCTAGAAGTGCATTACTGACCTTCCTTAGTGAAGCATGTGGTGTCAGCTGCTCCTGTGGACAAGCTACTGGCTTCTCCCCTCCCCTCCCCTGAAAGGAAACAGTAAGGCACATCAAGAGACATTTTTCTGCAACAGGAAAGGAAAGAAGTTTCTTAATGCATTGCACTCTGATTAGTGGAGGTGCCTTCATTCACAAGGGGGAGGAGGAGGTTATGCTTGTCACATCCTGAAGTGCTGTCCCTCTTCCTCTTATCACCAGAGGTGGTAAAAAATACAGCAGCTGTGTCACAGAGAATGCTGTTATCAGCTTTGGGTAGCCAGAAATGTAACTGTTCTTTTCACATGGGTATTCAGGAAAAGAGAATGGACATGGGACAATTTATTTGCTGCAGCAGCCAGAGCTATATTGAAGGATGTTCTTATTTTACACAAAATTATGCTCAAATATATATAATATTTGCAATACCTTGTTTTAAGCAATACCTAGAATCAAACTAGATATACAAAATTTCAATGTTGTTGCCTGACATTCTGTGTACACTTAGAAACGTTACACATTTTCTGGCATATCCCTCAGCAAAAAGTGTATTATAAAAATTCACCCCTTTTAGAGGAGCACAGCACCAGTAATAACAGCAGCTTCTAAAAAAAAAATAAAGAAAACTTGTAAAAGGGAGCTCCTTTGAAATTCTGCCAAATGTTTTGAATGGCCAGCAGTTTCTTAGCAATAAGTCTCAGACTGTGTTCCTCCAGAGATAACTAAGAGGCTATGCCTTCGGCTTTCCCCAAAAAGACAAAGTTAAGTCTCTCATCCTAAGGCCTTACTAGCTAAAAGGAGTATTCTTAACTTTAGGCTCCATAATATGCATGAACCATCCAGAGATTTTTGTTTTAAAAAAAAAAAAAAAAAGGAAAAGGAAAGAAAGATGAACCTATATATAAGGTGAAGGCTTTGACATTTTGTTTGTTTAAATTAAGGTCTGAAAAAATAACTTGCTGCATATATGGAAACTGCATGTGAAACACAGTTTTGCATTTCAGATGTGGAATTCTATCACTTGGTTTAAGCTCTGTTTAGCCTCTGGAAAAGTTGGCTGAAATTTGCTCAGCAAGAACACAGGTGGCTGTGCCCAAGACCTGCCCAACGGACTTGGCCCAGGCTGTATACGCTGTGGGATGCTGTGCCTGGCACCTCTACGCCCCAGCTGGGTGGAAATGGGAGGGGGCATGCACACTACTGAGTGAAAATGGGTGCTGGCACCACACTGAGATTTTCTTTAGTGTCAAGTTTCAGGGTTGCTTGCTTTTCTTCTTTTTTGAGTTCTCTTTTATGCAAAATCATGTGCTAGTTAGGACAACAGTGTACCTAGTTATAAGTTTAAGTCTAGTTAGACTTACAGAAACAAGCCTAAAACTTCAAAGATATTTAACTTAGCTACTGCTTTCATCCTTAAGCATTTGGAAATGGAATATGTAACGATTAAAGGAAAGTACATTAAATATATTGAGCAGAATCTAAACTTATTTTTTCAGACTTCATTTATATATCATTAATCATTATTTTATAATCACCATAAAACAGCAGATTGTCTGCTTATGTACTTCCACTTCATTGCTTAGCCATCTGAAAACAGACCACTGCAGCCACCCTATGCTGCGGCAATTTCATGTACAGTATATCTGGGAATATATTTAATATTACAGTATTTCCAATAATTCATAGAGTGTGTTTCTCACTATTTAAATACAGCCATAAAATAATTCTAATACTACTATTAAAATAACTGACTGTAAAACCCATATATGATCTGGATCTTTTGCTGGCTTTATTTAATTTTAAACATTCACAATGTGTTTTCCATCCATTAGGAAAATGCTTGGTGGTCTTGTTTTGCCAACCACTGGAAACAAAACCCAAGCATTTGCATATTAATTAAGGTTTGGAATTGACTAGGGTAAGACTAGGGGAGCAGGGTACCTTAAAAATGAACGACCAGCATAAATATTCCAAAAAGTTGTTTTTATTATGGAATTAGCTTTTCTGCCTAGACAAATATTTTCTTTTGCTGTTTATAATCCAAACTGCTACAGTATTGTGCTAGAGTATGGAAGTTTGAAAAATGAGATTGACTTGTCTGTTTTTATCATCCAAAATGACTAAGGACAGACCCCTCCATGCAGGATCTCAGAACACTTCTACAATAAATGTAGATGTTAGAAGTACAAAAGACAAAAAAAGTTTATTGGCTTTTTTCAGCCTGAATTAACTGCTTAGGTGGTGTTAGAACACCATTTCTCATACCACTGTGACAGGTAAGTCATAAATTAAATTTAAATATTTAACCTGATATATTTCAAAACAGACTTGATCAATGAACATCTTTTTAAAGACTTTTACACAAGTAAGACTGCTTTTCTCATCAGGCTGCAGCAATCTTGTACACCTAAACTACATGGTATGTCAGTTTAAAAACTACCAGAGCACATTAGCTTGTAGAACTGTGTAATGAGTCAGAACTCCCCAACTGCACAAAGTCTTCCTGGTCTCTGGAAGAGACCTTCTAATCATCCCATGCCTGGTCCTTGGCTAAAACGACTGAAGGAAACATTAATGGAGAGTAACCACTGCATGGCATTTCCCCGAGATACATGCAACTTCTCACCTTCAGCTTCTTTCTCTGTCAGCTCACAAGTGGCACGGGTAACCCTGCACAGTGGGAGGGCAGCAGCCACAAGAGTCTATTCAAGGACAGAAGCTGCAGTTTTGATGAGCAGTGGTTTAGCTGCCTCTAGGATGTCCAGTTCAGGGTCCAGTGAACGACCAAGACCTTCTAGAACCATGATGGCAAAGATGATGGAAGCAAAATTGCTCTCGAGCTTCACCTAGAACCACAAGCAACTGAATGAACTCAGCAGACCTTTTTTTTTTTTTTTTTAATTTCTGAGCTCATTCCACAGAGGTACCAGCTCTAGCTAGGCTGAGAGGGAAGAGCATACACATATCTGAAACTATAGTGTGACTCCATCACTTGGAGTTTCAGAACACACTGAAAACCAGCAGCAGGCCCAAAAAGAAGACAACAGTTTCAGGGTAAGTGCCCTAAGGGAACCCAAGAGTTTGTTTTTCAGTTCCAAGAAGGGGAATGGGATTTTTTTTCTTCCATACTGGAATAGCAGGAGCTTAGGAGAGTAGTAGTATCCAATGTACTTGAACACATGCACTTGTGTGAGGGGGAGCTCACCTACTGAATGGCCACGGAAGACCCCCACAGCTCACATAGGAAACGATCCTCTGCTCTGCATGTGAACAAACTACTCCCCAGTTCCCAGCCAGGCACCAGGATTGTTTCAAGGCATACCAGGGCATTAAGAATTCATGGAGTTGGGAGGACTTGCTTTGTAAGGGCCTAAATTACATTTCACATTATTAGGAACCAGCTTAATAAGGCTTAATGACAAAAACCTCTAAGGAATGTTTAGGGGGACCCTCTGGAGGCTGGGCAGCCCTGTGGCTGACAACCTTCTCATCCCCTCTAGTTCAGGCCACCATAGCTCTGTTGATTTCCAAAGTTGTCTGCAACCATGGAAACTTGTCCCCCAAATACCATCACTTATAAGAAGAAATCTCTGTTCTGTGAGCAGCTTCTCACTCTTGAGGCCTCGTAACAAACCAGTAAAACAGCCTCGTGCTGTTACATAACCACATATCGGGAAAGAGGTCCAGGGAAGAAAGCATGCAATGATATACACGTGGAACATATATTAGATTTCATTTTCTGCTTCTAAGGGACTACTTAAAAAAAAGTATGTGTTACAGCAACATTCCTTTTAGTAAATAATATCAACCATTAAATGCAGTATTAAGACAAAATCCAACAAAACAGAAATTGGTCTTGGTAGGGTGTATATCAAGGCCCGAGAAACAGTGTGCCTGCAACACTTGGATGCATTCCTGCCATCCCCCTCCTAGCAGTTCATTTCAGAATTCACAGTCCCCCTCCTTGTCAGGCCTTCATGTTCCCAGTTGTTATCCCTCCCCAAATGAACTTCCAGCTATTGAAGGCAGACAGTGACAGGACCTCACCTTATGGGTCATCAATAGTTTAAAGACATTCGAGAGGAGATTGGCCACCTGAAGCTGGAATACAAAAGAAGTTAACAACTGATCAAGAAAACTGTGGTCAAGAAGACTGAACCATGCGAGTGACAGGCAGGATTCTTCTAAGCGTTGGTCAGTATTTGGTTCTGGTGGTGGGACAAGATTATTGGGCTGACAACAGCCAACATCAAGGTATGATCCCCCCACCCTGCCCAGGATAAGGAGTTCAGCTCTGACCCAGAGTTCTGCTTACTTGCCAGCTCCTGAAGGCTGAGAACGTCCAACCTCACAGCAGTACAAAACATGCACTAATTTGCTCAACACCACCATGCTACACTCTCTGAAGTGCCCAGGCTGGCCTTAGCTAACAGGATGCAAGCTGTAATATCAGGCTCAGCAACCCCTCACAGTGAGCTGCAGATGTTAGATTTTAGGAAAAAAAAAAAAAAAAACAAAAAACCCAAAACAAAAAGCCCCAAACACATGGGTTTTTAATTAGAAGGAAATAAAGGATTTTATGGACTTCTGCTGCACCTAAGTGCCCAGTACTGGTTGGTGGTGCTGATGGGATCAGAGCTGGCCTTTCCACATGAATCATTCTGAAAGCCAAGTTGCACTGAATTACAGGTAAGTGAGGACGTGACATTGTTTGTGCACTTGCCTTTCCTAGGGCAATGGTGTTCCTCCGGACCTTGGTCACTAGTTCTGCCATCTCAGCTTTGAATCTCTCAATATCCTGGCACTGGTTAGCACGGGCATGATGAAGGATCAGTTCTGCCACTCTCTCCCCCTGTGAAACAAGTTGAAAAGGAGAATCGGAACTTGATCACTTGTGCCTGGAAGGCCTCTGCTGCATAGGTCCCTGGAGGAGGCATACTGCAGGGAGAATTCCCAGGCCCATGCTTTCCCATTCCAGCAATGGAGACACAATGAATCAACAGAAGCGTGCACAAGAAGAGCAGAACTGGTCCAAAAGTCTTAGCTGGTATCTGGCAAAACCCTGGTTATTTTTCTTGCAGGCCTTGTAGGGTAGAACACAACAAAGGTATCTCTCAGACAGTCAGAAGTTTCAGGGGGAAAAATAAACCCCACAGGATTGGCATCTTCTTCTTAGCAGAGAACATAACGGTGTAAAGGCTTATATTAACATATGGGCCAAGTCCAACCTTCCATTTGCAAACTGTGGAGGAAAAGAGCTGATTCTACACTAGCAGATGTTTGGTGAGAAAGCAAGAGAGCGATATGCAAGCTTCACTTGTAAGAGGCTTTATAGCTCTTCTTGGAAGATATGTCTGACAGCAACATACAAAGCCAGAGCCCCAAGGTACAGCAATGAGACAGTGTAGTAGTTTTTCCACCTATAGATCATAAATTACACCCAGCCTGATCCATGAAGGACTTGACTTGCAATCAGATGTTTGCAGATTTTGCTTAGCAGCTGAGAAGTCTGGCAGCACAGGATGGGCCTGAATACACAGTTTAGCACTGACTCCTCACTGTGCTTCAGAAGATTAAACAGACCAAGTTAAAACGTATCCCTCTTAAGATACGCTGGTGAGCCATCCAACCCACAGCTGAGAAACAGCAACATGGCAAGTATGAACACAGACGCTTGTTCTCAGAATGAACAGGAGACATCAGCACTGGATTCTCTAGTCCATCTCAGAGTGTATTTTAAAAAAGTGGGAAGGAGGATAAAGTAGTTCCCCTTATACAGAGGAGCCTGGCAGAGGCCAAACCCCCTCACCCCCAACTGTTTTGCTTCCTCTTCTCTACAGACGCCGACACAACAGCAGAATGGAGGGTAGCATTATGGGCTTTCCAGTAGCAAGGCTGCAGAAGGGAACATGTGCAGAAGACCAAGACGTTAATCCATTCCCTCCTCTTTCCTATCAAAGCCTGGCAGATTCTGCAACAGCCTCATACGCAAGTGGCTCCCAAGCAGTCCTAACTTGCATTAGAAGCACTCCTAGCCAGGGATTGACAGCCAATGCTTCCCATTTAACACCTTCCATTTCCTGAGCCACTGAAATCATTCGACTCTGACAGCCTCCTTGCTGTAGCTGAACATGTTATCCCTGTGTCTGGTATAGCTTCCACACTAGCAAGGCTCCTCTCCCCTCTTAGGGAGGATTGTAAGGGGAAATAGAAAAGTATCACTTTGACCATCTGACTGTCCAGCTGTCTCCCTTCCCCAGCCCCATGACAAAAGCCTCACCTGGCCCTGGACCACAGCCGTGAAAACCGCCCGGAAGTTCTGCATGTCAGTGCTTTGCAGCTCTGCCACGATCCCCGCGTCCAGCAGCACCAGGCAGAGCTGCCTGAGAGGCGGCTGCACTTCCACCACGAGTGTGTCACACAGGTCCACGATGGCTGTCTGCTCCTTGCAGCTGGTCCCGACATGGGCCAGGCCTTGAACCAGGATGTTCCCAGGGTGCAGGTCAGCATGGACAAAGTTGTCAACAAAGACCTAGAGGACAGGCAAGTCTTAGAGCGGCTCATTCCAACCAAAACTCCCAGGCAAACAGCAGAGGTTTGTTTCTGGTCTGTTTGCTGTCATTACTAATGTGCATCACCCTAGGCAGCAACACAGCAAACAGCTTCTGCTGGAGACCAGCTGTGCTGAAATGGCATGGGTGCTACTCACTAGGGGAGTCAGTAGAGCTGTGTGAAGCAATCCTGTGTGTTTGCTAGAGGTCAGGTAGGACAGCCAGGAGTTCCAGCAGGGAACAGTAGTGCTCTTTGGCAACGAACCCTAAACTGGGGGCACACTGGTAAGCCTTGGCAAAGAGCAATGCAGTAAGAATAGGCCATTTGCCATTCAGTGGCATGGGTTATAGTGAATGGTTAAGTTTGTCTAGTCCGGGACATCAACGCACATTATAACTGTATTGAAAAGTAAGGAAAACAAGAGAAGAGGAAACAAATGTATGTAGCTCTTCCCTGCCTCTGCTAGCAGTTAGCACCAGAAAGGACTAGCAAGAAGACAAGCACAAGACAGTACTTCCCCACTAAACCTCCTGGCCACCTGGGACTGCAGGACTTCCTGCCCCAAGGAGGTTATCTTTGTATTTCATGGATTTCTCGTACAAATTTGTCCAGTTGCCACGTAAATAGTTAAGAGCTGTGTGAAAAAAGGAGATTTTTCTTTAGGTGCTGCCTGAAAAAATTACCTCTGATAATTTTATGTCCTTCTCATTCTTCTGTTTTGAGAACCATATACAATAGATCCATATTGACTCTCACACACTCATGATCTCTGTCATAAGCTACTCATTTCTCTGCTTTCCAGAGTTAAGAGTCCAAATTATTTCACCACTCCCGTATGGAAGCCATTCCACACCAGTAATCATCCTGGCTGCCTTCCTCTGCACCTCTTCTAGTTCTATTGCAGCCCTTGAAATGGAGGGTCCTGGACAGCGAGGGACTAGAACTGCACAGAGTATCAAGAAACAGGTATTTGTTTTAGTTACAGCCATAATGTTGTTTCTTTGCTCTTTAATTCTTTTTTACTCCTAAAATATGGGGGTCTTGTTTTGCTCCTAACCATTGAATCCAATGCTAGCGTAAAACTGTTCTAGTTCCACCACTGCTTTTCTAAGTGGTAAAAGCTCTTTCAGCTGTCATACTACTACTAGTCTGTCATACTACACGGAGTCAGAACTGCAGGCCTCGCCATCACCCTAGCATGATGTTGCAGTTATCAACTGAATTTCATCTGATGCTTACTGCCCACGCACTTGATACTGTGAGGTTCTTTTGCAACTCTTCCCTGCTAGTTCTCATCGCTCCTCACAAGACAATTGTGTCACCCTCTCAACACACCCTTCCAGATCATTTGTGATTATTTCAACCACAGAAGAACTAGACAGCCAGAAGCTGAATCATAAGCTGAATCTGGCCAGGTTTGTTTTCTTTACTCCATATTTAGTTCCTCCTTAAAAAAAGGCAGTTCCAGAGGAGGAGTCAATAAATGAAAAAACCATCTAGCTGTTTTCCCTGTGAGTTGCATCTATAGTCTCTGCAGAGAGCATGATAATTTGCTAATTACATTGCACTTTAGAGTACTTGGGCAATATGTGAATATTCATTAAATGGATTAGTGGGTTTCCTAAGCAATGCACCGATCAAGTTGCATAGGATGACCCTACTGTGTGCAAGCAGATCACCCTTCTGCAGTAGAAGCAGCTCCGTGTCAAAGTCTACAGTAGAGGTGTATCTAGTCCAGGCTTTACTCAGACCTTGTGTTACATTGCACATGAAGTACAGACCCTCCCTCTGCCAGTTCCAGAATTGCACAGTGCCCTAGTGGCCCAAATGCTGGGTCACTGCAAGATACCTGGCATCCATGGGTTTGTTCCAAAAGACACAGCTGTATCTTTGAGTCCATGGGAGGAAGGGTAGGAGACATGGGAAGCAAACAGGTTCTCTTTAGCCATATTGTCTTATTACCCCAACTGAATAGCTTCTGCAGGAAAACCACCTTCACTTCCAGCCTCAGCCAAGTGCCTACCATCTTTAGGAGCATGTCCATGCCCATCTTTGCAAGTCTCTGCCTCAGCTCTGTGGCAATCTCCGCATGCAGGTAGTGCGAAATAGGCTCACTCTCCTGAAATAAAGACGGAGCTGGAGTCAAACACACCCTGGGTCCCACCTTCAACCACACCTTGGGTGTGAGGGAAGGTGATAAGAATACCCTAGAAAGGATCTGCTCAGTAGAGGCTGTACCTACTGCGATGGAGAACATGAGAGAAGCAAG
This sequence comes from Haliaeetus albicilla, assembly GCF_947461875.1. Taxonomy (NCBI): domain Eukaryota; kingdom Metazoa; phylum Chordata; class Aves; order Accipitriformes; family Accipitridae; genus Haliaeetus; species Haliaeetus albicilla. Next base: position 8,624,501 of record NC_091501.1, on the reverse strand, counting down.
GGTTTGTTCTTTGGAAAGGTAGTGATACAGCTTGGGGCAAAAATATTCTTGCCAGGATCACATGCACAAAAACTAAGGCTGAGAGTAGCTTTGGTCTGTGACTCAAACATCCACAAGGGAAGTGAGGCAAGCACCAGAAAGTATCAGATTGCTGAGCTCCTTGCTTTGACCCACCACAGAGGAGAGCTGAAGCGGTGTTGGTTTGCAAAGCACAGGCAAGCACATGGTGGCTGGACACACTGCTGGTCTGCATGGTTTCAGGCCAAGTGTTCACTTCTATATGGAGTTGTCTGCCACCTGTCTTCTGGGATGCACTGCTTACAAACAAAGAGAGTGGAAGAGACAATGAGGAAGGACACCAATCTCTTTAAGCAAATAAGAGAAAAGCATCCTTCTGCCTCTCATCACTCCTTCTCAAAAAAACACCTCCTTGGCATGTTCTCCTAAGGGCTTTCTCACCGCTCCCACCGCTCCCAGAACCTGCAATTCTTACCTCAAATGTTTCCACTAGAACATCTGTCGTTACCAAAGGCCAAAGGGGAGTTGGAAACTTCACAAAATCAACATCTAGGAAATTTTGTCGGAAGCGCTCCAGATTTCTGGCTTCGTAGCGTAAGTCAATCTCAAGGGAGAAAAAGAAAAAGCAGGCTGAAAATTACATGCAATTAGAACTACATCTTCAGGATCCAGTATCAGGATATGACTGTACAGTGCAATACCAACAAAACTAGTCAGAAAGCCAGAATGAAAACTAAATAAGAGTGCTGCTTCTTACATGCTTATAGCTTTCTTGATGGAAGAGTAGAGTAATAGACTGATTAACGGATGGCCCACAACCCAGCACCTTTGAAATACGGGTGACTTACTATAGGCATGGTGTCTCAAAAAAGACCAGGACTGCATTATTTTCAAGGGTAAGACAGATCCTAAACCAAAGCTTACCATCCAAATAGCAAGGCAGGCAGACAGGGTAGAAGAGCTGCAGCCCTAGCCTCACTTTACAGATAGGCAGCCACAGCAGGAAGAAATTTAATGTAACACGTACAAAATAATCCACTATGCAAAGTCCTGGCCCCAGGTCTTCAGTGATCCAGTGCCTTGACACATGACCATCTCTCCTGCCCACTGCTGCTGCTCAAGGAGGCAGGATAACCTTGCCTCACCTCCCTCATCTGGCAATGGGAAATATCCCATGAATACTTCTTGTTCTTTCAAAGAGAAATGAAAGGAAATTACAGCAAGGTTATCAGATGTTCTCCTAATCCTCATTCTTCAGAGCAAAAGCTCTGCTGAACTAAACTGGTACTAATGACCTTGAGTCACATCTGAATACACTCAACAGTTTACAACATGGATTTACTGTGCAGATTTTTTGCAACAGTAGAAAAGAATTAAGGCTTTCAAAAGCTTGTAACAGACTTCAGACTCTGCAATCTAGACACAAAAATGAAATTAGCAAATAATAGTTCATTTTAATAGAAACATAAGCCTAATTAAGCCTGTAGTGAAATCTTTGTAAGTTTAGTAGTAAGGACATTTCAGGACTGTGTCTTTTTAAGACTAGCAAATCAGGACATTTTCAGATCTATTTGCAAAGCTTAACTTTACCAATACTGATGAATCTGATGACATTACAATATAGAATGTATTATTAATTTATGTAAAAGTATATTACTTATGCCAATATATATACCTCAGTGCTAACAAACATGACCAGCGAGTACAAACTGCACACATATGTGTAGGATTGAAGAGTAAAAACACATGTCTGAGCACTTGTTTGGAGAGATTCTTTTCCTAAGGAGAGGTCTCTCACCAGTGTTTGTCTTTCACAATGCTGCAAAAAGGACTGCGACTACGGCTAGCTAGCTGTTCAGGCTGTTCACTAGAAAACATACTCAAATAGAAAACATACTCAGTCTAAAAATTATTTTAAAATCTAATATAATTTTTCATCGCTTCGATTTTTTTACTGTGTGAGCATATAAGCTTTCCTACAGTAACATTATGTGACTGATTAGAATAAAGAATGTAAGCAAAGAACAAGCAAGCCTTCATCTAACCCTTTAAAAAGTAGCAGTATGAACAGAATTAGAGCCAGCCAGCAGCAAGACAAAGGCTAGTTTTGTTCCAGTAAGTGGGGACCATGGCACAGCACGCACCTGTTGGACCATAAGCTTCTCAAACTCCTCCACGATCTCTGTCAAACTGAGCCACTTGAATCCAGGGAGAAGTCCAATGATGTAGCTACCCATCTTCATGAGAAAGAGATCCATCTGGACTTGGTGGACCAGTCCAGGGTGCAGGACCTGCACAAGAATGAACAGTGGCAAGATCAACTCCCCCAACACTCCATTTCAATCAGCTTAAGTGATACATTCCAAACAGACAGAACCCAGCCTATTAGACTGGGAGCTAACACGGCTTCCCCAGCTAATCCTCAGAATTCACATTTTGCCATGGATTAAGTTGTAAAGAAACATTTTATAATTGTCAAATGCAATATATCTGTGCTGGAGACTACAGTCTCACCCAATGCCATTTTCCACTGCTTTCACGCTCCCGCCCTCTCCCTGCCACGTAGTACTGACTAGTATTTGGAGCAGCTCGAATATAAGATTTCTTTAAATAAACTTTGCTGGAAAGAACTTATCTGTTCCAGATTTCTTCATGTGAGCAGAGAAAGGGTTTCATTGTCTGAAAGGTGAAACCAAGCTTAATATTCATTCTTTTAATGTAAACTGGGCCCTTGTAGGCATCTCTGGTATCCACATGCCACGTCAAATGGCGCCATAGGCAGTATGCATACTCAAGCTCTCCAGGCTGGGAAGATCTGGGGCCACCGCAAGTCTGTATTGCAGCTGGCTGGAACCAAAGTGCTGAGAAAAGACACTGATGGAGACAAGCATCACTTCTCTCATTCTACCTGGCCCTAGCCAGCTACTCCTCTCCATGGGAATTAAAACCTGATCAGCCTCATCCAGCATGCTCCATTTTCACACATCTACCGGCCAGATGACTTACTTTAATGGCTACAGGCATGAGATGTCTGGCTGATGAAGGATTTGCATTCAGGAGCGGTTTGGCCATCTGCTCCATAAGGGACATCCCACTCAAAGGACTCCTCCGGGAGCAGTCTGCTGGGCTCAGCTCCTCCCTGCTCCTCTCATCCTGCATCTCCTCGCTCCTCCTCCTCCCCAGCCACCTGAGGAGGCCTCTAAAGCCTGACACTTCCCACGCTTCAAAAGCGGACCTTAACTCCGAGTGTCGTGCTAGCTCCTTGGCCTGGGAGCCGGCGACAGCCGTGAGGTCAGCATAGGCTTTATACACCTGGGCGACACAGCCCGAGCCGACCGGCTCCCGGCTCTGGAACTTGAGGATGCCCGTCCAGCCCTCACCAAAGGCCTTCCTCAGGAGCTCATCGGTGTGGCCCCACGGGTGTGGGCTCACCTCGACGTGCAGCTTGGAAAACTCATCGCAGAAGGCCTCGGAGAAGAGGTCCCTCCGGGTGCTGGCCCACTGGCCCAGCTTGACACAGGTGGGGCCGGCGGCCTCGGCCGCCCTCCGCAGCAGCCGCAGCCACAGGGCGCCCAGGCCGGGCCACAGGCGGCTCAGCGGGTAGAGCAGCAGCAGGGGGCCGAAGCGCAGCAGCAACCCGCAGGCCCGCAAACCCAACCGGAGCACCAAACCCAAGCGCCGCAACAACCTCCGGGGCGGCCGCTCCGGCCCGCGCTCCCCCACCCACACCGGCCCCCGTTGTCCCGGCCTCTCCTTCCAACCGGTCCCAGCGGGCACCGCCAAGGCCACCGCGACCCAGCGGCCGGCACGCAACCCGCCGCGCCCCGCGGCCGCCCAACCGGACAGGGTCCCCCTCGCCCCGGCTGCCCGCCCGAGGAGGGGACGCGGAAGCGGCAACAGCCGCACGGCACCACCCGCCACCATCGCCCGCCCGCCGCCGTGAACGCCTGCTAACGGCCGCCCGGGGCGGGGGGAGTGGGGAGGGGAGTGGGGCCAGCCAATCAGCGCCGGCGGGCGGTGGCGGCCCGCCCCTTAAAGGGCCAGGAGGGAGAGCCTCGAAGGAACGTGAGGTGATTCTTCCCGCCTCACAGATGGCAGCTGAGCCCTCTGAGGGGAAGGGTCCCCTCGGGTTCAGGCTATACCAGAGGAGGATGAGGGACCCCTTCCCTCTTGTCGCCGGGCACCCGCAGGGACGCGTCTGTGTCCCTGCGGGCGCCCGGCGACAAGAGGGAAGGGGCCAGTGCTTGGGGGCCTTCACGTCTCCATCTGTTTTGACAGTTGAAGTGGGCTCTTGCCATCTTGGTTTGGAGCCTACCGGTGTGGTGGATCAACCTACAGGTGACATGAGGGGGCTGGCACATGTGGGGTTACTTCAGCCATTGGAAGGTGGCAGCTGCCTCTCCTTTTTTTTCCCGAAGCTGGTGATGACTTTTTTGTTCTTAAGCAAAAGTCGAGGCTTTCTAGTGGTAGCCTGGTGCTGGCAGGTGAAGTGTTGTGATCATTAGTGGTTTCCTTAGTGGGGTATTAATGAGTCAGTGCTTTGAGTAATAGAAGTATCTGGGGGCACATGATAGTGCATCACTGCTAATAAAAGAAATTAAAATTAAAAGTAAAAGCCTGCTGAGGTGATGATGGTGGTTCAGTAGAGCTAATGAGTCGTTTCATCTTCCAGGCTCGCTCTCAACCTTGGGCTTTCTGCTCCGCAGAAGGGCAGCTGATGGCAGTGCTGGGTCTCCTGCTTAGTCCTGAGTCAGCTGGCAATGTATTAACCTCATTCATAATTACACAGCTACAGCAAATTGCTCATTTCCTTTGCAAAGGACACATGCCTTTTATAAATCGAAACTAATGCACCCGCTGCTGAGGATGCAGCTGATGACAGCATCATCTGTCTCTCCCTTTTGGAAGCTTTTGTGTATGTGACCGGAACCTGTCAAAGAGTGTGTTTTAGGGGACAGACACCGCAAAGGTGATGCTGCAACTCGTGTTGCCATCGCGGCTGTCCAGCAAAGCTACTGTCTCATGCAGGGAGCTGTGGCCTTTCACACTGGGAGTTTGGTTGGCTCCCAGCTTTAGGTGTGTGTCTGTAACTGTATACTTCTACTCAGAGGAAAAAAAAAAATCCCTTTTCTGATATTTTTAATGTACCCCGGGGACCAAAAGCCTGTAGGAAGAATTAATCCACTTTCCAATCCGTATCCCTCCCTCGCTCTAACGGGTAGCTCAGATCTGACCAAACAAACCTCTGTACCAACAGGGAGCTGGATTACGGCCCTGCGCAGGTGAACGGATCAGCTGATGGAAATTCTTCTGCAGGCTTGAGGCTTTCCTGGCCAGCTGCTTTCCCGTGAAGCGTCTGCGAGCTGATCAGATGCCGCGACAGGTTCCTTCAGCAGCGGGAAGCTGTTGGGGGTAACCGGTGCTGGCGTGGTAGCAAGTAGGGACTTTCTGCTTTCCCTCGGATATTTCTGTTCGTAACCGGAAAGGCGTCTTGCGCACCTCATCCCCGTTTTTACTTTCTGTCCCTGCCACCGGCAGCCCCCCTCACCTCCGTGCAGCCCCCTTCCCCGCCGCGCACCCCCCGCCCCGGCATTGCCTGCCGTCCCGCCGCCCGGGGTGGACGCCGGCTGGCCGGCAGCGCAGGACGCGGTAATTCCCCTGGGGGGGGCGGGGGCGGTTGCCATAGCGGCGGGGCGGGGCGGGGCGGGGCGGTGCTCCCGCCGGAGGGCGGCCGGGGCCGGGGCCGGTGCCGGCGGGGGGCGGCGGCAGGAGCGGCGCGGCGCTGCATGGCGCGGCGGGCGGGGAGCCCCCAGCCGCGCGTCCGCACGCCGCCAGCCCGGCGCCGGGCGCCGCCGCCATGCCGGGACACGGCCGCCCACCCCCGCCGCCACCGAGGAAGGTAGGGGGGGAGCGCGGAGGGGGCCCGTGGCGGGGCCGGGGCAGCGGCAGCGGCGCGGCGTTACCGGGGGAGAGCGGGCAGAGGTGCCAGGAGGCAGCCTGCCGCCGCCTGCAGACCGCTCGTCTCCCGTGGCGGCGGTCGGGGCGCGGGGGATCGGTGCCGCTCCAAAAAATCTCTTAATTCCTTTTTCCCTTCAGCCACCGAATTGGCTTTTCTTCCCTCCGGTACTGCGTTCGGCTGCAGAGACGGAAACCGGGGGACGTGAGCCGAACCCCCCCCCACCACCACCACTCTCCCGGCCGCTGAGGGCTCCGCCGCTCGCCCGTCCCCCCCCTCTGCTTTCCCGCCGGGACGGGGAGGGCTCCTGTTCCCTCCGTCCCCGCCGGGTGCGGGTGGGCCGGGTCGGCTGCCGGAGCAGCTCTCGACCGCGGGCGGGTGGGAGAAGAGCCGAGGGGACGTGGGGAGCTGCTGAAAAGCCGACCCAAGCGGTTCGGGAGCGACGGGGCGGAGGAGCGGAGGCAGCCCAGCCACCCAGCATGGGGCCTCTGGGTGAGCTCAGCCCTGCCTGGTCTCCGGCGACAAAAAAGACGAGGAGACGCAAATTCTTTGGGGGAAACCGGGGCCCTACTGGAGCAAGCAGCAGAGTCCTCAATTTCAGCAAAGCCCTGAATCCCTCTGTGATCGTAGCGTTGCATTTCTCTCTCTCTCTGCTCTGGATAGCCTGCTTTTCTCTTTACTTTACTTCTCTTTACTCAGCAGGAGGAAATGTCTGCACTTGGGTACAGCCTGTAGCTTAACAGGGTGGCATTTCTGACTCCTGTTTGGCATCCATGAGAATATTCACCTGTCCTGGGGAAGGAAATGCCAGCTTGCCTTCCCGCTGTGGTACCCAGGGATGATGCGTGCTAATGGGTTAGATATGGAGTTGGTGGAGGGGAACGGTGGTTGGGCAGGGAACAGGGAAGAATATACAGCTGTCTGCTGCTGTGGTCCCAGGGTGTCAAATGGAAACTGTAGGGTAAAACCATGTAAGGTGTATTTGGGACACTTTCAGAGGATTTGATTTTATGAGTCTCCAAGGAGCCTGGCTGTTGTTGCCCAGTGCTGGAAAAGGGATGGTCTAGCGGGGATTGAAGCTTTCTGACTGCTGGGGGCTGCACTGGAGCCTTGCAGGAGCAGGCAGTAAGTGCTAAGCACGGGGTGCTTAATCATGCTCTTCACAAGAGCACAGTTCGTTTCCTGGACAGTTCAGCAAGTTGTATGGGAGCTGTTCCTGACCCTGAGGTGTTCCCGGCCACTTGCCATTTAAGCAGGTTGTTGCTTTTGGAGAGTAGTGTCTCCAGCCTGGAGCTCAGCTGGGAGGATAAGGTCAGCGGCAGAGGGATTTCCGTGGGGCTTTCATTTGCTACTGGGAGGGGAGCTGCTGGTGTTTCTGGTGGATTAAAAAGCTGTTTTCTCTGTTGGCTGCCACCTTACTGACCACTCATTCTTGGTGTGTGGTAGCAAAGTCCAATAAAGTGTACTGGCTCCATTTCTGAACCATCAGAAAGGGAGTCATTACTGCATCCTGCCAGAGGAAAGGAATGTGTTTCCTTGACCCTTGTGTTGTATTCTGAATTGTTGTCATCACGGTAGTGTTTGCGGGGTTTGGTAGTTGTTGGTTTATGGGCTTTGTTTGTTTGTTTGTTTGTTTTTAAATAATCCAAACAGTGTTTCAGCATGTGAGAATGGGTACCTACCATGTTGGGACAGACTTGGAAACAACTGAAAATGTTAAGTATGGAAATGAGAGGAAAGCCACAAGATTTCCCAGGGTAATACACCGCCTCTTTGAGAAACGGAAGAGAAAGCACTGAAAACAAAGGGCGCTGAAGCGACCCGGGATGTAAAAAGCAGGCTAAAGATTTATGGCTCAGCTGGGACCTCTCTTTGCGTGTGGGTGAAAAGGTTGTACGCTGAAGCCTGGGTTGGCCTTTGGCATGTCCCTGTCTTGACAGTCCTTGCAGAAGTTGCTCCCTGTTCATCAGCTCAGATCCCCAAGCACAATACTTCTTGTAGACCGCAAGTGCATGTGCAGTGTCCCAAAGTGCTGCTTTCGGTAGCGTACCCAGCTTGCTGCCTTGGGAAATCTTTTAGGACATTTTGTCTGCAGAGACAACCACGTGATGGTTTCTGTTCTCCAAAAACAAGAAGGCCATTTAGATCCTTTGTCAAGTGCTTACAATATGCTTGTCTTTCTCCCATGCCTGGTGTATTTATGTGTTAGAAATGTTCATTTTGACAAGGAGATGATAAATAAAGACCACATAAGCTGCAAGGCTGTGGTTTTCAGAGATGATCTTAATCTAGCAGGAGCGTTTCCACTGAGTTATTCTTGATATCAGCCATAATAACCAATTCATATGGACAGGAGTTAAAAACTCTGTTTTGCTGGGTGCTCTGGGGGCACAGAAGCAAATGCAGTTCTTGCCCCAAGTTTAAGAAATTTGCCAGTGAGATCTTTGTGCAACAGAGCCCGATGCTTAAACATGGAGAGATGCTGGGCATTTCAGAAGTGCCTGGTAAGTGTCGTGTTCTTTTGGATCCCCCTGAATGCATCATCCAAGGCAGCTGGTTCTCTCTTTCTTTTGTAGCACCTGACATTTATTTCCTGACTGGAACTGTGCTGAAGCTGCTCCTTCCTAAGTGGAGGCCAGACTAAGGGGAGAAAAGGCTCTGTAGTGCACCATTAAGCCCATGAGAGTGGAGAAGAACCTCTCTTAAGCTCTTGTTGAAGCTGGTTAGTTGTGATGATCAGCTCTCTTAGGCATCCAGAACTGGGGTATAAGCTCTTTAGGGAAGCATTTTTTAGCGGAAGGATTTAAGTACTAGTGATACGTCTGATATGTCTGTTGGCAGGATCCCAAGAGCTGGCTGGAAGAGGCCTCTACTATGAAGGAAATGCTGAAATAGGACTTTTAATGAACTTGCATAGCAGTCCCTTAAGGACTGAGAAGACTCTCCACAGGGAAGAAGGGAGTGGGATGTAGCTACAAAGAAATTCCTTGTTGCATTCAAGTTCTGACAGTAAATGAGTGAGCCGAGTTTCGCCTAGATACAGCTCAAATAACGTTGTATCTGAGGGGTACCAAGCTGCAAGCACCATTTTACCCAGACAAGGCTGGAGAAGAGAGTGTTTTCTTGATTGTAGCTCTGAAGTGCAATGGAAAGGACAATAGCATGCTTACCTTGCTTATGGGATCTTTCTCCGTTTTTTACCTCTAAGCGGCTTTACCAACTACTAGAAAGGAAAGCAAAGGCTGAAATGTGTGAATATGCATGCCATTTGGTGGTGGTTTCAGCCCAGGTTTTAGTGAAGACCACTTTTGTTCTCAGTGTCCGTGCTCAGCTTTGTGTACACCATATGATTGAACTGCAGGCTCCTAGCTTCATGAAGGCTGTGCTTTTTGAAGGCTTCCGCAGAGGCCTTGGGTGATCTTGAAGTTGGGTGCCTAAGACAAAGAAGCTAGAGTCCCTGGAGCTGCTGACTCTCTACAACCTGGGTTTTCAACCGAGGGCCATGTGCTCTGCGAGGGCCAGGTGGAAGCCTGGCACAGAACAGGCTGAGGGCCAGTTCAAGGTCTCTGTTGTCAGTATAGCACTAAAAGGCATCATCACTGTCTTACATAAGTAAATACTTAAGGTCTTGTAGCCCAGTCCTATTCAAGATCTGTCCCAACCTTTACGTGGTTTGCCACCTAATTGGGTCAAAGTGCTCTGTGTCTGTAGACATAGGACTGATGAGGCGAAAGTCATAAGGCCCCAGTCCCATTCCTGATTGGAGCAATGGATACTTGCCCGCTGCTCATGTGAGTCTTCACCAGTTCATGTCTTTTAACGAGCCAGGAGCTCGGTGCAAACTCACAGCATAGACCTGCGCACTGAAACACCTTTGGGGCTCTGCCATCATGATGGTCCTGTCCCTTCTGTGGCAAGATGGCTCTGAACCATATAATGTGGTTCCATCCCATTACCGTTGCAGTTGCCAACAGAGGTTGTGCTCTTGGGATAATCCTGGTGTGATGGCCAGGGTAATCCTATGCTGAAACCCCCTGGGTTTGTACTGCTCTGAGGTAAATATGTTGCCTAAACATTCAGTGATCAAATGTGGGGTGCTGCATGTGTGCGACAAAGACCCCCAAAAGGGGGCTCATGAGAAATCTTCCTTGCAACAAGTTTGAAACGCTAGGACTCCTTTCCTTAATGCAGATAACATATTGAGAGCCTTATTTCTGTCTTTTTTCAAATAGTACTGTCCCACAGTAAAGCTGAGGGGAAGTCAAGCATAATTGGAAAGATAGAAACTAGAGAGAGTAATGTCCTGGTGGAATGAATGCTGTGAGTACTGGTATAATCTTCATTCTTTATTTCAGTGCTTCTTCCCCTACCCAGGTTAGGGAAACCAGCTGCAGCTGGCATACTGTTAGTTCAAGGGAGTTAGCAGGGCAGATTCAATAGTTACAGTGGTGATTAAAGGTCAGTTTTTACTAATTAAACTTGTTACAAGTTAGTACATCTCTGAGGCTGTCTTGTACATTTTGGGCGAGGTCAGCACCCCATTGCTGGGACAATGCCAGCCAGGTTTGCTTGGGGTCCTCTTTTTTTTAAAAAAAAAAAAAAATTGGTCGTGTGAATGAGAATTTGGCTTGAATGTTACCTGTTATCTTTATGTGCTGTTACATGTGTCCTTTGCTGAACATGAGATACATCTGTGTTCGGAATCTGACAAGCAACTCGTGGGCGGTTGGGGTAAAGCCTTGGGTTGCTCACTGGGAGCAGGGGGGCCAGGAGAGGAGGTGGTTGCCCTGTGGCCAGGCTGCTGTGTTCAGCCCGGGCAGGAGTTGCTGGTCATCAGTTCCCCTGCGCTGCAGCCAAAGCTCTCGCTCAGCCCTGTGCTCCTGGGCTGGGAACTGGCAGTGTTTATGCAATGAAAGAGAGCAGAAGATGGCTTTTCCCGAGCACTGCCTTTGCCCATACATGTGCTGGCCCAGAGCCAGGATGGAAACTCTGTCCTCATGAGCAGAGAGGGGGAGATGGGAGGGGCGAGAGACGGAGAGGGGCCCAGAAGCAGAGGGAGTTAAAATAAAAACACCAACCCACACAGAGGAAAACCTCTAACAGATGGGCCTGGCTATCCCCTGGGTTCTTCACGCAGTTGCCTTCACGTGCAGCACTGACGAGGTCTCATCTAGGAGTATGGGTATGGGGCATGGATGATTTTGAGATGCGTGATGGAAGATCAGAGTAAAAGGCAAAAGGAAGGAAGCTAGACGGGTAAGTTAGTTGTTGTTCGGCTCTATCTGTCATGCCTGAAGTAGGTTTTGTGAGTTGCTACTAGTGCTGTGCCACTAATAAGGCAGATGCTGCTGCATGAGCTGTTGGAGGGGTGTTACTTTGTTTTCAACTGTGGCATCCTTTAACTGTGGCAAGTCTCCTCTCCTCTGTGAAATAGTATTGCTAATGCTGATAGAGGTTTGTTTCACTGGTCTTGTTCCTTCTAGCACACATATAGCAGAGAGCTATCGATCTGGATTGAGACTAGTGTAAAGATAGGTTCTGCAATTAGATGCTGGCAGCTGCATTTTCCTATGCCCAGCTCCTCATTAGGCATCACGGTAAGTAATCAGATTTGCTGAACAGTTCAGCACATGGGGTGCTGACCTTGCTTGGAAGGGTCTTGCCTTGGTTAGATATCTGTGCAGGAGGCTGTGCCTGGCAGAAAATCTGGTCTAAAGGAAGCAGTCAGAAAAGTTTGGCTCTGAGCTTGTTTGAAAATCTGGCCCAGATACTTCAAATGTCGAGAGCTGATGATGGTTAGGGGCAGCTCGAAGAGTACGAAAGAGTTCTGGGTGGGATCCTGCCAGGCACTGAGACTCCTGATCCTGCAGATCCCCGAGAGCAGATGGCTCCTGACCAAGTTCAGGCACGTAAGTTATGTTTCCAGAAACTTACTGGGGACTCTGGCAATCCACCAGAGAGACTGTTCCAGGGGGCAAGGACTTACTGCTCTTTGTAACCAGAATAATTTTAAATGGCTAGATGCTCTGTGTTTTAATTAAATTTCCCTTTGGGAATAAAAGTGGTGAAGTGTTTCTGTGATCCTGCTACACTTAATTATTCTGTACAGTGCCCCCAGTTTGGCAAATCATTTAAGCAGACGTGTAGGTCTAAGCACATGCTTAAATCCAGAGCACTTTGGCTCCCAGTGCAGTACCTCATTCCTGCTCAGGGAAGTTTGGACTGGACTTCATGCAATCTAATTGAAGATAGTGGGCTTTAAGCATAGGCTTAAAATTAAACACCTGCTTAGGTGTTTTCCTCATCACAAGTGGTCTCTCACACACCCAGTTGTATTCTGTAGAATCATTTTACATTAGCGATATCCTTGAACATTGCTTTCCTCTTAATATCCTGCGAGACTTCTTGCCAAGTGCTTGCTGACAAGCTGTGTTACTGTGAGCAGTTCAGGTGAGATGCTGTCACAGCCCTGGTATTTTGCTAGCATTGTGAATAGGCATGCATATGTGAATGATTAAATCAACTCATCAGGGTGTCATCTGGAGAGGAACAAATGCTGAGCTTGCTTTGCAGGCGGGGGGGAGGATGAGATCCCCCTCTGTATTTTTTTGCTGAAAGCTTTTTCCCTCTGCAGATGTGCAGCTGCTGTAGTTCTTTGCCAAAAGCCGGCCGTGACTTTCAGAGCTGAGGAACGTGCACACATCTGTTTGCAGAGGAGAGCAGTGAAGGGGCTCTGGTCCCCTGTCCTAGGGGATTATGATCTCGTGATAGATAGTGCTGGCTGTCATGGAGGGAAATGGCAAATTTCACAGGGCACTGTGAAGGCCCTGCATAAATATGAGTTTGCTTGCCAGTGTCAGCCAAACTCCACCTTGCTAAATTAAAAAGGAAAGAGCTTCCAGAAACTTTTCAGACTATTGGAGCTTTTTCTTTAAAAATGTTAAGACCCCACACCCCCACCCCTGAAGATGGGTATATTATCCACATACAAAAACACACAGTGTTTCAGCTGCAGTGTGATGTGAATATAGGCTTCACATTTTCTTTTAGGTAAGAGTTGAGTCTTGGGTGATTCAGACCTCAGAGTGGCATAGTAGCAAAAGGAAATAAATGCCTCTTACTAAAATCGAGATGGGTGTCTTCTCCAGCGCATGTAGCACTTCAGAAATCAACAATGGGGCCAAAACCAGACCCTGAGGCATCCTCCACAGTCTACTGAAGTCCATGGGAGCTTTTCTGCGAATTCAGTGAGCTTGGGATCATGCTGTAATTGAGAACCTGTTTTTCCCTGCCTTGGCATGCTAGGCTGTATGTGTGGTAATCTGTAGTCAAATTCTGCAAGAGAATTTCTTACTGAAAAGAGATGTATAAGGTATTGAGCTTTTTCCAGATGATGTAAGAAACCCTGATCTAACTGGCTGCCATTTTTCAGCTTTGTCAAACTCTGAGAGAGGCCTGAGAGGTTTCCTACTGGGAAACCAATACATGGTAACTGGTTTTTGCATCAGATTTCTGTCTCTGTCCCCCAAGATTACTATGAGTGACTCCAAGTTGAAGTTTTGCCATGGTGTCACCTCTCGCAACAGACCTGTACTTGTGTTGGTGAAGGGTAGTGACGGCTATCACTACTTGGTCTGTGCTACAGCTTGCCCCATCAGTATCCTCTTGTTTGCACAGTAGGAAACTTTCCTTGTAGGATGATTTAGTGTACACAAATTCAGTGTGAAACCAAGGTTTCCCCTGTTACAGTCCTCCACTAGTCAGAGAAAGACACTTTTGGGTGTGTTTCAAGGAAAAATAGGATCGCCTCTAAAAGGCACAAATTTTTGAACTCACATTCTGACCTGTAATATATTGCTTCATGTCCCACTTGCTTAATGTTTGCTTTTGTGGGGTAAAATTATTTTTCTGATCCAAAGGAATCTGGAAACATTATCAGAAACAGAGGACTTGCCCTGTCAGAGCAGTGAAGGACTTCAACTCTGACCAGCAATCACTGCAAGAATAAAAATTCTAGCTTTTCTGTGCTTCAGACCAAACTATTCACATACGCCAATCCCAGTCCCTCTGCTCCTTCATGCTCAAGGCAGCCTTCCATTAGATTTTTATTATTATTACTGTTAGTAGAATAGAATAGACTATTTCAGTTGGAAGGGACCTACAACGATCATCTAGTCCCACTGCCTGACAAATTCAGGGCTGACCAAAAGTTAAAGCATGTTGTTAAGGGCATTGTCCAAATGCCTCTTAAACACTGACAGGCTTGGGGCATCGACCACCTCCAGTGTTTGACCACCCTCTCGGTAAGGAAATGCTTCCTAATGTCAAATCTGAACCTCCTTTGGTGCAGCTTTGAACCATTCCCACGCATCCTGGCACTGGATCTCAGGGAGAAAAGATCAGCACCTCCCTCTCTGCTTCCCCCCCTAGGAAGCTGCAGAGAGCAATGAGGTCATCCCTCAGCCTCCTTTTCGCCAAACTAGACAAGCCCAAATGACAATGTGCCTTCCAGCCCTTTCACCAGCTTTGTTGCCCTCCTCTGGGCACATTCATCAGTAGTGTTTTATTTTTACTTCAGGCTCCTGGTAAAGATCTGCTTTTTGAAAAATCAAACCTGACCTTGCATTACATTGATTTTTCTTCCTTTCTACTGTTGAGTAAAAAGAAATTTTCAAAAAAGCCTGGAAACAGGTAGTCACCAGCCCATTCTTTTTTGCTGAAGGACTTAAGAAGTTCAGCCATCTCGCTGTCTCTGTTGCACACGTAACTTTTTTCTTTTTTTTTTAAATTGTGAACATTATTTTGCAATAGACAAGATTTTTGTGTGACTTGCCATTAAATCCTTGAATGCGGAATTAAGCAGAAAATTGTATAATGCAACTTTTCATAAGCAGTTGTTTCACAGAGTCAGCATAACTTGGCGAAACACTGATGAAACACAATGAGATGTATGTGGGTGAGATCACCAGAAAAACAAGGTGGTGTCAACTGTCATTGCTGCATTAACTTTAGCTGAGCAATGACCTGGAAGTGAGGTTCAGGGCTTTTTGGTGCTTTGGAGGAAAATTCTGTGGTATTTCTTTTTCAGTTTTGTGGTTGAATAAAAAAATGATGTAAATAACTACTTGGAGAAAGGTGACAGGGTAGCCCCATCTCTTCCCTTTCCTCCTTTTTTTCCCTTCCCCCAAAAAATGTGGTGGGAAGGAGGGGAAGCCTAAACAAAGTGTTTCAGCTCCTTGTGAAGGCAAGGTACACACAGAGACACACACATGCTGGGTAATGTCGTTTCACAATAAAGAACCTGACTCTTGTAAGCTTCCTTCAGATTACATCAAACATTTTCTTGCAAGTTTCTCTCTCTGTTGGGGTTGGTTGGGGGTTTTTTGGCATACTGAATTTAGATCAAACTTGGCAAAGATTATTTCAGTTGATCAGAAACGGTAAGTAATTTACCTATCCAGCAACACTCAAACCTGTTTGTGTTTTATGCAAATTGAATTGCTGAGACCATGCAGCTGTATTTCAGGTATGTGAGTGCCTCTTGCCCAGATAAGTTAGTTTCTAGACCCTTTGTGATCAGGTAAGAGAAACAGGCACTTTTACAGCACAGTTCAGAGTTTGTGAGATGCTTACCTCGGGGGGAGAGAGTACTTCTAGAGCAAAAATTACCTTGAGAGTATCAAAGAGGCTAAAAGAGTAGCTCACGTGGACATCAAGAGTTAGCTTAGAAGGATCGGCCCATTGTTCCAGTTTAGTTCCTGCATAAAAAATTATGTTAATCTGAGGTATCTGGGAGCATATTTGCCATATAAACTGCTTGCTCTTATCTCAGTGTACAATATTTTCAAAAGTCAGTCTCTCCAAACATGGGACCCGAGGCAGGACTGATTTCTTATTCATCATCGTTTTTACCTGTCATCAAAATCAGATTCCTGTGAAGAAAGTCTAAAGAAAAGTGATTTCTTCGTTTTATATGATAACTGTATTTACAAACACTATACATCTCTAATATTCTTTTTTTTGCTTAGGAAGGCGTATAAGCAAAGATAACTTCTTGCTAACCTATTTCTAGAGCCAAAATTTCTCCTCTGTCTTACTTTTTGTTAGGAATGCAGTGGACCCACTTGGAGAAGTGGATGACAGATTTTTATTAAGTAAATGCTATCCAGTCTGAATGTTTGAGTTGCTACATGTGGAAGAGATGGGAAGAAGAATGCCTACTTGAATGCCAAACATTTTTCTTACCAGCCAAAAAGTAAATCAAGTATAGCATTACATAAGCTCTTCTTGCACCTCTTCTAATAGGAGAAAGGGAATTTCCCCTAAAAGATCGAGTTTAGGTTTAGTTTGCCAGTAATGTCTGTAGACATTCTCTTTTCAATAAAGGAAATCTAGTTGTTATCAAAAGATCCATTGTGTTCAGCCATGGATCATTGAAGCAACGTAGTGCAGCTTCTGCCTTTGCATAAAGAAGGTGGTTCTGGTGAGGAATATCTAACTGGCCTGTTCACAGGCTATCTAATCTAGAGAACATGTGCATTTATTAAAATCACCACCTTCTGTGGGGAGAAAAGCATTTAGGGACAGCCTCTTTCCTGAGCCAGACCTTTAGAGCTGAGTGTGTAATACAGGTATTTTTGGCGCAGGGGGGGTGGGAACTTCACAGAGGAACCTGCATATCATCAGGGTGTTGTACCAGGTAGGTCACCGGTCTCCTAGTGCTGGTCATCTACTGTGGGAAACCTCATTTCTCACCCTGCAGGAAAACTTTGTATCTTTTTAACATGGCACGAGAACCTGTAAGACTTGTCCCCTCCGGAGGGGTTTTATGGACTTGAGCTGAGGGACACTGCTTGGGTTTCTGTAGGTAGACCTGTGTTGGTGAGGAGCAGAAATGAGGTGAATGTGGAGGGTTTGGTGGGTGAAATGCAAACCACACCATAATCACTAGACTCAAATCAATACCTTCAGTACAGCTAGGATTTTGCCTTGCATTGCACTGGAAACAAGATGTTTATGAGCATTTAAGATGAAAGGGGATGATGTTTATTAAATAGTTCTGGGGACAGAGCCTTCCACAAAGGGTTTGACTCCAGAAGACTCCTACTTGGATAGTTCTAGGTCCTGTAAAATGTGCCCTTGTGAAATGCATTCAGTGCTGGCTGCTTTGTAGTAATGAGTTTTTCCTGTGCACAATAAACAGTACCGGGGCCCAGTCCAGGACAACATTCAAACATCTTGGGTGGAGTATGCCCTTGTGGTTACCCTGGAATACAAAACTTGGATGCATGTTCTCTGGGTTGGAAGCTTCTGTAAGAATAGCTCTGCTTCGGTTGCGAGATAAGGGCTTGATGGGGGAGAATTGTACATGGGTGCTCTGTTTCTGCTCTGTTACAAAACAGTTTCATGTATATGAAAGTAAACAATGGAAATTTAAGTTCTCTAGAGTATGTATTGCCATTAGCACATCCCTTGGAAGAGAGTAGTGAACAATACGTGCTTGTTTGATAACTCTCCAGTGTCTAGGTTTTCTGCCATGAGAAACCCAAAGCAAAGAGAAAACCCAAATCTCCCATATAAATGCTTTCAGTATTTCTCAGTTTTGTTTTGGTTTTTTTTGTTTGTTTTTTTTTTTTTTAAATTTAGTTATGAAATAACTTTAAGCTTTTCAAAAAATTGTACCCTGATCCCTCTGAAAGTGGAATGAATTTGGGAAGAAAATATTTTCTTTTTCTAATAGTGAGAATTTACAGCACTTGTTAGTATTTGCCAAGGCAGCCTTGCTGGTAGATTCATGGCCTCCCTAATAGCTTCCACTGAACTGTTGAAGTTTGTTAGGCACTATGGAATTACTAGGGACAGAAGACTGTGGAAATGTGTTAGGGATAGCACAATTGTGTATCTTGTTTTAGCAGCCATTTTCTAGTGCTTGCTTGCTGGTCAGTTGGAGAAAGGTAAAAAATATCTCTTGGGGCAGAAAAGGCGCCTAATAATAATGTTTTGAAAGGGATTTTTTTTGCAGTTTTGGGGGAGGGGAGGTTGGCTTGTTTTCCACACAGAAAATGAGAGTGAATTCTCTCTTTTACAGTAATTAATGACGGGTTATCATAGGATAATCCAGGTTGGAAGGGATTGCAGGAGGTCTCTGCTCCAGCCTCCTGCTCAAAGAGGTTCAGGTTTGAGCTCAGACCAGGTTGCTCAGGGCTTTGTCTGGTTGGGTCTTGAAAACCACCAGTAATGGAGACAGCAGGGCTGTTCCAGAGCTGTATTAACCTCGTGGTGAAAAAAATTTTTCCTTATATCAAGTCTCTACGTTGTTTCCACTTGTTCCCATTGTCTCTCATCCAGCCAAGAGAGAAGCAGCCAAGGAATTTGCTTCAGGTCACACACTGTGCTACACCAATGATTTTGTTTTTATGAGAAGTAAGATGTTTTAAAAGTCATGACAGAATGTGGAAACCTGAGTCTCGTTTCTGAAAGGGACTGGGGTGCGTGGGTGGCAGTCCAGATCCAACCTGGACATGCTTAGGTGCAGAGCATCACTGGGTCAGTCTGTCCATCTTCCGAGGCGCCAGGACATGAGGAAGCTCTTTAGACCATGTCTGGATTAATCAGTTCTTCTGGAAGTGCTTTTTTCAGGACTGTGACCCATTATCTCCCATGTCAGCTAGTTTTGCCAGCTCTGTGGAGCTGGATCTGGCACCTGGTAAGTGCCAGAGTTTGCAAGCTATGTAGGTGCATGAAGATGCAGAAAGATATTCTCTTAATTTTCCCAGCAATACCTAGACTACGTCTCCTGTTGCAATCGATAAAAAAAGAATGCGTGCTTACAATTATTTGAAAATGTTAGCCGCTTTTACAATGTTTGTTTAAAAAAAAAAATCTGACCCTCAGTGGGTTTTGAAAATGGGTCTTAAACTGCAAAGTCGTGTAGTCGCTTCTGAAAATTTTACCTTTCTCTATTTATTTTGTTTATTTATTTCCCCAGGGCTTTTCTGCCACAAAGGTGGCAGAAGAATGTGCCAGCAAGCCATCGTGGTGTCTTATCAGCATTTTTGCCTGATGCTACCAGAAGAGGAGATCTTTTTTCCCTCCCGTTATACAGTTTTCTTTTATGGTCAGAAGCTGTAGCAAAGCCCATGGGGGAGAATGTACGGGTGGTTATATGCAATAGATTTGCTCCTTACTCTCTACCCTTGTCTGGTGGCTCAGGGAGCCAAAGAGCAAAGGGTCCTTCCTCAAGCCATTTTGTGCTCAGGTTGCTAAATGCCAGGTTAGTGACGGGGCACGGGCAGACAAGCAACATGGTGATGTGAGTTGATTTTCTGTTTGTGTTGCTTTCTTGTCCAGGGGTGCCAGTGTCAGCGCAGGGGGAAACCCTTGTGTTTCCCCAGGCCATTGCCGAGCCTCTTCCATGGTTCCTGCACTCGGAATCACCCTAGGAGGGAGAGGCTATCGAACCGCATGTGAGAGTGAAAGGGGTGGAGGAGGAAGAGCGATTTTTCCTAGGATTTGGGGGTTTTGGTGAGGGGTTTTTTCCCCACTTTTATTGGCCGGGAGTGCAATGACCGCTTAACCACATGGACGGGGCTCGCTCCCTCCCCCACGCTTCCTCTCCCTGGCAGAGCACAGGCTCTCAGATTTCCTCCCAGCGCGGGCGGATGGCGGCTCTCAGCTACATTCCTCTTAGTACAAAAGAAAAGGAAAAACTGCTCTCCACACGGGCAGATGGCCGACTGTTTCCTGGCAGCTCCGCTCCAATGTCCTTTTTCCTATTGTCCTGACAAACACACGCACACATGCACGCACACACCCACAGAGAGCAGCTTTCCTCCTGGAAAAATAAATAAATGCAAGCCCTCTTTGCAGAGGTTTTTCTTCTTTGGAGCTGTGCAAGTTTCCCCCTCGTGATGGGTAAATCTTTGGCGGCTCACGTGCTGCCTGGCCCTGCTCTCTGCTGAGGAAGGTTGAAGGAGGGGATGGTGTGCTGCTCTGTGGTTGAAAGATTTCGATAAGGAGTAAGATCTGCGATAAGCAGATTCTGCATTTGTGATGGCCGAGATATGTGGGAGAGTGAGGGTGGGAGGAAAGAGGAGGTTGAGCAAGGCAGGGGGAAGCAGGGTCTCCAGAACCAAACAGCAATCTACAGGTGACTTTTTGCTTGAGCTCAGAAGGTGGTGCTTAATAGAGACAGACTGTAGCGGCAGCTCAGGAAGGTCTCCTGGAGCATGCAGCTACCAGGGTTCTACAGATGGTGCCCCAAGGTTGTAGTGATGGACACTTCAGGAAGCTGTGTGCTAAATCCTCATCAGGAGGGGCAAGAGTCAGCATCCTGCAGGGTGAAGGCCACCAAAGAAGAGATTTGCTGAGGCTCCGTTTGTCTTCCCCAGTGATAACTTATTTTGGAAGAAGTTGAGGTTCTTTGTTTTAATGCTCTCATTTCCTTTCTGAATGTGAGACAATTTGTCTTCCTGCCAGGAAACTCTTTGCAGAGTTGCTCCTTGAAGGGACCTTTTTGGGTCCCGTTTGTGCTAGAATAGCAGAGGTTATCTGACCACATCGAAAATGAATTCCAGTATGGCTCATGAGCTGAACACTATATTTTAGTGGCAGGTTGTTTCCTATGCTGTCAAATGTTTGGGTTTCTTATAAGCATAATAATAACCCTGAATTCTTTCCAATTCTTTTTACACTAGAAGTGATTTACTGTTGTAGTAGGACTGGTATATTTGTAACACAGCATTTCTATCAGAGGAGAGAAAGTATCTACACCAACTAGCTACACTGGTAGAAATGCGTATTTGCCAATGTAGTTTCGTCTTTGTTGGGGACTGAAGCCAGTTCCACTGCATCTGCTAGGAATCCTGTCTTGGTGTGGCTGATAGACGGTTCTGCAGGCAAATGTGTGCTTGTGTAAATCTGGTCCATATTTCTTTTGTTTTATTCCATATTGACTACAGTTGTCTTGTATGTGGGTAGTTTCAAAGCCAAAGAAAACAGGTATGAAACCCCGGCTCCACTGATGTCATCAGCAAGCTCGTGTTCGCTTCAGTAACACAGGATTCACCGCTAATGTCTTCTTCAGCCTTGGCTTAAAGGAACTGAATTTTCATTTATTAGGCTGCAAAGCGTAAGTAAATATTATCCCACTTTGAAAGGGACTGAGCAACCCCACTGTGTGCACACATGCGCTAATGAAAGATCTAAAACACAAGGAGATGATCTAGTATTGCCAAGAACAGTCACAGAAGAGCTGTCCTCTACTCCTGCCTTCACTTCCCAGGGTCTTTGTTCCTCCATCTGGAATTACATTTTTTTAAATCTTTTGTTCATGACTTCCTTGTAGAAAGCTTAGCCTGAAACACGTCATTCCACTAAAGATTGTAATTAGACTTCATTTTAGCAGCCAGATTGGGAAATACTGAATCTCTTACTTCCCTTTGAATTTTTTCTTAATATTTGTTAACCTACCTGCAGGACTGAAGACTTATCATGTCTCTAAGCAGTAATACAAACCATATTTGGCACCAGAAAGAAAAACAGTATTTACCTTCTATACATGCAGGATTTAGCTGTGCTTGTGAGCAGTGAATTAGAAAAAGAGCATTGCTGTTTTGTTTGATATGGTCATGTAACATCCCACCGCTAACCCTGGAAATGCTGTGTTTTCCAGCTGAGGGTGTGGTTGCCTGAAGGAAACTGGAGGGATGTTGGATACCCTTTGAGTTGTTGAACGTTTTTTCTGTTTGTTATGTGTTTAGAGGGAGGAACAAAGGGAAAATAAGACAATGGGAAATGTGGGACAAGCTTAATAACAGTGGGTGCAACGAGCCCCACCTTTAACAGAAGACAATTCACATTGTGAGACCCTGGTTTTGATTTCTGTCTTCAGGTCAATTTTTTTTCAGTCTGCAGTTTTCCATGCTGAGCATTGCCTCTGGCTGAATTACTTTTGAAAGCCTTCAGCCAAAATGTTTCAGCTGTTTCAAAGAGTGAAGCTAGGGGATAAAAATGTGCTGTTTCCCCTGTGTTAGAAAGTACATCAGGTTTTTCTTTTGCTAAGACTAATCTTACATTTTGAAACAGAAGTGTTAAATGCTGTTTGGACCAGGAATTTGTCCTTTGCCACTTCTGTGTCATCTCTACCTTAACTTCTCCAAGGCTCTGTGGGAAGAAAATTTCATCTGGCACGTGGTCGGCAGAGGTTTTTATTTTTGGTAGCCACAATCTTAAGTAGTTACCTTGTTCCCGAATGTGCCCTCCTTACAGCTCCCTGTGCCAGGCAGGTGATGCTGGTGCTATCCCTGTGGAGCTTGACTACAACCTTCAGCAATGGGTGGTGGAGGGAAGTAATGGACAGGAGGTGAGAGTAGTTTCTCAAAGGTCCAGCTGCTTTACTACAGAAGAGGGATGGCCTAAGGATGCAACTGAGACCCAGGGTGACCCACCAATATTGCCCACAGCAGGTCCTGCTGGATCCCCTCTTCTTGTTGCTGAGGGTTAGCTTCTTTCCAAGCAGAGCCTTGTTGCCAGCCCAGTCCTAACACTGGTCCTATAATAAAGCCCCAACCTGGGAGTCATATGAGGATGGCTACATGCCATCTGCAGTTCAGAGCCAAAGGCTGGCCACCTAACTGGTGGTACAGAATACTTTTCTGGGGTTTGGTAGGACCTCTTTGTAAATCTCTGCCCAGGAACAATGGACTAGACTACCAGGAGTTTGTTTCTCCTGTGGCATTGATTATCCTGCTGGCACCGTAGCAGAAAAGAAGCAGAAACAGCTTAATTTACTAGTATCCAGAAGAGGCAAAGCCTGGACTAGGAAGGAAGAAAGAAAGGAAAAGATCCTCAGTCCTAGTCCAGGTCAATGATTTGGTCAAAGGTGCAGTCATTCTGCTTCTAAAGAAATAACTGCTATACTGTGCATGCTGGGTGTGCAATGAGGGAGAGGTGTGGGATCCACTTAGGATGTTGACAGTGGAAATGCACGTATGGAGTCCATTGTTTTCAATGCAGACTATCCACATAGGGCAAGTTGTCTCAGATAAGCACTGTGGATATGCAGAAGCTGTATCCAGGATTTCAGGATGTTTGGTAGCCAGGAGAGAGCTGTAGTGGATAACACCCGGGGAAATATGCAAGCTCCTCAAGTTCTGCCCTCTAAGGGTGGGCAGAAAGGAGGTGCTCAAGCCAATCTGGTGTCAGGTGGCTTTGTTTTGGTGATACCAGGCCTGGGGGCAGGTAAAAAAAACAAACTGGAAACTGTAGGGAAGCAGTTTTTAAGGTAGCAGATTGAGTGGTGGAGGCTTCCTGAGGCTGGAAGTGTGGAGGGGAGGCTGCTTCTGCTAGAGCAGGGAGGTAGGACGGCAGTGGGCAATGAAAACTAAGGCAGGGCTAAGGGCTGGGATGATCTGGGAGAGCCTGTAGTTTGGGCAGGGAGGGGGAAGTAAGCGGAGGAAGACTCTGCAGCTACAAGCCATCATAGAAAGTCCTTAGGGTGGAAGAAAGGTATTTGGACAAGCTATGGGTAGAGAAGGACTGGCTAAGCAATTATTTGAGGGGACACGTCTGGAAAGAGAGGAATACAGGGAAGTGGTGATGGGGGGGCAGGGAGAGCCTGGCTGGGACAGCTGATAGTGAGTGTGAAATTAGCGGTGGGTGAAGAAACTGGGACTTGAATCGCAACCTTGGAGAGCTAAACCTAGGCTATCTGGGCAAGGGGAGACCTGAGAAGCATGGACTGGTATTGAGTAGGTGAGGAAGATGGTATGTAACAAGGATCTGGTGTGAGGACGTGAGAGGACAGAGGTGGGGGCAGATCAGAGAACTTTTTTGCAAGATGGGATCAAACTTAAAACTGTCAGGCTTGACTGGGCGGTCACAGTCATCCCTTTGGTGCGTCTGTGATCTCCTTCAGTGCAACAGAGGGGACCTGCTCTACAGGTAAATCTGGGTAATGTAGCAAGTGAAATGGGTGTCTGCAGGGGTTCCTTGCTTAATTTGGCAGGTAATGAAGGAGAAATGGCTAGGAACCTCCTCATCTGCCCTTCCCAGAGCTCGCTGCCATGTCGGACAAACCCTGAAAGCGGAGGTTTTGCCAGCTGCAGCCAGCTGTGCGTTCCCTGGCCTGGGTGCCAGACGTGGGGCTGGCCCTGTGGCTGCTTGTGCAGGCAGCGGGGGTTGCACTTGTAACAGTCTGAAAAATCAAGTCTTGCTCGCCCCTGTACTAAGAGCAAATTGTAGTTTTGCCTGTAGTCTGTGCAACCCAGTTTGCCATTTCTATGGTTATACAGTGAGCAGCAAATGTCCTTGAAGGGAAGCAGTGAGGAGAAAGCAAACTATTCAGTGACTCTTTCCCAGCAATATGATTTCATCCCTTCCCTGTGCTTCAGTGCTCATCAGGTGTTCCATGACAGGTGACTGATGTCACTATCTGAGCAGAAAACTTTTTGCTTTTCCCCCCTTTTATTTCTTTGCTGTTTTGGTGAGTTGAACTAGCTAGCTTGCTAGCCCTTGCTAGCTCAGAAAGGACTTTACAAGCACTGGAGCTGATACAAAGGAAGCAGGAGCAAGAAGGGAGGAAAGAGTAGGCACACCCTTAGTCAATGGCAACTATTAGATCTGATCAGGCATGTCCTTTACCAAGGACAGGGATGAGACCGCATTGCTGGCAGTCAAGGCAGGAGCAGGGGCCCAGGGAGAGGGAGAAGCAGAGCAGTCCTTTAACCATAGTAATCCTTTAAATCAGGTTAGTGACATGTAAGTGGGCAGAGTTTGTTCTGTGGACTTAGAGAGGGAGAAGGTCAGTAGAACGAATTCTATCATAAAATTAAAGACATATCATAACACACAACACAGCTTTTCTGCACACGGGCTGGATGCCGACACTGTGAGTTTCTGCATTCCTTGCGTTGCAGCTTTGTTCCTCTGACACAGGGTGCATGCATGAAGAGAGAGGTTGTGGTATGTCAATTCCACTTGGGGTTTTTGAAAATAGTTTGTTCTGACACATGGGATTCTCCTGACCCCTGTGTAAGTCCTGTGGTATAAGATATGATAAATCAAAGGGAAAAGTTAGGACGAGTGGGGCAAGAGGGATAGGAGGCTGTGTGGGATCTGGTTCTAAAAGATATTGTAGGAGCATATCGCTTCCCAGTCATTGGTCCTTCATGGATATGTTTACATAAGTTTATCCTGCTTTTTTTTCTTTAATAAATGACTTGAGCCTGACTATCTACAATTAGGATCCCATTACGAGTGTGATTAACTGAACGATCCTGCTGTTAGTGTCTTCAGTCTCCATGGCCAGCAGGAGACTCGCATGGCCAGGACAATCGGTCCCTGCAAAGAGGTGACAGCTCCCCTTGCCCCAAACTAACTGTGCCCAGCACAGGACGGCAGACTAGCTGAGGTGAGAAGGCACCTCTGGAGATGGCCAAGTCCGGCCCCTTGCTCAGAGTGGGGTCACATATAGCAGTTTGCTCAAGACATTGTCCAGTTGGGTTTTGAGTATCTCTAAGGAGACAGCCTCCACAACCTCTATGGTGCTTGGTCACCCTCTCAGTAAAAAAGTTTTTTCTTGTGTGAAAGCTGAATTGTCCTTTCACTGGATGCCACGGAGAAGCCCTGCTGTTGCAGAGGTGGCCCATCCTCCCAGACCTTGGCCTACGCTCATCTGCAGGGCTGACTGGGAGAGGAAAGAAGTGGACTTCATGGAAGTCCTCTGAGGAGAAACTGTTGCTGCTGTCAGCTAGGGAAGGCTCATGGCACATGTTGCAGAGCTTTGCATCAAACACCCTGAGCTCAAGTTTCAGAAAACCCTTGCCTTGGTGCTGGGCACCTCGAATCAGTGCCTTCCCCACTGCAAACATCTGGTTTTGCTGAGGGAGCCTGCTCTTGGGTCCTGTTGCCCTTCTCGGCTCTAGCTGCGTCCCCGCTCGGCTGTTGTCCTCCCTGCTCTGCAGGGGCTCACCCCTGAGGTCACGCTGCTGCCAGGGACCTCGGGAAGGCAGCATACTCATACCCAGGCCCAGGGACACTGCCTGGTGCTGGGACTGTGCACAGGGGCCCATGCAGTGGCCTCTGGGTGTGTGGTTGTGCACAAGTGCACATCTTCATGGCTGCTTCTTCCCCCAAAGGGAAATGGGCTCGAAACAGAGCCAGGGCTGGGGGAGGGAGCCTTGAAGGCTTTAACTGTTGGCTTCCCCTTACTCATGATTTTCCTGTTAGTGTTTTGTCGTCTTGGCATCCTTCCTGTTCTTTATATATGTATGTTATATATTGTTGTCTCGTTGTTCCTGTCTGTATGTTGCATCCTTTGTTCTGTAAAGCACTGGAGCAGAGAGGTATTACTTGCAGGCTTTGTCTGGCTGCTCAGGGTTCCTTGTGAAAGTAACTGGAGAGACTGTTTCTGTGAGCACCAAGGAGAAGAAACGCAGTGTGTGTTTTCTCTTTGTGGAGGAGAGTTTGATCAGCTGCAGGTCGCTCCTGCTGCTGTGAAGCCTTACTGTTTATATGCACCAGTGGTGTGGCTAGTATCCAGTTACGGACTTGTATCCGATTTTTGTGCGAGGTGCAGAGCAAACAGAGCAAAGAAAATCTTGAGACATGGCCTCCAGCACGCGGCAATGATAATACCCATCCCTAAACCACAAGACCCTTTGAGGTATGCTTGATTTATTCCCCACAAACAAAATAGCAAAGAAGGGAGGCCTGGGAGGCTGGCTGCCATTGCTGCCTGACCTTATCGGAGGCAAGACTCCACGTGTGCAACCCGCGCGCTGGCTGTGTACGTTTCTTGTGATGTAGACTGCAAGGCATTTGGTGCTCCTCTGGCTTTTGTCGTCGTCTGGTGGCTGTACCAAGTACAGCGGGCAAAGCTGGTTTCTTGCTCTCCCTGAAAGAGTTTAGCTCATATTCCTCTGGAAGACTTCTTTGTCCTTTGGGAGTGGGAGCGTGCCTACTGTCAGCGCCTCTTTTTTATGCACTGGTTGCTTTGGAAACATCGCGTAGTATCTAGTGCCCTGAACCAGATGTGCGTACTCCAAAAGCGTTTTGATCGGAAGTGGGGAAGAGGGCATTGGGGAAGGGGGGACGGGAGGAAAACTTAAATTAGAAGAAAGCCAAACAGCTATTGCTGGAGACAGATGATTACAGCTCATTTCAAGGCTGTTTCCTGCATGCCAATGGTAGATCAGTAAACAAACGCCTCTTTGCGAACACAAAGCAGGCAGGAACTCTGTTTGGAAGAGAGAGGTCGGGGTAGGTCTCACTTTGCTTGGTAGCAGGAAGCCCCTATCACATGTCCCTGGGAATTGTGAGGCCGGGTGTGTGTGGGAGATACAACGAGAGGCTTCTGCTGGGAGACTTAACATCCTTCCCAGGGTCCGGCCAACAGGTTTGAGAGCTGCCTCCCCTCCCTCTTTCCTCCCACCTCCTCCCCTGTCCTTCCTTTCCCAGTTTAATTTTGAAACGATATCAGATGACTGCTTTGTTCCCCCAAACAATGGCAGGGATTACTGAATAAATTGCAGTGGCGAGGCTCTCCAAATGGGCCTCGGCATCTTCTCTCCCCTTTTATAGCCTTGCTGCTCCAGGATGTACATGCCAGAAGCAGCGGCCCTGGGCTCAGGTTGCCGCAGGGCTGTGCCTCCCATTGCCAGTAGAAAGTTCTTGTGTGGTTTTTAGAGAAAGCAACGACCGGTCAAGAAGTACCAGCTTGATGTATGTATGTCCTTCTTGGGTTGCCTGCTAACTGAACTCAGCTCTGCTTGTTTCTTCTAGGCAGTTGGTAGGGCCCTGGTGTCCTGGTTTTGACTGGGATAGAATCGCACATGAGGCAGGAAAGCAGAGCATTTTGGATAACACTTCTAAGCCTCTGGCAGTTCTCCCTTCGCCATCCCTACATGCAGAGTCTCTCGTGCTCTCTCTCCCCACTTCCCTCCCTCTTTCCCTCCTGTCCACACAGTCGCATCACCTCCCTTGTACCAGATCAGGTGCATGTTGAACCCCTTCCATGAGCTGCTTTGTCTAAAACTCTCAACGAGCTGTAGCAGGTCACAGAGGTGCTCCAAAGAGAGCCTGAGCCAGCACACAATCAGGGTAGTGTGTGGTCAATTGTAGCAGAGATGTGGGGAGACAGGAGGAATGGGAGTTCCCCCTGCCCTTTGCGGTGAACTGTCGTGTTAACTCTGGGTGCCTTGTGGAGCCAAAGCTCGGTAGAGAAGACCTAACTTTTATTTTCCTACTGGAGGCAATTTTCTATCACTGCCATCCCAGTTTTCTCTTGTCAGGCATTCGCAATGCCTGTGGGTCAGGCCTGCAAGTTGTTTCTGGTGACCTTATTAACAGAAGAGATGATCCCATCACCTTTGAAGTTCATTTGGGCTTGGGATTGGCCCCAAGCAAATTATCTGGCTGTTGGGCTGATTGGGAGGTACTTTATTATTTTCTGCTATTTTATTCCAGAGGTGACTCTCTTTTTCCCTCATGTCTTCCAGTGTGTTTGCAAAAATGTTTACTATTTTGGGCAGGACCAGCTAATGTGCTACAATAATCCCCTAGGTGATGCTGAGGACGCCCTATATACCCTGCTGCTGTGAAGGCACAGAACTCTGTGTATCTCCTAGGGATGACTTTACTCCCCTAAGTGGCATGTGTTGTCAATGGGTGTGTTGGTAGGTACCTGGTTGTTGTCACGTTGCAGCATCTGATGTGTTGCTGCTTTGGACGCTCCTGGCCCGCTCTTTAATCTGCCTACTGTGAGTGCATTGCTTTGGTTACTTCTGCCACGCGTGGTGGCTGGGGAGGACAGAAGTCCCTCTGGTCTTGGCTCCAAGTCATGCTGATCTGCTGATTGCAGTGGTGCTCCTTTCACAGGAGTCTCTTTTGCAGCACTCAGCAACTGCTTCGTGCCTTGCTTCTGCTCACCGAGGGCGATGGGGCCTGTCCCATCCACTATAGATGAAGAAATGAGTGCACCTCTTATTCTGTTTTATCTTCTTTTTGGCCTCTCCCACAGGAGAGGCACATGACCGTGCTGAGCACCAGCACACATTTGCTCATACCCAGATGTTCATTTTCAAGGCAGTGTTTTCTAGGGGGCTATTGGAAAAGGCTGAGATATGGAGTTTCCTGATGGGGAAATTGTGTGATTTTATCAGGACAGAGGAGCTCATCCCAAGCGAACATTCGGTGTGGCAGCAGAGCCACAGGGGTTGTGTGTATGCCGACTCCCATTGTTGTCACGTTTCCTACTGCTAAAGGCAGTGCCGAGGAGCTCCAGCCACTGACCCTGCTGTGCAAAGCACTAAATGAGTGATGAGTGAAGAGACCCCTGCTCTAAGGGTGTTGTAAGCCAAGTGTAGAGCAGCCTCTGTTGCAGCTTTGCAGGAATCTGCTTTGGCTGCCTGGGTGAGTCATTCTTTGGCCGGGGATGGGAGCGATCGTTAGTTTTTCATTATTCTCAATCCATAACAGTTAACGGATGGATGAATAGATTTTGTTCCTTGGGCTGGTGAATTTTCTTGACAGTGTTGCAAGGCTACTCTGTGTCTAGAAGTGAAGTGGGTGTTTGTTCCAGTTACTAACGAGGAAGAGAAGCCAAGGGGGTTTATTGTCTGGGGAAAGAGAGTCCGCTAATGGTTAGCAATGAGCTGCCCTGAGTGTGTACACATTGAGTTGACCCAAAGTTCACTCCTCGCCTCAGGAACGTTGCCAGTGTGGGATAAAGGGAGGGAGAGAAAACTGCGAACAAACAAGACTGATTTTTTTTTTTTTTTTTTTATTTTTTCCTCTCTCTGCCCAAAATACTTGAACAGTGGAGATGAGAGATCCTTTTGTTCTTTACTGTTTCTGGTGTGGTGGGTTTTATTTTTTTAACTACAAGAACCTACTGAATTTCCCAAGGCACTCTGTCTTGTTGCCAAATGGTAGGCATGGTGGGGCAGCATCTGGCAGACCAGCCAAGTGGACAGATTTGAGAGGCTTCAGATTTTGCAAGTATTGCCTACAAGATGGTGAGCCTGTTGTCATTGAAATGCTG
The DNA here is from genome assembly GCF_947461875.1 of Haliaeetus albicilla. Classification (NCBI taxonomy): domain Eukaryota; kingdom Metazoa; phylum Chordata; class Aves; order Accipitriformes; family Accipitridae; genus Haliaeetus; species Haliaeetus albicilla. The sequence continues at coordinate 8,594,484 of NC_091501.1, read as the reverse complement.
CAGAGCAGGCAGACCACCCTGAGAAGTGAGGAGAGGTGGTGCTGCAGAGTAACAGACCGATTCTTTTATTTTTTATTTAACAAGCAGGAGTATTGTGGAGCAATAAAAAGAGGATGGAGTCTGTTGCATTGACCAGGTAGCAGAAGTACTCAGAAGAAGAGAGGGACAGTCACTCCATGAATGCTAGAAATCATGAGACAAACAGAATGACTCACTTTTGTGACTGATTTATCTTACCCCCAAGAGGAATTGTCCTCTGAAATCAGATCAGTAGCAGCCTAACATGGCCCACCAGAGAGAAGGAAACCAGTGGCTGTAGTGCAATGCCTCTTCAGCCTAAAATGTTTTCTGTCCCAAGCTGGGGATGTTGTGAGAGCATTGCATGCACAAGGGACCAGTTCAGTCATGTGGCCTTAACACAGGTTGTTCTAAAATTGTTTTTGTTTTAGTCTTCTGTGAGGGAAAAAATCTAAGTCCACTGAGATTTTTGCAACAATAAAAGCCTTCATAAAACATGCTCCTTATTCAAGTCAGGTTACAGCAGTTGATGCGGAGTCAAATAACATTTTTGCCGTCAAAACCTGTCAACTCCTCCCTGGGCTTCTGAGGGGTAATGCTATCACCTCTCTTCCCATTTTGCAGAGAAGGAAACTGACGCTGTGCTCAGAGAGCTGTCATGTCTTGCTTCTGCTCTTCTCTTGGATTTCAAGGAGAAATATGCATGTGTGTTTGTGTAGAAGGAAGAGAGAAGGATGCTGAGCACAGAGCAATGCCTCTTCCTTGTGTCTGTCTGCAGGTGACCTGCTGCCCTGCTGTGTGCTGACATGATGACAGCTAGCAAGGTGGCCGATGTGAGCAGCAAGTCTGAAAGCAGTGTCTGCAAGTCTGTTGAGAGGTGAGAGCTTTCCATGTTTCAGTGCCAGGTGCTTTGCTTGTGTTTGGTATCCCCAACCGAAAGAAAACCAAAGGAAGGAAACATTCTCTCTGCTCTGCAGTGTCCCTCTCTTTTCACACCTTAAAACACTCCCCTGCAGGTCTCCGGTGGTTTCATTACCATGTCAGGACTGTGATGTTGTGCGTTTTAGCATCCGGTCAGACTGATAATGTCCTAGATTCATAGTGCTAGAAGAGGTCTGCCCCAAGGTAAGACTGTGCTGATGATATCCCTGTCAATGGTTGCCCCGCCTGCACTTGAATTCTTCAACACTGGAGACTCCACAGGCTCCTCAGACAAGCCCTACTCTCCCCACCCATTGCAGGTTTTTCCCAGTGTCCAACTTTGGTTTTCACTGTGCAGTCAACCACCAATGGAACTGCCATGCCCTGCTCCTTGGGAAAGGCCGCAGTGTTCACAGTGCCAGCTCTTAACCAAAGTATGATTTTGTCACTGACACAGCCAGGAGTTAAATATCTGTGAGGCTAGGGAAGGACAGCATCTGGCTTTGGTCCCATTTCTGCTCAGAAACCCATCCCAGACTCAATTTGCACTACAACTGAGTCTGCAATGGCTGCTAGTGTTGCTTAACTCCAGGACAAAGCTCAAGGCCTGGCAGCACGCAGGGTATCCATATGGATGCTCTTACAAGAGCGCTAAGTTCTGGAAGATGCACACTTGATACATTTAAGTTAATGGAGCAACCTCCCAAGTTGAGTCTCAGTGTTGGGATCATGGTTAAATGGGACTAATGATATGGGTTTGCATCCCAGTAACTACCTTGTGTTGTCCTGGTGCTGTTTCCCAAGCACAGGCAAACCCCAAAGACATGGGTAAGTGCTTCGGTTCAGAAACGTTTTGTGTTGGAATAACTATCTGTTCAGCTGGAACTTTACTATATTGATAAAATATCACAATATTGTGATATCACACAATTGGAAATCCCTAGACTAAATATATTAGGGATTTTTGGTGCAGTTTGGACTCAAAGAGTGAAGATTTTTAATCCTTTGCTCTGAGAATGTTGAATCTGGTGTCTGGGTGCTATGTCACATGCTCTAGGGTGCGAGAGTGTGCCAGGGTGCATGGGAGCCCAAGCCCGCGTGTGGCCTGGGACGATACAGCCATAGAAATATAATAATAAAAGTGCAGTCTTTGTGTATTAATATGCATTTGGGGAATATTTGGATGGACTGAGAGAAATCTCTGAGCAGGCACTAGAGGAATGCAAGCTGTATCATATGTTTTCTCCTCTGTTTAACAGCGGCAATTTTGCTATTGTTTGCAAATGATCCATTTTGCATTTATTTGCAGTGGACCTGCTTAATGCCCTGACAATGTCAAAAACTGTACTGCACTTCTGAACACAAACACACATGCAGACACAAACGCTGGTGAACCTCTCATTGATATCAGCATGTCTGATGTACAAAAAATACCTCTCTCACCTGCCACCTACTTCTGCCACAGAGAAAGACTTCACTTCAAACTGCGTCTTAGTCGTAACAAGAGGAGACTGTTGTATTCTGGCTAGAAGGACCTTTCCCTGAGTGTCCTCCCCCATAAGCCTGTCTCTCAAGTGCTTGGTTTGAGCATCCTTTGCTGTTATCAGCTTTACAAGTAGAGCTTGTAGAGCTGATGGACTAAACCAAGGGTGAGCAATGGTGGTGAATGTTTCTTCTCTTTTTGTCTTTGGTGTGTAGGATCAAGCTTGCAGATAAAAACAATACAGCAGCTGTGAAGGAATTAGAAAGACCTTTGTGTGGATTTTTGAATGAGAGATGTTCTGAAGGTGCCTTTGTCACCCTGGGTTTAACACCTGAAGCTGAACCAGTTTCTTCTGTGGGGAAGAATCCACTGGGAGCCTTGGAGAACTTGATGTTGGATCCAAGGCTAGACTGCTTTCAGCAGAACATGCTTAGTCCCAAAATGATCATCAGTGACCCGTCTGTGGATCTGAACGTTAAAGAAAACAGTAAAATCATCAGGAGACAGATAGGAGGCACTCAGAATATACGGTCACCTGGAAAAATTGCCTTGAGGAATAAGTCCTTCAGCATCAAGGACAAAATTTCAGAATGGGAAGGGAAAAAGGAAACGCAGTCTGCTCCTCGCAGAGAGGAGGAGCAAGGAGTTAGAGAGGAACACAAGGTGCCCTGTGTAACTGAGAAGACAAGTGGGGAAGCACTGGTGACTCGGAAAGTCGAGACCAAGAGACTTATGAACTGGGAACTGGAGTGCAAAGGGGCAGGGAAAGAGAATGAGCGGAAAACAGGAACTCAGAAAGGCACAGGGCAGGCAGCAGAGCGAAAGGGGGAAGCGCAGAAGGATGAGGAAGTGGAGTCCAGCCCTGTAAAATGTAAGGAGGTGAAAGGTGGGAAGTGGGAGGTCCAGAAGGAGAATCTTTCAGTGCTTAGTCAGGTCAAGAAGCTAGAGCAGGCTTTGAAAGACGGCTCAGCAGAGCTGCAGCCACAGTTGCCTGGTACTTACTATTCCCCACAGTGCTTGCAGGAGAAGGCAGCACAAGGACACACAGCTCCCGAGGGCCATGAGAGCATATGTGGGGCTGAGATCAACAAAAGGCTTCTTGGCTTGGACTCTGAAATCAGTGAGCCAATTTTTGGGACTCTAGAAGAGGTAAGAACTTCTCATGTGAAATCCAAGGACTGCATGGTGGAGAACGTGTACACGGAGCCAGGGGTGCCGGAGAAGAAACCCTTCATCAACCCGCTGCCAAAGCCCCGACGGACTTTCAAACACGAGGGGGAAGAGGACTGGGTGCCAGCAGCTAGGAATAAAAGAAACTTACCTCCTCTGCCATCCATTCCTCCCCCTCCCCTCCCTTCCTCTCCTCCCCCGTCAGCTGTCAGCAGGAGGCTCTGGAGCGGGAAGCACAAGAACAACGCCGACCACAGGTATTCAGGCTGTGTTTCACAAAGGTGTTGGTCTTCATTGTGGAGTCTTGCCTTCCCATATCTCTCTGGGAGAGACAGATCTTCCCTGGTCACTCACGTTCCCCAGAGAGCCTTGCTGGCCATAACCAGCACTTGGTCATCTCTTAGGGCATATGAGTGGCCAGCACAACTTCACAGGGTAACTGTGAAGGGATAAGTCATGGCAGATTTTGGCTTTAAGGTCACTGCATTACATGGCTTAACCTTCAAGCCCAAGACTGAGGAGTTTAGGGTTTTGTTTTGTTAGCAGAAAATCTGTTAAATTACAAAATGACTACAGCTGGTCTGGAACGGGGTCTGGAATGATAATCTCTAGACTGTACCACAGCATTTTCACTGTTCATAGTAAACATATTCCTCTAACTCAATCTGATGTGTATATATTCTTCTGGAGTGTTTTCTTGCCTTTTCTCCCCTCCCATATAATTGTCACACATTTTTGGGGTGGGGAGCATAAAATGCACAGCTGTTTCTAATGCTGCCTGCATAAACTGTCACCTAAAAATTCCTGGCTTGGGCACGGGAAGGAAATTGAAACTTTCCAGGTTTGTTAGTGGAGGACACTTAATTGTTTTTACCCTTTCTGCCATCCTGCATGCAAGTATTGCTTTCCTCTACTGCTCAGAGAGCTGATTTGGGGGCTGCCCTATTCTGGCCAAGAGCGGGATCTGTGCTGTGAATGGGACCTCTCATGGCCCAAGGTTCTGTGCCATGTTGCAGGCTGTGCCACTTAACACTTGCACCTTCACCGTGTGCTATTGCCGTGACAACCCAGATTATCTACAGCATCCCTGAAATGCCTTTATTTCTGTGGCTGATAAAAATAACCAATTTCAGTGTTACTTTTTCATGCTCTATATGGGATGAGGCTGTGAAACATTCTTTTCTCCCTATTTCATTTTGCCAGCTGTGTGGCATGTTGGAGAAGTGAATTAGCTGTGATTTGGTTGTAAATGCTGGTTAACTGTATCACTCTCCTCTTTGCTCCTTCTCCCCTCCTATCAATGGTGCAGGAAGTCGTATGAGTTTGAAGACTTGCTGCAGTCATCGTCTGAGAACGGCCGGGTGGATTGGTACGCGCAGACCAAGCTGGCCCTCACACGCACTTTATCTGAGGAGAACGTCTATGAAGACATCCTGGGTAGGAGCTTTGGACAGGACATACTGGGTAGGAGCTTTGGACGGGGAAGGGATTTGACTGCTAATGCTTGAGTAACTGAGAAGACTTGTGGTCAACAGGCACTCACCAGAGGTGCTGAATAAAGTATGTTTATTATCCAGATGCAAACCAAGACACATTTTACACACATTATTGGCAAGTAATAAGAAAAAGGGATGGAATAATTCAAAACTCATCAGCTTCAAAGATGAACCTGAGGCACGTGGGAACTAGCTTTTTTGGTTTTTTGCTGGCATCTCTCCTCTGTCTTCCTTTTGTCCTGTGGACTAATTCTCACAGCTCTGGTCTGTCCATTGTGGTGAGCTTGTCACCACTGAGATGATGCAAACAGCCTGAAAACGTAGCCTTGAAGTCAATTCTGCAGTTCAGAAATAGGATTGTGTATGGCTCCAGGTACCATTGAAATTAAGAAACTATGTCCCACAATCTTTGAAATCGAGTTTTATTTCATTCTCTAACTTTGAGGGCAGATCAATGCCATTTTAAAGATTATTTCCTGTAACACTCTCAATTTATATAGTGTTTTTAAATATTTTGAGTTAGATGGCCTTTTATGGAACACAGAATAGAAACATCCCTCTTGAAAAAGCCTTTAGAAGTTTTAGTAGCTGTAGGCTGGTAAAGCTCTTGGCTGAGTTTAGCAGGATAGGAAAAGAATAGCTGCATCAGCTCTCACCATGCAGCTGTAACCCTACAAAGGTGGTCTGTGTTGTTCGGCATGGGACGAGATGTGCTTTCTGAGGAGCAGGTCAGGCATTATTATTTTGATATGAATAAAAATGGATCATACTTGATAAGAAAGATCTCTCAAAGGAATTGTGTTCCTTTGGGACTGATGGCAGACAAGATGATGCTAATCTGTCCTTTCTGACATTTTTGAAGCCGTCAGCCTCGTTTGTGGAGCTAGGGGGCTCATGTTTGCTTTTTTCTTCTCTTTAGTTGGGGGGCCAAAGGAACAGAGACTGCCTGAGCAGCTGCTGGTGTTTTTTTGTGTTGGGGCGTGGTGGGAGGTCTCAGAAACCACTGAGTAAGGGTCACCTCGTCAGCTGGAATAACATGGATAGCATTACAGAGTGGCTGTATAGGCAAATCCATCCATTCAAACACAAGCACACCCCTGTGTCCCAAGCTTGCAAGGAACTCAAATACCAGGCTGAAATTCCTCTCCCCTCCAGCTTTTAGTTGCAAAGATTAGAAGAAAACAAAGTTATGGGTAATGGTCAGCTAATGGGCCATGTTTGGTTTTTGTTTTCTTGCTGCATGTTTAGGCTTTGCCTGGAGTCAGTGATCTTTAATTGGTTCCTGCAGTCCTGGTGGTGTTACAATGGAAGCTTGGGAAAAGGAGGGGTGGACATGGATAACTGGAGGAAAAAAAAAAAAAAGCTACAGTTTTGTTTTTCACAAGACCACAGGCGAGTGTAGTCCACAAAACAAACAACATGTGGAAACCACACCAACAGAGGGGGAACCAAGACTTCAGCCACAGGATACTAGTGCTGACCCACAGACAATCATGTGTGTCCATCAGGGCATGCAAGCCCACACGTACGCTGCATATTCACATGCATGACTTAGGGGAGGGTTCAGCTATTGGTGGGAGAACCATTCCTTTTCCCAGCAAATCACACAGAGTCCCTTCATGCACCATCTTTTTACCCATTAGCCATTGCTTACTTGGAATATTGGAGATTGTAATGGGCAGATGGATGACAAGGTTTATTTGTCAAAAAGAAAGAAATGGTGTTTGTTCTTCCAGACTGAGGCTAATTGAACATGCTGACGAGCAGTTTGAGGATGGGATAGGCAGCAGAACCCAAGCTTGTTCTTTTTTCTCCAATCTACGCAGTTACATGACAGCTGAAGTATATTTTCAGTACTGAAGTGTGCCATTGCAATTAGAAAGTGGAGCCACTTTCAGGGACAGGAGCATGTTTGCTGAGAAAATGTTCATGCAGACTTGCTTTGCTGGTGTCACACATGCTTACTTTCTCTTCCTTGGTGAATTCAGATCCACCACTGTAGTGCTGGGTATCACCAAGCCACAGATAGAAGACAGCGCTGGAAAAGATTTGTGTTTCTGTCCTTGTCTGAAGACTTCAACTGCACTCCTGCCCCAGCAGAGGAGGCAGGTGGGAGCATGCCAGTTAGATCCTACAGCTGTTACTGGTCCCTGCTCCAGAGGCCTGCAGCATCAATGACCTCCAGTCTTTGCTCTCAGCCAAGCATTACGTTACAATAAGAGAAAGGCAGTTGCTTGGAGTCCCAGCTGTCCACTGGAATGGCAAGAAATGATGGCAATGAAGAGAGAAATCTCATAACAAATTGCCTGCCCATGCAGATGCTTGGGCTAAGCCTTTGTCATTGGTTTCTTAGATGCTCAGATAGAGGTGTCACAACCTGCTTTTTCAGAGTTGTGTGTTCTTTTTGAACATGCTTGTACTTGCATTTCCCAGCACTGCTGAGGAGTGGAATCTAAGAATTTCATTATATGTAATTTTGGGTGTTTAAAACTCAGATTAGTTGTGTGCCTCATGTCTAGGATAAATGGAAAGAAATGGACACCTGTGTGGTCATTCAAGCCTTGTGTTTTTGAGCAGATCCTAGGTAAGAATGAGCTGAATGTTACTTTAGAGGTGTCCCTCCCCCCTCCCCGCCCCCTCCAGGGAGACAGCATCCTGACTTTGAATGGCCTAGGTTAGGTGAGGTGAATCCTTTCCTCCTTCTAAAGTGGGCCATGTGAGATCGAGGCATCCATGATTGGTAGATGTGTTTGAAAACCTGTGTTCTGTGACAGACATCCATGTTCAGAGAGTGGATTAAATCTTTATGCAGAGTCAGCCCAAGAGCTGTGCGCCGCTTCACCCTCAATTAAATGATGACCAGAGGTCCCCCTAAATGTGGGGTTTAAACAGAGAAGAGGGGACCTTTATGCTAGCCTTTAGCTCACAGTTTCATCTGGAGACAATTCTAAGCAGAAGACTGGAAAGAAGGAAATATAATTATGGACTGATATGCATGAGAACCTCACAGCTCCTCTGAAGGCAGGGAAATGAACTTGAGGACTCGCTGCGTCTTTTCCATCTGTAGTATCTGTGATATGTTCCTATGGCTGCATATGTCAGTGTCAGGGTTTGGACACTGTCCAGCAAGCAGCTGGACTTCTAGGGCTATGGAGACAATTAAGCAATTGCAGGAATGCTTAAGAACAGGTCTTTATGTCTGATGTGGGAGGTGGGAGAAGGCCAGCAGATGCCCAAACAGATTTTTATGGCCAACCTCAAGGATTTTCTGCACTTACAATCTTTTGCTTGTGGCTTTTTGCTGCAGATCCACCATCGAAGGAAAACCCTTATGAAGACATTGAGACCAACAGCCGCTGTTTGGGGAAGAAATGTGTCCTGGCTTTCCCAGCATCTCCCACCTCTTCTGTACCTGGGACTCCCACTAAGGTACTTTGATCTGAGTGGCCACGTCTCTGGCTCCAGAAAGTTTTTGGGTGAAATCCAGGTTCTGTGTGGAAAAAGTGGAATTTTGCCGATTTGACCTTCATCATGTTGAAGTTTTTTTCTTTTTTGTCTTTTACCACTGATCAGAGCACAGTTTGATGAGAGGGTATTTATTGCCCTTTATCAAAGTAAAAAACAGCATTCCCTTATACAAATGGTTTGTTGGCTTTCACCGTTTTTCACACCAGAGCTACCTTCCCCTGGTAGGGGGGAAGACCTTTTGTTAATCTAGTGCAAGAAAACCCTTCCTGCCCTCAAAGAGGGCATTTAAGTGCTTGGGTAATCAAGCCCTGCAGTCATCTTGTCTCAGTGTCAGTGGGCAGTACACAGTCTGCCCATGCTGATGCCAAGATGCCTCTACAACCCCCTCCCTTAGGGTGACTCTTCTGCTCTCTCCTTGGTGAGACTGGTTGCTGGTAACTAATGCAATGCCAGTCCCCTGGTTAGGGGGCTGATACTAAAAGGATGTCCCCACCAGCAGCACAGCTCACAGCATGGTGCCATTTTCTTCCTTGGCAGTGAAACTGAACGAAGAGGTAAAAAACATTGGTCTGCATCTTTTGCTCAGGGCTTACAAAGGCCAGCCTTGCTCTCAGCCTCCCAAGCTGTTTTGGTTGGTTCCTGTTGTCTGTTTAGATAGTCCAAGCCTGGAACAGCAGGGGCAATATGGCAGCAGAAGTCATCTTCACAACAACTGCGTTAAGAGTGGATAGCAGAGATCTAAACATCATTTTCCTGACCAAAGGGTTTTCCCATGCTCTCCAAGTTGCAGCTATTATTAGAGCTGTTACCCAATGTTTTCAGAAGTTTGATGTGCAGCATTTCTTGCCGCGTTGCTCTTTTCCAACCAGCTTAATCAGCAACTGAGGTTTCTTTGTATAATTCAACACTTAAAAGTGAAAATTATTCTGTGGTTCTTAATCCATTCTCCTTGTTGCTAGTTAGGTCTAGAGCAGCAAGGGTCTATACGTGAGTGTGAGGATGAAGCTGATTTCCCTCAGAGAGCTTTGCAATCACCTGTGCACCCTGATTTCCCACCTGTGCTATCAAGAGGGGGCTGCAGTGTTACACAGGAATGCCTTTCACCATAGATATGGTTCCCAGCAGGAGACACTTAGTAAAGAGCTGAACAGGAGTAATTATGTTACACTGCAGTGATTTGACATCTAAAAGCCATGATCTGCATCAGTCAGAAAAGAAAAGCTGCAGCTCTCTTGGCAACTGATGGGTTTGCAACTGCAGTGTGAATCACACTGGAGAGCCTGGCCAGGCTAGAGACTGATGGGGATGGGTGTGGACAGACTTTCATCTTGTATTGCTAGTGCAGGATGAGATTCTTCAGTGCAAAGGCTTTTCCCAGCCTCATTTTAACGTGTGACTTCTCTGTGGGTGGTAAGCATTTTTGCGAGTTGAGCGTCTTCTGCCAAACCATCCAGAGACACCTGAGCTAACCTGAATGAATGAATTGGTCTGGCTAATAACTCTGCTGAGTGTGCCTGTTGATGGATGCAGATCATTATGCTGCCTCAGCTATGGTGCTGCTGTGCCTTGTTCAGAATTAGCTTGGAATACCTCTCCCCCACATCGCTTAGTGCCACGTAGATACATCCCCTGGGAGCGCAGCAGATACAGTGCACAGAAAAGGTGCAACTTAACCTTGTCATAACTGCTGGGAAATTCTGTAGGAGAAGATAAAAAGAGTTCTTTATTGAGCATCTTTCTGGTGAGAAGTGGTTTCCCCTTCTTTATCTGGAACTGAGCTTTCTGCTTCTCTGATGCTGTTTTTGGTCAGGGACTTTTAAGAACTTTACTCTGGTACTTAAATGTCTACTGTTGTGCTCCCACTGAACTTGCCAATGAGCTTAGGAGGAAACCAGTCTCCGTAATTGTCTATCATGGCATTTCTCGTACCCTCCTCTGAAATATTTAATTCTGGCTACTGTCAAAGACAGCCATACTGACAGTGTTTTTTGTCTGGTCTCACTGCTTCTCTGTTCTTCCTGGCTAGCTGCTCCTGATCCCAAATGCTTGTGGTTGGCTGGTTGGTTAGTCTTGTCCTGTTTACAGTCCCAGCCTGTGGATTACACAAGTCCTAGGAGATATTTTTTTTTTTCACACTGGAGCAAGGCTTCTTGGCCAACCCCTGAGATTGTGTTCTGGTCTGGAATGAATATGGCATGGTTAAATTGCTGGTCAAGATAGTCCTGGTCTAGCCCAGCGGCTGGGTGAGTTCCTTGCGTGTGCAGAAATCCGTGAGTGTTCTCAGGACTATTTTGCCAGCTGAGTGCTGTGGCTGCCCCGCTGGATTTACCGCCATGACAACGTTAGCAGTGAAGCAAAGGCAGACGAGGTCCTGTGTACATTCATGCCTTTTCCTCCATTTCCAGTTACTTTCCAAGCCCATTTTTTTCCGACAAAACTCAGAGCGGCGGAGTTTCAAACTGCCAGACATACGGAAACTGAGCCGTGATGGGACTGGGTCACCATCCAAAATCAGCCCTCCCTCCACCCCCAGCAGTCCAGATGACACCTTCTTCTCCTTGGGAGACCCTCAGAATGGCAAGAGGAGAAGGAAGATTCCCAAGGTAAATCTAGGGCTTTATCTCTTTTGCTTGGCTTCTTCCATGCAGGAACATGAGTATGAGACAATGTTTTCTTTAGTTTCCAGTGTGGCATCCCTGCAAGATAGCTGTTGTCCTGGCAGTTGACTTGACTTGTGTTTAACCCCCTTACTGCCTGAAGGAGAAGGCTCACAAATATCTCTGCAAGTTTTGAGGAAGTTATTTTTCTGTCTGAGATATGATTGTCAGAAGAGACAAGAAGAAGAAAAAAAAAAAAAGGCATTTTAATTTTTGGATAAATGTTGAAGTTTGTCAGAGGGGGGAAAAAACCCAATATTTTTGCAAAAGACATACCCCATCATATTTCCTTCTTTGCTTGATGGATGGGACAGAAATTGTCTGTGTGTTGTGTTGTTATTCCCTCCTGGCAATCTGTTGTTCTTTCCTAGGTCTAATCCATGCATTGGCTGATTCTAATTCAAGGTAGGGTGTGATTGTAGGTGAACAATGAAAATATTGACATTTGAGTGACAAAAGGAGTTGTCTGTAGTCATGAGCATTTTCTGGAGTAACGTTTCCTACTTCGTATTTGGATACAGCATGACTCTGTTTCAATTTTATTTTCTTTCAGATCTGTTAGGAAATGTATTCAGTCCAAATGAGGTTTGGCAGCAGTCTATCTATTGAATGTTACAAAAACACAGTTATAAAAACACAGTTGCTTATCCTAGTCTTTGCAGGACAAGCAGAGGCTACCAGGGACTGTCTGTGGTGATTATTTTTTTTTTTTTTTATTTTTTTTTTTTTTTTTTATTGAACCCACAGTTTTCATTTGGGGACAAAGGGATGTGTTTGTGTATCTTCTTTGTTTCCTGGTTGCTAGATCTATGTTCATGTTTGCATATCTGATTTTTTAAATGCTCTCTTTATATACCTCAGCTCTTCAGAAATGAGCCAAAGGCTACAAATGTGTAGGGTTTTCTTTCCCAGTATGCCTACACATCTGTGCTCATGCTTGAGCTCTGTCAGTGTGTTCACACATACTTTTATTTCAACTGAAGGGAAGATTATGACTATATATTTACCAGGCAGTGCCACTGAGCAGTCTTGCAGAGCAAGCTCAGAACTGAGATTTACTGTGTTAGTGGCAAAATCAGCCTGAGACTTGAGCTGGGCAGCTGGATGAAGGCTGCACTTCCACATCAGAGCACCCTGCCTCTCACTTAAATATTTGGATTCAGAGTTCCCTGACCAAGTGTGCGGTGGGTCTGTCTTACCTTGAGCTCTCAGGACATGTGTGCAGGGATCCCAGACTTTCTGGAATAAATCGAATGCTGTGGCCATGTCCTGCTGCTCCTGCCTGGGACCGTGACAAGGAGGCAGCTCTGCTCAAGGAGGCTTGGGGAAGTCTGGCATGGTCCTTCTGCAATTCCGCTCCCCTTCAGGGATTGATAGGGAGACCAGAGGCACTGAATGAGCCACTAAGCCCAGCTATGCCCAACAGTGAAATGTCCTCCTCTCTCCTGGCCAGCTGGGAGGCCAGGGATTAAAGGATTTGCAAAGAAAACCACCAGTGTAAAGTACTTCAGCATCATTGGCTCCCACCCATCTCAATTTCTTCAGCATTCCTTGTGTGATGTGTTTCCCCCATGCTTGGTATGAAGGCTTTTCCAGCACATCCCGCAGCAGACATTAAAGGCATAAAGACATTGAAGTTTTCTGTCATCCTCCAGCCAGTTTTCTGCTTTCAAATCTGCAGACCAGAATAGGTTCCCAAGGGACCCTCTGGATGCTCCCTGGAGCGTGGACCACAGTATGGAGAGGCCCAGGTGGGCACCATCAAGCTCGTATGGCCTCACAGTGTGGAAATGCATTAAGGCCTGGCCTTCTGTCAGGGCTTCTTACCTTGGGCTCCTGCCATGCCAGCATGACTGTACTGCTTCTGTACCAGAGTGAGTGTGGCTGTTGGCAGCACAAGTGCAGGTTGCTGTGCAAGGTAGATGCTGGTAATTGTCAGTTCTGGGCCACCAAGTGAAGAGTTTCAGTATGGCCAGGGTTGGGAAACAGAGCACTTTGCATGAAATTCTAGCTTGCTTTCTTGCCTGGGGAGGAAAATAACCTTGTTTGTTTGTTTGTTTGTGTGTTTGATGAGCAGCTTGTGTTGAAAATCAATGCCATTTATGAGGCACGAAGGGGAAAGAAACGTGTCAAGAGACTATCGCAGTCTACAGAGAGCAATTCAGGGAAAGGTAAAGGAACTTTGAATCATCATACATCTAAGACTTTTTGAGGACTTCTCTTAGAGTTTAGGCTGGCTTAGTGATTTATGTGATGTTTTCTAGTGCTTCTTCCAGTCCAGAGTGAGACTGAGTTGGGGCTTCCACACTTTCTTTTGGGAAGATAAAGGCTATTCCTCTGCCCAAAAGACTTTCATTAAAACAGAACTTTTTTTGTTTTTCTTGCTTCATTTTCATTCCATGGCTTTCCATGATAACCTTATAGGTCACACCAAAAATGTCCCCCCTTTTTGATGTTTATTTCTGGAACAGGCTGGAAGCTCTGGAGAGGAATGCTCTGTCCAAGGAGACTGATTTGTTGAGATCCAAAATATCTTGCGGGAATGTGTCACTTTAGTGAACTGTCCAATGGAAGATAGCAGATTTTGAAACAGTCCTGGTTCCTTCAGCATCCCAATAAACAAATAGCCTCAGCTGGGAATCAGGGTTTCTAGACTAGACTGTAGGACCATCTCCATCATAGCAGGATTGAGACTTTCAGCCTCCCATTGTCAATTAACAACTTGCCAGAAGTGTTCAGGTACTTCAGAGCAATTACTTTTAAACGTCTCATCTCTATAAGACTTAAAATTATGTCTTTCCAATACAGTATTTTTTTCCAAAACACCCTAATTTCCAGTGAAAGGTGACCACCAGCTCTATTTGTTTCCTACAATTGCTCGTTACTGTTTATCCTATTTTGTATAGGATATACACCCACAGAGTGGATGAGTGTGTTTATATGAACCTTTAGGGGAAGCATCCCAGACTTGTCTCTGCATGATTTTTTATACGCCTCTCTGAAACATCTAAGGCATCATTGACGGAAACAGGCTATTGGACCATATAGACCTTGAGTACGACTCAGTCTGGCAGTTGTGGTTTTTTGTTGTTTGCTTGTTTTTATCCCTTGTCCCGCAAACTACTGCCTATTAATCAGTGTTTTGCCTTGGTGTTGTGCTTATACAGAATTGGATAAAATACTGGTCTCACATTTTATTCTTTAGGCAACTCTTTTGGCTGTGAAAAATTGATTTTGTTGTTTGGGGTTTTTTTTATTATTCCCTGAACAAATGGGAAGATCCCAAGGTTGGTAAGCTAAATGTCTGTGATGTGCACCCTTGAAAAGAACAAGGTGCTTGGGATCTATACTGTCTTCCCCCTTGAAGTTGCCAGGCCTGGCTTTCTCATGCCAGTGATAAAAAATGCACAGTTATAAATAGGCTTTACTTAATTCATCTTCCCCTTTCTTTTTTCCTAGTTACAGACGAAAACAGTGAATCAGACAGTGATACTGAAGAGAAGCTGAAAGGTAAGGCAAATGTGTGAAGAGAGCAAATGGCTCCTGATAAACTCTGCTCCAAGATCCTGGGTCAAGTTCTCTCCTTTGTTCTGCCTTTGGAGAATGAGCTTGTTTCCACTCAGAACACAGTGAAAAATAAAAATCTCAATACTGCAGAAGAAAAATGTGTGGGCAGAGGACTACAGGAGTCCAAAACAAACATCTGTTCCAATTCCTATCAAAGCTGTTTGCACTGACTTTCCTAGGAGATGGCTTGGATGCTCTGGAAATACAGCGAGGTTTTTCTAAGTACACGGTCACAAATTTGTGACCAGAATGACAGAAGCAGTATTGCACAGGACACGGTGTTCAGAAACCCCACTACACATTTACTAAGGGAGAAAAGCCACCAGCCAGACTGGCTAACTAGGAAAACAGAATCGCAGTGTATGGTTTATTGCTAAACACTTCTGCATTGGCAGGGCAGTGATAAAGCGCTTCATTGCTTGCTTCACTCTGGTAGAGCTATACGGTATACTGGTCTCCATAATACTCTTCTGAAGCCTTCTTGTACTGGTAATTAGCCCTGTGACATGCTGGTGGCATTACAATCTTTTGGGAATTTATATGGCAAATTCAAAGTCCTGGCAGAGTTAGAATGTAAGATGCAAACTCTCTCAGATTCCAAAGTTTCCTGATGCACATGCACACCTGATCTGGGTAGCAGATCAGTTCCCAAGCTGAAAACCAGGCATAAACAGCAGTTCCCACTCTGTGTCAACCACAGTGCATTGTGCTTAGGAGTGTTTGTCCTTACCCTCTTTCAGGTTTTTAGAACAGAAACCTCAGACTGAGTTCCCTCTTGTGTGGGAAGCTGTGCTTACGGGAACTATTGTATGCTCTTGCTTTCCTCTGCATTGGGAAATCTTCTATCTGTACTGCTGTGTTAGCAAGATCAAGCTGAAAATTGCTGCCACTGCCTACTTTTGACAGGTTCTCAGGCTAGCCTGGAGATAGGGAGAGAGGGTTTGCACCCAGATTGCGCAGAAATTACATTCACAACTGTCTTGAAACATGATGTTGTAAAATACAGTCCATGTTCAGATGTAGCTGAGAAAGACAGTGTAGATGTGGCCAGGAAGACTCAAACCTTTGCCTGTTACTGGTTGCCGTAGTAAATCATGTGCATTGCTGTGGGTTTCTCTGTGACATCTGTATAACTGCAGCTAGGAGCTGCCTATAGAGGGGACGATGGAGATCATGTGAAGTCACTTCAAATCCAACAGCACTGGATTCTGAACAATATCCAGATCCATACCTGGATCTGAGTGACTCTGCAAGTCTATATAACTGTGAACAGGAGCTCTGGCACTTGCTGTTTTCTCTAGCTACACCTGTATTTTGCTTTATGCCTTATTCAACTGTCAACTTTCCTATTTTTAAATAGGAAAGTGAGTTGATTTAGCAAGTCTCTTTTATCTAGGACTTTCGATCTTGTATGTTTTACTTAACAGACCAAACACACCAGCCAGTTACCTCTGCTTAGCAAGTCACTGTACCTCATCTGAGACACAGTAAGTCATCACACAGCAATCATCAGACTGCATGTCAGAGCCATAAGAGCTGACCCTTGGGAAGGAAAAATGTTCGAAGACAAACTCTGCCATCATGACAGCAGTAAAATCCTGCTATCTTTAGTAGGTTGCACAGAATATAAACAATGTAGAGCTTGAGCGAGCTTTTTGGAATATAAACAATGTAGAGCTTGAGCGAGCTTTTCAGAAGTGCTCAGCATTGCTGTGACACTGCTCCTTTTGAAGTCCCTGGTAAAACAGAAACCACTTCTGAAAACTTTTGAAGAATTACAGCCTTAGAGCAAATAGCATAAGAGGTGATGAGAGAAAGGAGTCTGAGCCATCTTTCCAGGGGTTGCTACACTCTCTGATTTAAGAGGTACCTCAAGATTGCTTTAAATTGTATTGTCTGGAATAGTCCATGAGTGGCACAACTTTAGCAGACAAAAGGTCAAGTGTCTGTCCTAAAGTATATACCATCTCTCAGGAAGCTCTGTCTCCCAAGCAGATACCTTAGGTATTTGGATTTTTTACAGTATCCCTGTGGTTGTTGTTTCTGTCAAAACGTTGCGTTGCCACCCGCATTCGCAGAAAGCACAGTTTTGAGAATGTGCTGTAGTCTCTGCTTGTAGTTAATTCTTTCTTTCTTTTGTAGTAGGGGCAAGGGAGACATCATGGAGATTTAATTTGGGATGCGACTGTAAAACAAAGCAGGGGGGTGGTCTTAGCAAATCTCATCTGGTCTCTTCTCAGCGGGCAGCTTTTCATTACTTTCCATGCTGGAATGTTTATTGTCCCACAGCTCATGTGTGTTGCAGTTACAGCTTGCTTGGCAGTTTTTCTTGTTTTCCCATTGTGTTGGGTGAACTTGTAGAAACATGGTCCTGAGAGATTAGTTTTAGGCACAGGAAGGACTGGCATGAGCCAGCCTTTTTCATTCGCACCTCTTTTTGCATTTTTTTTATTGTTGGCCTACAGCCCAGCCTGCGTTACTGAAGCTGGGAGTCCCCAGCGTTACTCAACCAGTGGAGCCCTAGCCTGACCCAGATGCTAGTCTTGTAAAACCGTGGGGATCGCTCCCCATAGCGTCCTCCAAACAAGGGTGATCAATCACCTAACTGCTGGCTTTGAAAGATGCATAAATGAATGCTAGGATGAATGCCCAGACATTATCTGTCACACCATGTCCCACATGGATATCAGTTTGGGTTGTCTTCAGCTGTAAAAGCTATCCTTCGGCTGCCAAAACTCTTCAGGGTGATGGCACTCACAAGATTATGTCCCATCTCTGTCGATATTTATAGTGCAGCTACCAAACGGTTCCCACCTCTTACTCAGCCACTGACAAAGTAAATGCAGTGAAGTGGTTTTGAGTTTATCCATAAGTCTGCGCAAAGCACTGTTGGTGCTCTGTGCAAAGAGCTAGACAAAGTCACGATCTCTAATCTTTTTCTTCGTAGCTCACAGCCAGCGCCTGGTGCATGTGAAATCTCGCCTGAAGCAAACCCCGCGGTACCAAACCTTGGAACGGGACTTGATCGAATATCAAGAGAGGCAGCTGTTTGAGTACTTCGTCGTGGTGTCACTGCACAAGAAGCAGGCTGGGGCTGCCTATGTCCCTGAGGTTACCCAGCAGTTCCCGTTGAAGGTGTGGTGCCTGTTGGGAAGGTCTGGCTGACATGTTTCAGATTGCGTGGTGCACTTGCACAGCTGGAGAAGCCACAGCTTCTCTGTTGATGGCATGTAATATCAGTAACCCCTGTGCTGTGTCAGTGTTCAGTGAGACTGAAGATAGAGGGGCTGCAGTCACCACACCACCCCCCCCCCCCCCAGCCCCCGAGAATTGTCATGGTATTCCTCACTGTTGAAAGAGCAGCTGATTTAGATCTTTTGCTGCCCTTTGCTGTGACGTTTAAGTAGCTATTCCCTTTCTCCCCCTTTTCTCTTTAAAGAAAACTGATGCTTGGGAGAAGACACGTATTCTTAAAGGGAAGGCACAGCTTTCACCAACAGTCTAGCTCAAAATGGGGAACAAGCAATGGGAGAAATACAGAGCCAGTGTGACAGCATGTTTGTAAATGGGATGTAACCAGAGCTCCCCTCAGACTTCAGTTCTCTTGCTGCTTGCTGGAAGATGTGTCCTAGATTAGAGGCACAATATAGCAGGGACAGGTGCTGCAGGTGCAGGGCTTGGTGGAATTGGGGGCATAGAATTACTTTAAAATATCTAAAGATTAGGTGAGCCAGAATCATAGAAATTTTAATATCTTCCAGGCAGAAGCTTAGCCTCTGTCATCACCTCTTCATTTGTCACAGAAAAAAATATTTGAAGTCATTCCATCCCCACATGACTAATTGGAAACATTCCTTCTCTCTGTTCTGCTAGCTTGAGCGCTCATTCAAATTCATGCGCGAGGCAGAAGATCAGTTGAAAGCTATTCCCCAGTTTTGCTTCCCTGATGCAAAGGACTGGGCCCCCATCCATCAGTTTGCCAGGCGAGTACTGTACTTCGTATCCTGATTCATGAGAAACGGATTTATATATCAAGCTAATTAAATATGAGAGCTGTTATGGTAGAAAATGGGGCAGAGCCCTGACAGGGGTGTATTGGAAATGCAAAAATATTGTGGGTTTATTGGGTTTGTATGTCAGAGACTTTTAATGTGGATGACGGGTATCTTGTCCTTCTGGTTTCTCTTTCTGCAGTGAGACTTTCTCATTTGTCCTAACGGGGGAAGATGGAAGCAGGCGATTTGGATACTGTAGGAGACTGCTGGTAATAATCCCTGTTTTTTTTAATTTCCTAGAGATGCAGCCTTCTGTGGAGTTGGTGCTACTGGCACCCATTCTGGAAAGTAGAAAGCTGCTGCCCTACTCTTTCAGTGTGGAAAGAAAGAGCAGCAGCAGAGCAGCTTTGCTCTCTTCTGCTCTGCTCAGTGCCAAAATCCCTCTATGAGTACCATCCTCCACTCCAGGCATAGCTCTTTTACTGTTTCCTTAACCAGCACTTAACATTATGAGCATGGACTGTTGTTTCACCACTAAGCTGAAGATAGGGTTTGTCTCCCTTAGATTTAGATAGCTACTAAGCAGTTGTCTAAACCTGTGCTGGTCCTGTAGGCTCAGAGTTGTCTCTGTAGAGCAGTCTGCCCTGCCTTAATCATTTGACTTAGGGAGGTTGCGATCATACTGTGGATGTGCCTATTTCTCCCCACTGTTTCTAGTGTACCAGTGTTTGAGCCAGATTTAAGGTATTGTCATCAGCAGCATGCTGTCAAATGTCTGCCAGTTTCTGAGCCAGCCAGTGAGCTGCAGAACTAAGACCGCTCACTCTATCTTTGCGGTAGTTATAACTGACATTTTCTTGGTGTTTTTTGTCTGTGTATTTGCATTTGTCTTGAAAGCCCAGTGGGAAAGGGAAGCGTCTCCCAGAAGTTTACTGCATTGTGAGTCGCCTTGGATGCTTCAATCTCTTCTCTAAGGTGAGGGGGGAAGAGAGGGAATTTGTGCTGTAGGCCAAGAGGGACCTGAAAGTAAGGTCAACACAGAAGAATGGGGATCGGGGAAGCTGATGACTGAAGAAAGGGCCTGAAATAGTGTTGGCAAGGCAACCACATGCTAATTCCAGAACCTAGCAAAAACACACTTGAAAGGAAAACTGGATTGTCAGCTGTTGCCTTCTTGCTTCAGCAGAACTACCAGAACACAAGCACTGAGAGATTAAAAGGTGCAGTCCTGACTGCAAGAGTGGTGGGGCATTTGCAAATTGTAAGCTTTCCAGTGACCTCACTGGAGCTGGGTTTCTCTTGCTGAAGGAAATTAGGGGTCTTCAGTTGCACCTTTTACCTTCTTCCTTATGCTTCAAGGCTCCATATCGATGCTGGGTTAAGGAGAGAACGTAGATACTGGTGCACTTCATTCCTGGTGTTACTTCCCTCCTCCTGATTTACATGGTTTTGTATCTTCATGCCTTTATTTCAGATCTTGGATGAGGTTGAGAAGAGACGGGGCATTTCCCCAGCCCTGGTGCAGCCTCTCATGAGAAGTGTCATGGAGGCACCTTTCCCAGCTTTGGGCCGGACGATTACAGTCAAGAACTTCTTGCCAGGCTCAGGAACAGAGGTAAAGACACCACCCTAGAGACAGGGAGACCTAGGCCAGCAAACTGGCAACTGGAAGTTGAGACTGTGTTATAGCACTGAGGATCTTCAAGGACAGATTGTCTGGCAGCTGTGGGGCAGGGGAAGCTAAGGAGTAAAATAAGGGACCCAGAGGGGATGGCATGGAGACTTTTCCAGTGACCATCAAAAAGGAAATCATATTGTAAAGATGAAGGTGAGGACACATTAGCTGTGCTGATATGGCAGAATGAAACGAGGCATTGGCCTTGAGGCCAAGTGGCACAGACTGGTGGACCTTATGGCATAGCACATGATCTTGGATCTGCTCGAGGCCCCTCACACTTAACTTCCTGAAGACAGGATTCATAGCGTATGTTCCAGCATCCTTAATACAGAACCACTGTTCATGTAGGACAGGGCATGGGCTTCTGGTCAAAAAATACCTGAAACCACACAAGGGCAATGTTGCAGCCTTTCAGAGTGGCATTTTCACAGCATGGAGGTGAGGGTATGTGTTGCACCTCCCACAGCGTGGTGTGAGGACAGTGGGAGGGTTTTAAGAGTGCAGAGCTTTTGCGGATAGCATTGAGGGAGGGTGGAAGGAGCCAAACTGAACCCAGTCTTGTTGGGCATGGTATGCCTTGAGCGTGAGAGAGAAGAAAGCGAGTTGATAGAGGTTGTTTCTGAGGGCTTTCATCATAGCACTACATGATGACATTCTCAACCAAACTGAAACCAGTCCAAACTAAATGCAATTTTGCAGAGCACATGCATAGCTGGTTAAAAATCTGTACTCAAAGAGTAGAGTCCCAATGGTTTGCTGTCAGGCTCTGAGAAAGTTTTGGCTGTTTTGTTTCTAGGATCCTTAACATTCATTAATTATCTGGTTGATGGCATAAACCCCACATTTACACAATGGGTAGATGACAGCATTGGGATGGGTTGCAGGCACTTTGGAGAGTAAGGGATTAAAATTCAAAACGACCCTGCTAAATTGAAGGTTCAGTCTGAAATTCAATATGGACAAGAGCAAAATGCTGGGAAGAAAAATGAGTAGTCTAATACAACATGGAAATAACTGAGTGAGCAACAGTAGTTCAGAAAAGGATCTGGTGGTATAGTAGGCCATAAAGTGAGCAGAAGTAACAGTATGGTATTATTTAGGCAAACTTCTGCATTGTGAAAGACAATGAAAGGATGAATAATAAATAAATGCAGTTTTTTCTGCTTCCCAGCATTGGTGGAAATTTATTTAGAGTATTTTCCAAAAAAGGCAAACACTAGGAGAAAGCCCCAGAAGAGTAGTTCCACTTATTAAGTGGTTCAGAAAATACAGGCAAAGCTTGAGAAAATTGTTTGCTTAATATAGAAAGCAAAGGACAAGGGAGGACATGTGACAATAACCTTCCAATATATGAGAAGTTTCCTGCAGAGGGGAAGATGACCACTTGCTCTGAGTGTATACCGTGACTAAGACAACAAGTAGTTAAGTAATTTGCCACTGAGATGTTTCAGCTGCAGGCTTGGTGTTGCTTAGGGTAGTTCAGAACTATAGTAATTTTCTTGTAGGATTTATGAACTACCTTGTGTTGGAAGCTTTCAAGAACAATTTAGAGAAGCATCTGTCCAAGATAAGGAGTATGAAGTGCTAAGGTGCTGTGACAGGAATTATTTAAGTAGATATGAACAAAAGAAAATGCTTACAGGACGCTCTTTTCTGTAACTGACATAAAAAAAATTATAGTCAGTAGGTTAGGCATCCAGATTCTTGCAGTAAAAAAAAATAAATCATAACTGTAAAAATAAGAGTGCAAATCTGAAAGGCTCCATGCCAGTCTGCTGCTTGAATGCCAGAAAGGCTGGAAAACACTCATAGCTGGACACAAATAGTTTTCCTCCTTATGAAGAGCTCCCTGTCCTCAATCCAGTGGGGAGAACTTGTGGTTGGTCTCATGCTGTGCCCATTGGAGTGGACTCTGGATTGTCTCCATCTGGAAGCAGAATTTGTGGCAGGTCTTTGGAAAGACTGTGTTTGAGGGCTTAATGCTGTGTGATGTTCACTAGCACAGTCAGTGAGGCTTGTGAGCTGTGAAAATACCTGCTGGGTTCTTGCTTGCCACAGTATGGGTAGACAGCAAGAGCTCACCTGTGGTCTTTTTTTCTCCAACAGGTCATCGAGCTGCGGCGGCCTCTTGACTCCAGGCTTGAGCATGTTGATTTTGAGTCCTTGTTCACATCCCTCAGTGTGCGGCACCTGAGCAGAGTCTTTGCCTCCCTGCTTCTGGAAAGGAGGGTGATCTTTATCGCAGACAAGCTCAGGTACCCTCTTGCATTTCTTTAAACAAAATGTTGCCAAGGAAGGGAGGCTGAGAAGACTGCAGTGACTGATCTCTCTGCTTCGTTCTTTTTTTCTTCTCTGGTCTTTTCCAACTTCCTGTCTGATGTGAGTAGGGCTGTACTTCCCAGGAGTGGGGAACTCAGGCCGTGCAGCATAATTTCGCTTTGCAGCTTGCAAAAAGCATACTGCTTCTCATCCCCAAGGAGAACCAAATTCCCTTTCCTCCAGACAGTTTCAGAGCATATCCCTGGCGCTAAGGAAGCAAAACACCTCCTTTTGCTCCATGATGCTGCAGTGTTCCCCACTGAGCTGTGCTGGAGTTTCCAGAGATCAAGCCTTGGGCAGAGATCACTGTCCCTTCTGGGTTGTTCCCTGATGTCACAAGATCTTAAATCTTCAGCTTGTATTTTAATATTGGTTTCTAAAGACCTTTTCTTGTGAGGGTTGAAAGTAAAGTATGCAGTGAGAGGGAATGAGACAGAGGACTTCTCCCTTCTATTTTGAATCTGCTCAATTTGCTTTTTTTTAAAATATTTTTGTTTGCTCTCCTAAATTATGAAAATGGGCCCAGGTTTCTTTAAGATCTTGTGCAGCTGGTCTCTGGCAGCTCTCCAGCCCCTGAAGCACTTGAGGATTCAGGGAGGAGAGTTCGCCAAGGCTGGAGAAAGAAAAGCTGCCTGGATGAGTAATGACACTTAGGAGCACGCTCAGGTTTCAGGAGTGTACAATGCCCCTAAGCTGTCTGTTTTCACAACTTCCAGGCAGCAGGCTGCAGCTCTGGGACTGGACTGAGCGCTGGGGCAAAGAATGGGGAGGCCCCTTCTACAGGAAAGTGAAGGGAAAAATTCATTCTGCAGGGATCTGGGGCTCTCTGCGGGCAGACCTCAGGCAGCCTCATCACAGGAATAGGAAAGCTGGAGGGAGGGGAACTGTAGCATCCAGGCAGCACTGGCTGCTTGCAGTTTTTGGCAGCTGCCTTGGGTCAGAGGGGGGAAGATTTGACTCTTTATAGTCACTGATACATAGATACTTAGTATTCTGGATACTTAAGCCACACATTTCATGCAGAGCATTCAGACTTGCATTGAAAATGGGAGAATTCATCCAAACTCTAGATTTCTATGTAGCATATATGATTTATGTGATAATTTATGATGACAGGCTTTGTTTTCAAACGTTTTTCTTCTCCTCTGTAGGACACATTTTACATTCTGAGAAAATCTGTTAAGGACACAGATGACATTGTAATCTCTACATGAGGGCTGGGTGGTAAGAGTAAATGGTAGGGAACTTTTTTTTTAAGGCATCACTTCAGAATGAACCTTTATTTACCAGATCTTTTCCTATCACATCTTTATATGACAGCACACCACCATGTATTCTGAGCATGGTGTGTGTTACAGAGTACCTCTAATTCAAAGCACTTTGATGGGTATTGGTGTTTTGTTCCCCGTCCCCCAACCCCTGTATCTTTTGTCAGTATATCCAGGGTCCTTAGGAATGAGTCCAGCTGCCCAGGCCTGTAAAAAAGAATGGGAGAGTGCTATAGAATTATAGTTTCTAGAATCTCTAAATATACCATAAACAGCTTGCTTCTGTGAAAAAAAAGAATTGTCACGTTTTAAAGATCCAGGGTCTGTTAGGCTACAGGGCTCAGATTCAAATATTTACCGTAGATTTGCCAGCTCTCTACGAGACTTCTAATGTTTGATGTTTCTGAGAAGATCTTGCTCTGAGCAATTTCAGGAGAGTCTTTTTCTTTTCCTGTAACAAAATATGAAGTTTCTCTGGCTCATTTTTGTGGAGAAAAAATTCAAAAATGACCCTAAAGGACTGTAAAAGCTTGAAAAACACAAACCAAAGAAAATAACCCTCAAAATTAAGTAAGCTATTGTATTTTAATCCAATCCAGTGACTTGAGTGCACTGGATTGGTAAGCCTTTCATAAGGTCAACAGTCTCTTCTACTTGTTGGTGGAAATTCCATGTTTTAAAAACTGATGGTACTGTAGATTCAGGATCTTCTGTCCAAATGATACTTTTCCTGGGACAGGAACACATTGAACTCAATGAATATTAAGTAATATTTACTTTAGGGCTGGAAATGCCCATTTCAGAGGAAAGAAAAGAAATGCTTTTTGGCAATAGCTTAAGAGAAGAAAAAAACTGATAAAAGCAGCTGTTGGAAACTGCTCAGAGGTTAGGAATGCTAGAAGTAATCCAGCTGAGATGGATTAACGGGAAGAGTGCAGGTGACATGGTGAAAGATGCATAATAAATTACATTTATTGTTCATCTTTGCAGTTCTTCATGTGGGTACTATCAACAATCTGTACGTGTGTATGAAGGTGTGTCTGGGTGTGAGTGACAGAGAAAATGATGTATGCAATTTATTTACATCTTTTAATTGCTATAAGATCAGTCTGTGGGAAAAAAAAGCTGAAAGGTCTCTTGCCAGATACTGTGTGAACTGTGAAATGTTTTCAAGCTGAGCCAAAAAATGCATCTAACAAGTGTACAGCAAGTGAAATACTTTGTCTTTTCCATCTTTAGAATGAACTTTGAGTGTTTTTTAAAGACCTGTCAATCCAAAGCTTGGCAGCGGAAAAGGAAAGAATTTGGTTTATTAGTTTTTGGGTGGGTTGTTGTGGGGTTTTTTTTTCCCTCTATCACTATGGAAACTGGAGTATACATCTCCTCGCAACCCAGGAAAATAACTTTGTTAAAACTATGTTGGTCTCTGTAGTCTTCCCTAGTTTTTGTTCACTCCTGTACTGTAAACTTTAGTCCTGGGGCAGCGGAGGCTGTGGCGTGGGTTAGGCTCTGCAACCTTAGAGCTGCTTTTGTTTCCAAGAGATGCTGTCTGGCATGCAGTTCGAGGCACTGTTGACCAACCTTTTAGAATGCATCTCCAAATAGAAGTGGCCTGATTTCACAAGGTACTTAGAGCTGGGCAGTTTTTACCGGCCTGCGGGGGACATGTGTTAGATTCAGAGCGCTTTTTAAAACAGGAAAACTTACACAGGCTTAAAGTCAAGGCACCCTTTTTCCACATCTCCTCAAAAGCCTGTTGTGGATCTGACCAACTCGAGCAATTGCCTCTGTCCCTGCCAGAAACCACAGCTGTGTCAACAACACAAAGTGGTCATTGTTATCAAAGGCAGATCTGAAAGAATTAGAGTAGACACTTTAAATGTGGTCATCCCCAGTAAAAGGTAATTAATCATCAAAAAGAAGTCTTTTCCATGTGCTACAAAAACAAATCTGGGACTGCGAATCCCAGCCTCCCAGGTTTCTCCTTTTTGTATTGTGGTTAGGGAGAAGAAGAAACCCAAGGATGAAGTTTGGATGTCGAATAATAGCATTGTTTCTTCAGAGCATCTTAACGCTCGCTTCTTCACCTGCACTAACCTGCCACGTCGGTGGGAGGCAGTGACGGTCCCCACAGCTGGTGGAACTTGGCATCCCCCTGGCTGGATTTGCTGCAATGCTGTGCGAAGTCACGGGGCAATGTTTGGAAGCTCCTGCCTCTGTTAAATGTTGTAAACCAGATCTGCAATCCATCATAAGTAAATCCAGATGTGACACAGTGTCAGAAACCCAAAGGTGTTTGTAAAATGAATCCTACTGTAGCAGAGCTTATAAAAAAGAAAAGAAAAACCCATGTAATCAAACCATCTTAAATTGCCAAATGCTAGCATATTTTCAGCAGTTTGGTTAGTGCAGGGAGCAAAGGGCTTCCTGGCATTAAACTCCAAAAGGCTGATTGAATCATAGTGTTTTTCAGAAATCATGAAGTATTCTAAACCGAAAGAGGGATTCAGCTTGGGGGGCTTTTTAGCATAGGTGCTTGCCTCTGGAGCCAAAAGCTGGAGACCCTGTAGTCAGTCTAAAGTTCGGGAGGAAAGCAACCAAACTGAGCAGCCAGTATCCTTCCTTAGAAGCAGTTGCAAGTTGTCAAGGTGTCTTTTTAGAGCAAGTCAAGCTAGTCTTGGAGCAAGTTTTCCCAGGAGAGGAAGAAGAGTTGCTGTGTAGTTGCAGCTGTCGTGTTTAGTTTCTGTATTGGCCACCTCTGTTCAAGGTAGCTACCAAGAAACAGCAGCTTCATAGGGTGCTGTGTGGTAGGTTTTTGCATAGGATGCTGTGTGGTGGGAAGGCCTGTTGTTCAAGCAGACAAATGTCACAAATTGCTGCAATATCACTGCTCTGGCCAAGGGAGTGCTCAGCCAGAGACACTTGTGTGTTGGTCTACATGCAAAACAGCCCTTTAGGGAGGGATCTGACATGGTTCTTTGTGTACATCAATACTTTTTAACCTCTGTGTTAGCAATATTTCAGTCTTTCCTGTAAGCTCCTGTGCAAGTGACATCAGACACTCAGCTCAGCCATGTTCCCTAGAGAAGGCTGAATGAACCCATGAAAATGTGCTTGGTATCTTGAAAGTGTTCTTTAAAGACCTGCATTATTTTAAGGATTACTGTTGAAACCAAAGGCCTTAAAAAGTGGTGTCTGTGTCCCATTTGAACAACTGGCATTGAACTTCTGTGGCCTAAGGGTAGTGCATGGCACTCCCCAGAGCATACTGCAATCACACTGGGTAGAACTCTTCGTTCTTGGTGTCATCTGGAGTGCACCAAGCAAATGCAGCACCCTGGGTCAGTATTATTCCAATGGCAGCAGTCGTCATCATGGTTATGGTGCATGTGTCCCAGGATATCAGGGTTTCAGTGGGGACATTGGCTGTAGCTACCCAAAGGCATTGGCTGCCTGTTTGGTATAAGAGCCCTCAAAGGGCTGACTGACACTGAAACAGTGCTTTGAGAGTGCACTGAACTGTTCCGGTTGTGTTGTGCACATCAACTGTAGTTGATTCTGTGCACATCTCCTAGAAAGAGGCATCCAGCTTGAGCAGTGCCCAGAACTTCAGCGGCCATATTCACCTTCTACACAGATGTACCTGCAGTATTATGACTGAGGTGTAGTTTGGGCAGTCTCCCCCATCGCTGCTGGCTGAAGAGCACAGAATCACACAGATGGCATAAAAGGAATTATCATACTGGATTGTTTCGCAAGGCTCAGTAGCCATGGTGTGAATCAGCAGTTCCTTAGTGCTTGCTGCAGTGCTGTATGCAAGAGAAGGAGGGAGCTTAGGCTTGAGTCATTCCAAAGCACTGAGGTTCTGCTGGGCTCCTGGCAAGCTGCAGCTCCCTGAGACTATCTGCAGAGCAAGTCCGACTGAATCGCATGTGGAAGAGAGACCTCAGTGTTACCTCCTCTGGGTCCATCTCTGAACTGCTATGCCTTCAAAGGAGGCTCACAGATCTCACTCCTTTCAGTATTGTTCCCTCAAAATGTCTTCCACAGTGAGAAATGTTTCAGAGCAGAGATCACTAGGATTCATCCGGGAGGCAATGAGGCATTCACAGATGGAAGGGTGGAAGGGGAAGCTGTCTTTACTTCCCACTGTGTGGTACATACGATTTCAGACTTACACAGCGCTGTCTGTGACTTCCACTAACTGGACCTCAGCCATCTTTCCTCCCACTCAATCTCTCACGTACCATGTGTACTCGCTGGGACTTGAGAGCAGGGTTGAGGGAAGAACAAGCCACCATAAATATAGCAGGAGACAGCATGCCGTAATATCTCACCATGCCATAAATAACCACGTACTTCAGCTGCTCACTGTTCCTCTGTGGAGCTACCTGCAATCACAGAGATCTTTTCCATTGGTTTTCAAGTGCTGTCTATGAAGTCAGTTCCCACCTTTAGGCAGGAAATTTGGATGTGCCTTCAAGATCGAGGATTTGTGACAAAGGTGAAACTTCTAACACTTCCACATTCAACCTCTCCTCAAAGAAGGGGAAGTCCATTGTTGGTGGTCTAAGAGTAATGCCACAGTGCTGCGCACAAGTAATGAAAGGAGGAGTTCTTTCAGCTTTCACCATGCTGCTGCTGTTATTACTGGGGCTATTATCAGTCAGAAATTGAGGAGTGGAAAATATGCTCTGCAGTAATAGAGGGGAAGAGAAGCCTCTGCTCTTGCATCTGCTGACATGGCCTGAAATGTATGGGTATGCAAGTAGCGCAGCCTCAAAGGAAACAGTTTTTAAAGGATCTCATTAACTTAGAGTGCACTTTTAAGATGGCACGTTCACTTCTGTTGTAGTTCCTTTCAAGATTAGCTTGTATGAAAGGTACAAGAAAAATAATCTACTTTGATACTGTTTCCACTTTTTTTCTGGGTGTTTGGGTTCTTTTTAAATATTCCTGTTTCTTACTAGTTCTGTGTTTTCTCATTTTCATTTTGTTTCCCTCTGATTCATTATCTACTTTGCATGTGTGGTAAAGACAGTGAGATGTGGGCTTGCTGATTAAGGCAGGCACAGCTTGAGAACAGCAACAGAGGGGCAGCCAGCAGGAATGAATATGGAGAAGGGAGGGGGATATGCTAAGACCTTCCTAAACAAGTATGTGGAATGGAGAGGGTTTTCCCCATTTAAAGGCTTAGAGCTACCAGTCTGTGTCACAGCCTTTGAAGGGTCCTCCTCTGTTTTCATAGAGTATCTGCTTAAGAAGAGACAAGCCTCTGGGAGCGCAGGGAGAGGAAACTGTCCCCGTCTTGTGAAGAGACTTTCTCAGCGCACACATCCCAGGCGTCCCTCCCAAGCACCTATTCCCTACCTATTGCAGTCCTAGATAAAATTGTCATGTTAGGCAGATTCCAGCCTCTCCCCTAGGATTTACTTATCTCCAATAGCGTCATGTGTTTAATGATGTTTACTGTGTGATTACTTCATACGGTCACACTGATGTCCCAGCAACCACACTTGTGTTCTGCTAAACTGAACTTATCTGATGAAAGCCAGCCAGCTGTAGCCCAGCCATGCCACTCTGCTCAGTGTGTGTTAGCGTTACAGCATGGGGATTCAAATCTACCAGACTTAGCTGGAGTGAGGGGGGGGAGGGAAAGCAGGCTTCACTTTTCAGAGCGAGCTCTAGTCCACTCCCATCAAACCCCTTCCCTCTCAAGTCAGCAATAAACTGCCAGATCCGGGTTGCTGAGTGTAAATTCCCCTGTGGAGTTTAACAGGAGCCAGCTGGGCGTCCTTCCTTGGGGATGTGACTCCTCCCAGCCGCACCAGCCTTCCTCCCCTCCTCCAGCCTTACAAGACCTGGATGCTAGTAAAATAAAATTATGTTATATACAGGGTTGATGGTGGTGAGCCTTCCCCCTCCCTTGACACATACAAATGCTTCCAGACCCAGAATGGATGAGTAACTGGTGCCCTGCGGCGAGCTCTGCTGTGGCTGACTGCAGACCCTGCCTGCCTCCTTCCAGAGAGCTGATGGTGTTTCTGGACAGACCCTCTTGGAAGTTGTTAGCAAAGCTGAGCTGCTGGTGGCATTTGAAGGGGGAAGATGGAAGGCTGCAGTCTCGTGGGCCATGGGCAGCTTCCTACAGAGGCCAGCCGAGTGCTCCCCTCCTGGGATGATTTCACTCTCCCATGGTTCTGAGTAGCCTTGGCAGGCTCCACAGGCTGCAGGCTGCCTGGATAGCCTTGGCTGGAGATTGCTGCCTTCCTCTTTCCCCCATGCTCTGGCATGGCTGCTAGGAGCTATCAACATGATTGGGACCAACAGAAAAGCTTGGCATTGCCCTGTGATTACTCCAGCTAAGGGTTGCCCGAAGGCAAAGCATATATGCTGCACAGGTACCAAGCCAAGGGGCAGAGGAGCAGGGCACTGGAGTAGCAGATGCTGGATTGAGGAGGACCTATCTCTTGTCATGTGTGTGGGCCAGGATCATCTTTCATAACCTGGGCTTCTGCCTCAGGTCATTGCCTCTGAAGCTGAAAAATGGGGTCAGAAATCTGGGAAAGCCCCTGGTAATTACAGAGATCAATCGGAGAATGTTTGAAAGAGCCCTGTTTTCTAGGAAGCACCGCTTACCCCCTGACTGACCAGCCATTACCCTTGGTTGCGTTTCATCTTCCAGCACTCTTTCCAAGTGTTGCCATGCCACGGTGGCCCTACTGTACCCCTTCACCTGGCAGCACACCTACATCCCCGTGCTGCCGCCTTCCATGATCGACATCGTGTGCTCGCCCACCCCCTTCCTCATCGGCCTGCTCTCCAGCTCCTTGCCTCGCCTGAAGGAGCTCCCAGTGGAGGAGGTGAGCCATGCACCCGCACCGCAGCCTTGCTCTCGGTCGCTTCCAGCGGGCCGACTTGTCTGCTGTCCCAGAAAGGCTGCTCTCGAGAGTCCGCCTTGGCAGCTGGCAGCACGAAGGAGCCGAGCTCTCGTCCTCTGGCTCCTGCGAGCGTGGGGTGAGGGAGGAGGCGGACGTCCCCCGGGGAGGCAGAGGTCTGCGCTCTGCCTTGTCCGCAGCTTGGGAAGGCAGGGGGCTGGGGTCTCCCACCGCAGGGGCTGCTGCGGGTAGGAGATGATTTTATTAAAGTTTCTGTTGGTTTCCGCATTGTGCTGTCTAGGGGCTAAGCACAAAGTCTGCCAGGCTTGAAGTACGATTGCTACAAATTGGCCAGGGTAGCTGCTCCTCTAATTAATGGAAGGAATTAAGAACCGGATTCATGATACGCAAGGGTGAACGCAGCAAGGCTGAACGTGGTTGGGGGGGCATTTCCCTCCCTGCCCACCCAGGCGACAGCGGTGCAGTGCACGGGGAGAAAAGACAGAGTTCTGACCCCGACGTGGCGGTGAGGAGTGGTGGGCCGGGCTTGGAGCACAGCCTCCTGCTGTCCAAGCTGTTCTGCGGTTTGCGGCGACATCGTTAGAAAGCCGCAACAAGGGCTCTGCTCTTGGCTCACGCTGGGTGCCTCCTCCAGCTGCGGTGGGGGGGTAGGAGGAGCAGGGGTAGGGTGCGTTTCCTTCAGAGCGGTTACAGATTAAGATACGCTCCGATCGTGGAAATAACAACTTCCCCTTTTTTCTTGCTCTTTTGTTCTTAGGTCCTAGTCGTTGACCTTGTAAATAACCGGTTTCTGAGACAGGTGAGCAGAGCTATTTTGTACCCTTCACCTTCTCTCCCCTTTTTCCACCACACCTTACCTCCATCTGTGTTTGCTGACCTGCCTGGCTGGATGGATCACTTACTCCCCACACAAACTGAGGCAGGGTTTGTGGTTGGCAGCATTATAAGGGTCACTGTGTACATATGTAATATCAGCGTCCCAAACAACAGCTGCTGAGGACCAAATCATTGTGCATTATCTCTCCCTCTGTTTTTTTTTTTGGGTTTTTTTTGTTTTTTTTTTTTAAAGAGGGGAAATGGTGGCACTTGAGCACTGTGGGTCCTTAAGTGGCACCCTGGCTGAGGGTAGAGCTGGAAAGCCTCGGCTCAGCACTGTCTGCTGGGGAGCAGCGCGGGCTCTTCCAGCCTGTGTCTGTCAGTCCACTTCTTGGAGCGAGTCCAGAGGAGGGCCATAAAGATGATCAGAGGGCTGGAGCACCTCTCCTATGAAGACAGGCTGAGAGAGTCGGGGTTGTTCAGCCTGGAGAAGAGAAGGCTCCAGGGAGACCTTAGAGCAGCCTTCCAGTACCTAAGGGGGGCCTAT